>NC_069500.1:470618759-470948759 GCF_027579735.1 Bombina bombina | reverse complement strand
TAAGCTACTGCCTGTTTGTCACAAATTAAAATTTTTACAGGTACAGTAAAATGCAGGCACATAAAACATGCTTAAATGGACGTTAAACTCATACTTAAAGGGACATGATACCCAAATGTTGAAGCACATGAGTGATGCAGCATAGCTGTAAAAAGCGGACTAGAAAATATCACCTGAACATCTCTAGGTAAAAAAGGAAGATATTTTACCTCAAACTTCCTAAGTATTCACACTCCATTGTAAAAAGACTTTAAAGGGACACTGTTCTAAAAAAAAAACTTTCCATATACCAAATAAATGTTGTGAAACAGTACCTTTTTCAATGCACTGGTATTTTCAAATATTTACCGTTTTGCCGCAATCCTTTCTTTTCTTTCCAAACCCACTCTGTGGGTACCTTTTCAAGCTGTCCAACCCCGGGCTGACAACCCAGGTTGGAATATGGTGGCACTTAGCCGCAATGCGCATGCACAAGCTTGCGCATACATCACTCGCTGGATAGCTGTTAAATGTAGGAGACTTGGTTGTAGGTAATATGGGCTTAAACGCATGCACGATCTCACGGGACTTAATGCGCATGCACAAGACGAAACATTATTTTAATAATATGCAAAGAAACTGCCACCAATTGGAGGAAGGAATTAACAAGTGCACAGTCTATAATAGTAGGCAGGGCCGCCACTAGAAATTTTGGGGCCCCCTTACTTAACCATTGATCAGGGCCCCCGCCCCCCAATCCCCCCCCCCACTTTGACATGTGCAATTTTTGACCAAGTGACTAAAAGGTTAATGCACTTTATTCTTAAGTGTAGTTAAACCTGGAAATGTTGTAAAGGTAGTAACACACAAACACAGAAACACACACACACATAAGGATTCTCATATAGACACTCTAGCAGACACGCAAAGAAACACACAAACACACACAGACACCCACACAGACACTCATCACTTGTTTACATTGACCTGACAAGTAATGAAGCAGACTAAAGTTTTTTCAAAAAAACATAATTTATGTAAGAATTTAACTGATAAATTAATTTCTTTCATATTAGCAAGAGTCCATGAGCTAGTGACGTATGGGATATACAATCCTACCAGGAGGGGCAAAGTTTCCCAAACCTCAAAATGCCTATAAATACATCCCCCACCACACCCACAATTCAGTTAACGAATAGCCAAGAAGTGGGGTGATAAGAAAGGAGCAAAAAGCATCAACAAGGAATTGGAATAATTGTGCTTTATACAAAAAAATCATAACCACCATAAAAAGGGTGGGTCTCATGGACTCTTGCCAATATGAAAGAAATGAATTTATGAGGTAAATTCTTACATAAATTATGTTTTCTTTCATGTAATTGGCAAAAGTCCATGAGTTATTGACGTATGGAATAGCAAATACCCAAAATGTGGAACTCCATGCAAGAGTCACTAGAGAGGGAGGGATACAAATAAAGAAAGCCAATTCCGCTGAAAAATTAATCCACAACCCAAATCAAAAAGTTTTAATCTTAATAATGAAAAAAACTGAAATTATAAGCAGAAGAATCAAACTGAAACCGCTGCCTGAAGTACTTTTCTACCAAAAACTGCTTCTGAAGAAGAGAAAACATCAAAATGGTAGAATTTAGTAAAAGTATGCAAAGAAGACCAAGTTACTGCTTTGCAAAGCTGATCAACAGATGCTTCATTCTTAAAAGCCCACGAAGTGGAAACTGACCTAGTAGAATGAGCCATAATCCTCTGAGGCGGGGATTTACCCGACTCCAAATAAGCATGATGAATCAAAAGCTTTAACCAAGTTGCCAAAGAAATGGCAGAAGCCTTCTGACCTTTCCTAGAACCAGAAAAGATAACAAATAGACTAGAAGTCTTCCTGAAATCTTTAGTAGCTTCAACATAATATTTCAAAGATCTTACCACATCCAAAGAATGTAAAGATCTCTCCAGAGAATTCTTAGGATTAGGACACAAAGAAGGGACAACAATTTCTCTACTAATATTGTTGGAGTTCACAACTTTAGGTAAAAATTTAAACGAAGACCGCAAAACTGCCTTATCCTGATGAAAAATCAGAAAAGGAGACTCACAAGAAAGAGCAGATAATTCAGAAACTCTTCTAGCAGAAGAGAAGGCCAAAAGGAGCAATACTTTCCAAGAAAGCAATTTAATGTCCAGAGAATGCATAAGCTCAAACGGAGGAGCCTGTAAAGCCTTCAAAACCAAATTAAGACTCCAAGGAGGAGAGATTGATTTAATGACAGGCTTGATACGAACCAAAGCCTGTACAAAACAATGAATATCAGGAAGATTAGCAATTTTTCTGTGGAACAGAACAGAAAGAGCAGAGATTTGTCCTTTCAAGGAACTTGCAGACAAACCCTTATCTAAACCATCCTGAAGAAACTGTAAAATTCTAGGAATTCTAAAAGAATGCCAAGAAAATTTATGAGAAGAGCACCATGAAATGTAAGTCTTCCAAACTTGATAATAAATCTTTCTAGACACAGATTTACGAGCCTGCAACATAGTATTAATCACTGAGTCAGAGAAACCTCTATGACTAAGCACTAAGCATTCAATCTCCCTACCTTCAAATTTAATGATTTGAGATCTTGATGGAAAAACGGGCCTTGAGATAGAAGGTCTGGCCTTAACGGAAGTGGCCAAGGTTGGCAACTGGACATCCGAATAAGATCCGCATACCAAAACCTGTTTGGCCATGCTGGAACCACCAGCAGTACAAACGAACGCTCCATTATGATTTTGGAAATCACTCTTGGAAGAAGAACTAGAGGCGGAAAAATATAAGCAGGTTAATAACTCCAAGGAAGTGTCAATGCATCCACTGCTTCCGCCTGAGGATCCCTGGACCTGGACAGATACCTGGGAAGTTTCCTGTTTAGATGAGAAGCCATCAGATCTATTTCTGGAAGCCCCCACATCTGAACAATCTGAAAAAACAAATCTGGGTGAAGAGACCACTCTCCCAGATGTAAAGTTTGACGACTGAGATAATCCGCTTCCCAATTGTCTATACCTGGGATATGGACCGCAGATATTAGACAGGAGCTGGATTCCACCCAAGCAAGTATCTGAGATACTTCTTTCATAGCTTGATAACTGTGAGTCCCACCCTGATGATTGACATACGCCACAGTTGTGACATTGTCTGTCTGAAAACAAATAAACGGTTCTCTCTTCAGTAGAGGCCAATCTGAAGAGCTCTGAGAATTGCACGGAGTTCCAAAATATTGATTGGTAATCTCGCCTCTTAAGATTTCCAAACCCCCTGCACTGTCAGAGATCCCCAGACAGCTCTCCAACCTGAAAGACATCTGTTGTGATCACAGTCCAGGTTGGACGAACAAAAGAGGCCCCTTGAACTATACGATGGTGATCTAACCACCAAGTCAGAGATAGTCGAACATTGGGATTTAAGGATATTAATTGTGATATCTTTGTATAATCCCTGCACCATTGGTTCAGCATACAAAGCTGAAGAGGTCTCATGTGAAAACGAGCAAAGGGGATCGTGTCCGATGCTGCAGTCATGAGACCTAAAACCTCCATGCACATAGCTACTGAAGGTTCTGACAAGCTGCAACCAATTTCAGACGTCTCTTGTCTGTTAGAGACAAAGTCATGGATCCTGAATCTATTTGGAAACCTCAATAGGTGACCCTTGTCTGAGGAATCAAAGAACTTTTTGGTAAATTGATACTCCAACCATGTCTTTGAAGAAACAACACTAGTTGATTTGTGTGAGATTCTGCAGAACGTAAAGACTGAGCAAGTACCAAGATATCGTCCAAATAAGGAAACGCCACAATACCCCGCTCTCTGATTACAGAGAGTAGGGCACCGAGAACCTTTGAAAAGATCCTTGGAGCTGTTGCTAGGCCAAAAGGAAGAGAAACAAATTGGTAATGCTTGTCTAGGAAAGAGAATCTCAGGAACTGATAGTGATCTGGATGAATCGGAATATGAGGATATGCATCCTGTAAGTTTATTACTGAACAAAAGGCAGAATAGTCCTTATAGTCACCATTTTGAATGGTGGTATTCTTACATAACGATTCAAAATTTTTAGATCCAGAACTGGTCTGAAAGAATTCTCCTTCTTTTTGACTATGAACAGATTTGAATAAAACCCCAGACCCCGTTCTTGAAAAGGAACTGGCACAATTACCCCAGATAACTCCAGGTCTGAAACACACTTCAGGAAAGCCTGAGCTTTTTCTGGGTTCACTGGAATGCGTGAGAGAAAGAAACTTCACAGGCGGTCTTACTTTGAAACCTATTCTGTACCCCTGAGAGACAATGTTCTGAATCCAATGATTTTTGACTGAATTGATCCAAACATCCTTGAAAAATCTCAGTCTGCCCCTTACCAGCTGAGCTGGAATGAGGGCCGCATCTTCATACGGACTTGGGAGCTGATTTAGATCTTTTAAATGGCTTGGATTTATTCCAGACTGAAGAAGGCTTCCAATTGGAAACCGTTTCCCTTAGGGGAAGGATCAGGTTTCTGTTCCTTATTTTGTCGAAAGGAACGAAAATGGTTAGCAGCCTTAAATTTACCCTTGGATTTTTTATCCTGAGGCAAAAAAGCTCCCTTCTCCCCAGTGACAGTTGAAATAATCGAATCCAACTCAGAACCACATAATTTATTACCTTGGAAAGAGAGAGATAGCAACGTTGATTTAGAAGTCATATCAGCATTCCAAGATTTAAGCCATAAAGCTCTTCTAGCTAATATAGCTAAAGACATATATCGAACATCAATTCTAATGATATCAAAAATGGCATCACAAATAAAATTATTAGCATGTTGAATTAACTTAACAATGCTATACACATTATGATCTGGTACTTGTTGCGCTAAAGTTTCCAACCAAAAAGTTGAAGCAGCTGAAACATCAGCCAAAGAAATAGCAGGCCTAAGAAGATGACCTGAACATAAATAAGCCTTCCTTAGATAAGATTCAAGTTTCCTATCTAAAGGATCTTTAAAAGAAGTACTATCTGTCGTAGGAATAGTAGTACGCTTTGCAAGAGTATAGATGGCCCCATCAACTTTGGGGATCTTTTCCCAAAACTCCAATCTATCAGTCGGCAAAGGATACAGTTTCTTAAACCTTGAAGAAGGAGTAAAAGAAGTACCCAGTCTATTCCATTCCCTAGAAATCACATCTGAAATAGCATCAGGAACTGGAAAAACCTCAGGAATAACTACATGAGGTTTAAAAACAGAATTTAAACGTGTACTAGTTTTAATATCAAGAGGACTAGTCTCCTCCATATCTAATGCAATCAACACCTCTTTTAATAAGGAATGAATATACTCCATTTTAAATAAGTATGAAGATTTGTCAGTGTCAATATCTGAGGCAGAATCTTCTGAACCAGATAGATCCTCATCAGAGATAGATAAATAAGAATGTTGTCGGTCATTTAAAACTTCATCAATTTTATGAGAAGTTTTAAAAGACCTTTTACATTTATTAGAAGGCGGTATGACAGACAAAGCCTTCTGAATGGAATTAGAAACAAATTCTCTCACATTAACAGGAATATCCTGCGCATTAGATGTTGAAGGATCAGCAACAGGTAATGGACTACTACTAATGGAAATATTGTCTGCATGTAAAAGTTTGTCATGACAACTATCACAAACTACAGCCGGAGGAACAGTTACCACAAGTTTACAACAAATGCACTTAGCTTTGGTAGAACCAACATCAGGCAGCAGGATTCCAGTAGTAGATTCTGAGACAGGGTCAGTTTGAGACATCTTGCAATATGTAAGAGAAAAAATAACATATAAAGCCAAATTATCAATTTCTTTATATGACAGTTTCAGGAATGGGAAAGAAATGCAAACAAAATAAGTCTCTGGAAACCAGAAGCAAAAATAAATGAAGTCTTAAATAATGTCAAAAGTTTGGCGCCAAGTATGATGCCCACAACTGAAAATATTTTTTGGTGCCAAAAACGTCTGCAACAAACACGAGCATCATAGATGACGCAACCACGTGGAAAAAAAAAAATCGGCGCCAACTAAGACGCCGGAAATGACGAAATAACGTCAACAAACATAATTCTCATGCCAAAAAAGTCTTGCGCCAAGAATGACGCAATAAATTAAAGCATTTTGCGCTCCCGTGAGCCTAACAGCCCACAATTTAGAAAAGAGAGTCAATTTGAAAACTTCAGGTAAGAAAAAAAATTATTTTTTATATATGCATTTCCCAGATATGAAACTGACAGTCTGCAAAAAGGAAATATACTGATAAACCTGAATCATGGCAAATATAAGCACAAACATTATATTTAGAACTTTACATTTAAAGTGCCAAACCATAGCTGAGTGTCTTAAATAAAAGAAACATACCTACCAAAGGACACTCATCTACATAAAGTAGATAGCCAAACCAGTACTGAAACGAGAATCAGCAGAGGTAATGGTATATAAGAGTATATTGTCGATCTGAAAAGGGAGGTAGGAGATGAATCTCTATGACCGATAACAGAGAACCTATGATATAGATCCCCATTAGGATGACCATTGTATTCAATAGGTAATACTCCCTTCACATCCCTCTGTCATTCACTGCACTATGAGAGGAAACGGGCTTCAAAAAAGCTGAGAAGCGCATATCAACGTAGAAATCTAGCACAAACTTACTTCACCACCTCCATGGGAGGCACAGTTTGTAAAACTGAATTGTGGGTGTGGTGGGGGTGTATTTATAGGCATTTTGAGGTTTGGGAAACTTTGCCCCTCCTGGTAGGATTGTATTTCCCATACGTCCCCAGCTCATGGACTCTTGCCAATTACATGAAAGAAAGGAGATTTACAAGACAAAATTTGGAATTCTGATTATCTTTTTTGTCAAGGAAGATGCCAACTATATGATGACAACAGCATGCAGTGGCTGAAAGGAAGGGCCCTGAACTGCCTAAACAATAATGTAAAGCTTAAATGGTGGATTGGTGACTTCCAGAAAGGTCTCATTAGTCTCAAAGTCTGTAGAAAGGTGTGAATAATCAGTAGTAAGGTCAAAATGTCCTAAAAAGGAACAGACTATGGACACACACAAACTCAAACTTGCACATACACCCAAGGAAACACCCACAGAGAAAGCCTCAGAAAACACACAAAGACATAGACACCCACAGAAAACACACAGAAACATACACACACCCTCACAGAAAATGCACAAAGACAGACACACAAACCCTCATAGAGAGATCCACAGAAAAACAGATACATACACACTCAGAGAGACACCAACAAAAGCACAAAGACATAAACACAGACATCCACAGAAACACTAACAGGAGGTAAAATTTCTGCACATTGCCATCCCCTAAATCAACAGTGTGTGACATGCATGATTAAAAAAATAGCAGAAATTAAGAGATCACTTTTTAAAGAATCATATTTGTAAATGTGCAAACAAAAATACTTCTGTGAATTCAAAATTGTACATTATTGATCTATCAGAATGGGTAGATAAAAAAAAAAGTACTTTTGAAAGGTTGACATATGTTTGGGGTTTTTTCCCCCCATTTTCCCCAACCAAGAGCACCACTTCAAATCTGGTGTAAAGTGTTCCCATCTGTCAGCAGTACTTATGGATTTTGAAAATGCTGTACTCTATATGGTCTTGGTGGAACCATAAGCTGTGGCACTAGGTCTCATACCATTAAATCTGGTTAAATGCAGGATTTAGGCTTGTTTGTATGTCTTTCAAAATGAAGTCAGCTGTAGTGTAAACTGAACAGTATTACTTTAACCTGTCTCATTTAAAACACTGAGCAATCTTAGCCTGAGAGTATAACATTTTATGCAGATGTAAAAATATTAGATAAAATGCCTCCTGGCACCTGGAAAGTCCTTGCATAAAGGGGCAGTAAACTGGAATGTAATATAAATATAAATATATATATACCTCCTGTTTCCAATCCTCCTACCCATCTAGATTGTAAGTTCCCACAGGAACAGGGCCCTCAATTCCCCCTGTATTTGTCTGTAAAATTTTGTGTCTTATCGTATTGTTTCTCCACTGTACTGTTATCCTTTTACCCATGGGCAACACTGCGGAATCTGTCGGCGCTTTATAAATAAAGAATAATAATAATAATAGTAATAATAATATATATATATATATATATATATATATATATATATATATATATATATATATATATATATATAAATTTAAAAAATCATATCTGCCAAAGGGGCACCTACCATTTGTGTATTGAGGAGGAAACATTTCTGCATGGTTTTAAATATAGAATTTCTACAGCATTGTCAAATAATCACAAATACACTGCTGCATATTGCTAAAAAAAAAATTGTTATTATGGACCCCTGGCCCCACTACACAACTACCACACTGAAGTTACAATCTGAAATTGCACAAATAAATAAAAAAAACAATTACTAAGTAAGTCCTACCTACTCTGCAAATGAAAGTGATCTGCCACCTGACTCTGGCACACACTGTACAAACTGAAGTGCCAAGTCTGTCTCACACTATGCCTAGTGGTTTAGTGCACACTCAGAAATCTTCTCAAATGCTAATGCTTTACTCCTTGTAATGACATTTCCCGTGCTCAATAGCACTCTGCTGTAGCACCCTCTGGTGGCTGCCAAAATGTAAATATATATATATATATATATTTAAATAATAGTTGTGCTTGCCTCATGGGGCCCCCTGGCCATCTGGGCCCCTGACAGGGGTCACCCTATTCACCCCTTGATGGCGGCCCTGTTAGTCGGTTGTCGTTCATGACGTCAGGATAAAAAGTTTGTAAAAGGTTTTTAATAGTTTACACGGATCGTTCAACATTCACAGTAAGTGCATTTTATTAATTTAATATTGGTAATTAAGTATTTATAATCGTTATATACACACAATTTTTGTTTTACAGTAATCCTTTAATCAGCCAGTCAGGATGCTTGTCCCAGGACTTGCAAGGGAGTGTGCATCTGTCATGTTATTTTATTATTCAGTTAAAGTTCTATGAAACAAATCAAATTTGGCTATTTTTTTTTTCAACTGGACAGAAGCTTAAGTATAACTGTTTACACAGCACTTACTCTGGTGAGCTGAAGAAAAATTAAGGTAAAATATAATTCTTTTTTACATAAGAGATGCTCAGGTGATATTTTCTTGTCAGTTTTTACAGTTATTCTGCAGCACTTTACCTCTGAAAATGCTGGTTTTTCCCATTGCCTCTACAGAAGCTGGAGAATACCCTGCAGGAGTCTGAACTGTGACCCTACAACATGTTATATAGGGACTGCTTGATCAGTGCAGCATATTTTTTTTTAAACGGTCTATAAACTGGTCACAGCAGATGAGGTAAGCTAAGCATACCCACGTCGCTTTTCAAAGAGTAAAACACAGGACTGCAAAACATTTTTTCTATCAAAGCTTTTAGAATATATACTTTTTTATACAGACCTTTTGCAATTTTAGTGCTAAACAGGTAATATATACTATGCATATAAAATGTACTTTTATGTCGGTGAGAATGTTCTCTCACATTGAATGGCATAAACTGGAAATGTTTCTTTCATTCTATACACAAATACACATAAGTATGTATATAGTACTGTGAACATGAGAGTGTCTGTAAAAATGTTTAGCAAGTGAGCTTATGTAATGTATATGGATCACGTTCACAATAGCAGAAGCATTTATGAGACATTTAGCAAGAATGCTATGCTGTAATAGAGAATGCCATGTTTGCATTAATGGCCTTAGATAATTATGTATTTAACTCTATAGGAAAAGTCCTGCTCAGAAGCTATAAACAGGACACAGTCAGTGATTGGCAGGTCAGTGGAACTGCTATTCCTGAGGGCTGCCTGGTTGTGTTCTGCTTGGGAACTGCATGGCTTGTAGCTTCTTAGTGAGACTTTACCTATATGCAGGGCTCATCAATTCCAGAAGCCTGAAAAACAGAATTTATGCTTACCTGATAAATTACTTTATCCAACGGTGTGTCCGGTCCACGGCGTCATCCATTACTTGTGGGATATTCTCCTCCCCCACAGGGAAAGGCAAGGAGAGCACACAGCAAGAGCTGTCCATATAGTCCCTCCCAGGCTCCGCCCCCCCAGTCATTCGACCGACGGTTAGGAGAAAAAAAGGAGAAACTATAGGGTGCCGTGGTGACTATAGTGTATAGAGAGAGAAATTTTTCAAACCTGATTAAAAAACCAGGGCGGGCCGTGGACCGGACACACCGTTGGAGAAAGTAATTTATCAGGTAAGCATAAATTCTGTTTTCTCCAACATTGGTGTGTCCGGTCCACGGCGTCATCCATTACTTGTGGGAACCAATACCAAAGCTTTAGGACACGGATGAAGGGAGGGAGCAAATCAGGTTACCTAAACAGAAGGCACCACGGTTTGCAAAACCTTTCTCCCAAAAATAGCCTCCGAAGAAGCAAAAAGTATCAAATTTGTAGAATTTGGCAAAAGTGTGCAGAGAAGACCAAGTTGCTGCCTCACATATCTGATCAACAGAAGCCTCGTTCTTGAAGGCCCATGTGGAAGCCACAGCCCTAGTAGAGTGAGCTGTGATTCGTTCAGGAGGCTGCCGTCCGGCAGTCTCATAAGCCAATCGGATAATGCTTTTCAGCCAGAAAGAAAGAGAGGTAGCAGTAGCTTTTTGTCCTCTCCTCTTACCAGAATAAACGACAAACAAAAAAGAAGTTTTGTCTGAAATCCTTTGTTGCTTCTAAATAGAACTTTAAAGCACGGACTACATCTAAATGGTGTAACAAATGTTCCTTCTATGAAACTGGATTCGGACACAAAGAAGGGACAACTATTTCCTGGTTAATATTCTTGTTGGAAACAACTTTTGGAAGAAAACCAGGCTTGGTACGCAAAACAACCTTATCTGAATGGAACACCAGATAGGGTGGATCACACTGCAAAGCAGATAGTTCAGAAACTCTTCTAGCAGAAGAAATAGCAACCAAAAACAGAACTTTCCAAGATAGTAACTTGATATCTATGGAATGTAAGGGTTCAAATGGAACCCCTTGAAGAACTGAAAAAACTAAATTTAGACTCCAGGGAGGAGTCAAAGGTCTGTAAACAGGTTTGATTCTGACCAAAGCCTGTACAAAAGCTTGTACATCTGGCACAGCTGCCAGTCGTCTGTGTAACAAGACAGATAAAGCAGATCTCTGTCCTTTTAGAGAACTCGCTGACAATCCCTTATCCAAACCTTCTTGTTAGAAAGGAGAGGATCCTGGGAATATTAATCCATGAGAATCCCTTGGATTCACACCAACAGATATATCCTTTCCATATTTTATGGTAAATCCTTCTAGTCACAGGTTTTCTGGCTTGGACCAGAGTATCTATCACTGAATCTGAAAACCCGCGCTTGGATAAAATCAAGCGTTCAATTTCCAAGCAGTCAGCTGGAGAGAAACTAGATTTGGATGTTCGAATGGACCTTGCACTAGAAGATCCTGTCTCAAAGGTAGCTTCCATGGTGGAGCCGATGACATATTCACCAGGTCTGCATACCAAGTCCTGCGTGGCCACGCAGGAGCTATCAGAATCACTGAGGCCTTCTCCTGTTTGATCCTGGCTACAAGCCTGGGAAGGAGAGGGAACGGTGGAAATGCATAAGCTAGGTTGAACGACCAAGGCGTCACTAATGCATCCACTAGAGTCGCCTTGGGATCCCTGGATCTGGACCCGTAGCAAGGAACCTTGAAGTTCTGACGAGACGCCATCAGATCCATGTCTGGAATGTCCCATAATTGAGTCAACTGGGCAAAAACCTCCGGGTGGAGTTCCCACTCCCCCGGATGGAAAGTCTGACGACTCAGATAATCCGCCTCCCTGTTGTCTACTCCTGGGATGTGAATTGCAGATAGATGGCAGGAGTGATCCTCCGCCCATTTGATGATCTTGGATACCTCTCTCATCACCAAGGAACTCTTTGTTCCTCCCTGATGGTTGATGTAAGCTACAGTCGTCATGTTGTCTGACTGGAATCTTATGAATCCGGCCTTCGCTAGTTGAGGCCAAGCCCGGAGAGCATTGAATATCGCTCTCAGTTCCAGGATGTTTATCGGGAGAAGAGACTCTTCCCGAGACCATAGACCCTGAGCTTTCAGGGAATCCCAGACCACGCCCCAGCCTAATAGACTGGCGTCGGTCGTGACAATGACCCACTCTGGTCTGCGGAAACTCATTCCCTGAGACAGGTGATCCTGTGACAACCACCAACGGAGTGAGTCTCTGGTCATCTGGTCTACTTGAATCTTTGGAGACAAGTCTGTATAGTCCCCATTCCACTGCTTGAGCATGCACAGTTGTAATGGTCTTAGATGAATTTGAGCAAAAGGAACTATGTCCATTGCTGCAACCATCAACCCTACTACTACCATGCACTGAGCTATGGAAGGCTGCAGAATAGAGTGAAGAACTTGACAAGCTTTAGAAGCTTTGACTTTCTGACTTTTGTCAGGAAGATCTTCATTTTTAAAGAATCTATTATCGTTCCCAAGAAGGGAACTCTTGTCGACGGAGACAGGTAACTCTTTTCTACGTTCACCTTCCACCCGTGAGATATGAGAAAGGCTAGAACAATGTCTGTATGAGCCTTTGCTTTGGAAAGAGACGACGTTTGGATTAGAATGTCGTCCAGATAAGGTGCCACTGCAATACCCCTTGGTCTTAGAACCTCTAGAAGGGACCCTAGCACCTTTTTGAAAATCCTTGGATGATCTTTGTGGATAGGAATATGTAGATACGCATCCTTTAAATCCACGGTAGTCATAAATTGACCCTCCTGGATTGTAGATAAAATTGTTCGAATGGTTTCCATTTGAACGATGGAACTCTGAGAAATTTGTTTAGAATTTTTAAATCCAGAATTGGTCTGAAAATTCCCTCTTTTTTGGGAACTACAAACAGATTTGAGTAAAACCCCCGACCTTGTTCCACAGTTGGAACTGGGTGTATCACTCCCATCTTTAACAGGTCTTCTACACAATGTAAGAATGCCTGTCTCTTTATTTGGTTTGAAGATAAGTTAGACATGTGGAACCTTCCCCTTGAGGGTAGTTCCTTGAACTCCAAAAGAAAACCCTGAGAGACTATTTCTAGTGTCCAGGGATCCTGAACATCTCTTGCCTAAGCCTGAGCAAAGAGAGAGAGTCTGCCCCCTACTAGATCCGGTCCCGGATCGGGGGCTACCCCTTCATGCTGTTTTGGTAGCAGCAGCAGGCTTCTTGGCCTGTTTACCCTTGTTCCAGCCTTGCATTGATTTCCAAGCTGGTTTAGTCTGGGAAGCGTTACCCTCTTGTCTAGAGGCTGCCGAGTTGGAAGCCGGTCCGTTCCTGAAATTGCGAATGGAACGAAAATTGGACTTATTCTTAGCCTTGAAAGGTTTATCTTGTGGGAGGGCATGGCCCTTTCCCTCAGTGATGTCTGAAATAATCTCTTTCAATTCTGGCCCAAAAAGGGTCTTACCTTTGAAAGGGGTATTAAGCAATTTTGTCTTGGAAGATACATCCGCCGACCAAGACTTTAGCCAGAGCGCTCTACGCGCCCCAATTGTAAACCCTGAATTTTTCGCCGCTAACCTCGCTAACTGCAAAGCGGTGTCTAAAATAAAGGAATTAGCTAACTTAAGTGCGTGAATTCTGTCCATGACTTCCTCATACGGAGTCTCCCTACTGAGCGACTTTTCCAGTTCCTCGAACCAGAACCACGCCGCTGTAGTGACAGGAATAATGCACGAAATAGGTTAAAGGAGGTAACCTTGCTGTACAAAAATCTTTTTAAGCAAACCCTCCAATTTTTTATCCATAGGATCTTTGAAAGCACAATTGTCCTCAATAGGAATGGTCGTGCGCTTGGCTAGAGTAGAAACCGCCCCCTCGACCTTAGGGACTGTTTGCCATGTGTCCTTCCTGGGGTCGACCATAGGGAACAATTTCTTAAATATAGGAGGAGGGACAAAAGGTATGCCTGGCTTCTCCCACTCCTTATTCACTATGTCCGCCACCCTTTTAGGTATTGGAAAGGCATCAGGCTGCACCGGGACCTCTAGAAACTTGTCCATCTTGCACAATTTTTCTGGGATGACCAGATTGTCACAATCATCCAGAGTAGATAGCACCTCCTTAAGTAATGCGCGGAGATGCTCTAATTTAGATTTAAATGTCACAACATCAGGTTCTGCCTGCTGAGAAATTCTTCCTGTATCAGAAATTTCCCCATCTGACAAACCCTCCCTCACTGCCACTTCAGATTGGTGTGAGGGTATGACAGAAAAATTATCATCAGCGCCCTCCTGCTCTACAGTGTTTAAAACAGAGCAATCGCGCTTTCTCTGAAATGCTGGCATTTTGGATAAAATATTAGCTATGGAGTTATCCATTACTGCCGTCAATTGCTGCATAGTAACAAGCATTGGCGCGCTAGAAGTACTAGGGGTCGCCTGCGCGGGCATAACTGGTATAGACACAGAAGGAGATGATGTAGAACTATGTCTACTTCCTTCATCTGAGGAATCATCCTGGGCAACTTTACAATTTGTGACAGTACTGTCCTTACTTTGTTTGGACGCTATGGCACAATTATCACACATATTTGAAGGGGGAACCACATTGGCTACCATACATAAAGAACATGATCTATCTGAAGGTACAGACATGTTAAACAGGCTTAAACTGGTTAATAAAGCACAAAAACCGTTTTAAAACAAAACCGTTACTGTCTCTTTAAATGTTAAACAGGGCACACTTTATTACTGAATATGTGAAAAACTATGAAGGAATTATCCAATCTTTACCAAATTTTCATCACAGTGTCTTAATGCATTCAAAGTATTGCACCCCAATTTTCAAGCTGTTAACCCTTAAAATATGGAGCCGTTTTTAATTTTAACCCCCTTACAGTCCCAGCTACAGCCTTTGCTGCGACTTCACCAATCCCAGGGGGGTATATGATATCAAATGAAGCCTTCTAGGAACGTTTTTAGTGGATTCCAGACCCTCACACATGCAGCTGCATGTACTGTACTCAAAAGTAACTGTGCAATAATGGCACGAAAATGAGGCTCTGCCTACTACAGAGAAAGGCCCTTCCTGACTGGGAAGGTGTCTTAACAAGTGCCTGGTGCTAAAAAACATTCCCCAATGTTATAAAAGTGTGAAATTCAACTTCAAACTGCATATAATACTTAAATAAAGCAATCGATTTAGCCCTTAAGAGTGTCTACCAGTGTATAGCCCATAATAAGCCCTTTATTCTGTTTGAGACTAAGAAAATGGCTTACCAATCCCCATGAGGGAAAATGACAGCCTTCCAGCATTACACAGTCTTGTTAGAAAAATGTCTAGTCATACCTTGAGCAGAAAAGTCTGCAAACTGTTCCCCCCAACTGAAGTTCTCTCATCTCAACAGTCCTGTGTGGGAACAGCAACTGATTTTAGTTACTGTCTGCTAAAATCATAATCCTCTTTTAAACAGAACTCTTCATCTCTTTCTGTTTCAGAGTAAATAGTACATACCAGCACTATTTTAAAATAACAAACTCTTGATAGAAGAATAAAAAACTACAACTAAACACCACAAACTCCTCACCATCCCCGAGGAGATGCTACTTGTTCAGAGCGGCAAGGAGAATGACTGGGGGGGCGGAGCCTGGGAGGGACTATATGGACAGCTCTTGCTGTGTGCTCTCCTTGCCTTTCCCTGTGGGGGAGGAGAATATCCCACAAGTAATGGATGACGCCGTGGACCGGACACACCAATGTTGGAGAAACCACTGCCTTCTGGAATTTTGTCCCTGGCTCCTAACTTTTTGGGTTATTGTGCTCCATATATCTATATACATATACTATTGTCTAACTCCTAAAAGCATGCCTGGTTTCTATGTAGTTTAAATGGCTCCTAAATTGTATAAACAGATTTGTCAATACCTGACCTATAGGGTTAAATACACCATTATTTAGAGTCATTCATTTACAAAATGTCATGCTATAATTAATAAGAGTTTGTCATTTTTGCATTAGAATATGTCTATTTTTCCTGCAGTGGTACTGTGAGTTGCAAAGAGTTACAAATAGCTTAGTGTTTTTCCATGGGTATGTGCCTATTTCAGCAGATTAACATGCCTGCAGCTTAAGCTCTGTGGGATGGGAGCAATGCACTTAGATCACCAGTATCTGCACTTCACCTCGAAATTCCTCATCTGTCAGTCGTTTCTTCTGAGCTAACAAAAAGGGTAAAAATCCCTCCAGCTCTGTTGTAGACCCTCTTGACACAATGTCAAAGAGAATGTGTCTATTAAACATCTTGATTACGGGTGGAGGGTCAGGGCTTGATTTTTGGGAATTCTGATTCTCCTTCCTGGAAAGATAATAAAAGTTATGTTGTAGACAACAGGCAAATACAGAACGGATGGCATTCTCATCAGTGCATCACAATTATACAGCTAGGAATATTACAGCGTTTATAAAAGAAAGGATGAATGTGTGATAAAACCAAAATCCTTAGATCTGCTGATAAGAAAATGTAGAATTGGTAATTACACCAAAAAGCAGATAATGTATATAACAGTTACTAGTCAAATGTATCAATAACAGACCACTGCTGGCACTTTTCCAAGAGCGCAAATTATTTTAATATTGAAAGACTTTACATATCAATTTGTAGTTTATTTGGTAAATAAGATATTTAGTGCATTTATATTTAATCCATCTGTATATATTATATACATACAAGCACAAATATACTGTACCAAGCTTCATGTGCACATTAGTCATTTATTATTTTTATTAGTCACTTATCAAACATCAGAGATTAACAGATTTTTTTTTGTGCATGATAAAAAGGATAGACTAATGCACAGCGAAAATTATCTGCACTTATAGTTTACTTCTTTATATGACATTGATGAATAATGTAAAACTGAAAAAGAGAGAAATAGCTCAGAGAAAAGAAAAAGGTGCTATGATGGAGTTGAGGAGGAAATGATCAACGCACGTTCAATTTCATTTGTTAAATGAGCAACAAAGCACTGCTGGTTGCTAACGGAACACATGGGGTGAGCCAATGACAACAGGTATATATATGTAGCCACCAATCAGCAGCTAGCACCCAGGTTCTCCTGAGCTTACCTAGATAAACCCTACAACAAAGGATAATTAGAGAAGGAAGCAGATTAAATAATAGAAGTAAATTGGAAGATTGTTTAAAATCATACGCTCTGTCTGAATCATGAATGTCTAATTATGACTTTACTGTCTCTTTAATATTGGCTCAAGTTTTAGCCAGGTGGTCAGTAAAATCAGTCGTGTGGTTGCCCTATAAAGGTCCTGGGAGAATAGTGTTTACATATTCCTAGGATAAATTATTGGTTTCAATTAGTAAAGGTCTTAGGGTGTCATTTGCTTTTCTAAAAATTGTCATGAGTCAAAACAAGCTCATAACTGTTTACAGCAACAAAAGGTAATTATATACCTTGTGTCTCACTTAATAGTGAGTGCAAAAAATAAAATTTTACTTAAAGGGGCAGTCTAGTCCAAAACAAACTTTCATTATTCAGATAGGGCATGTAATATTAAACAATTTTTAAATTTACATTTATCACCAATTTGCTTTATTCTCTTGGTATTCTTAGTTGAAAGCTAAACCTAAGAGGTTCATATGCTAATTTATAACCCCTTGAAGGCCGTCTCATCTCAGGGCATTTTGACAGTTTTTTACCACTAGAGGGTGTTAGTTCATGTGTTTCATATAGATAACACTGTGCTCACGCACGTGGAGTTCCTAGGAGCCAGCACCGATCGGCTAAAATGCAATTCTGTAAAAAGCACTGAAATAAGGGGGCAGTCTGCAGAGGCTTAGATACAAGGTAACCACAGAGGTAAAAATTGTATTTATATAACTGTGTTGGTTATGCTAAACTGGGGAATGGGTAATAAAGGGATTATCTATGGTTTAAAACAATATTCTGGTGTAGACTGTCCCTTTAATTCTACATCTCATCTAGAATAAAAATCTAAGAAATTGCACTTTGCCAACTCATTTGTGAAAAGGAGGAGTGCTGAGAACCTGCAAATAAAGATTTGGACCCCTGTGGAGTGTAATTTAATATGTACATGATACTAAAGACTGATTTTTAAAAAGCTACCAAACCAGTTTCGCTCAGCATGTTTGGCCTTGAGAATGATTTTAAGTCTTAAAAGTTCATGCATAATTTAACTGTTAAATGCTTAAGTGTGAGCAACAGTCCTAAAATGTGCATATATATTATAATCTATAGAACCACAACTAAATTCCCAGAGTAAGCACTGCTTAATATGCTCAGATAATCACTAGGTCTAAGACATGGAGGAGTATCTCAAAGTATGCACAGGAGGGAAAACTATTTCAGAAATGTATCTTTCACATCTTAAGAGTTTTTGGGGGTTTATGTGAGAGTTTGGACAGTTAGCAATAATGTTCAGGTGTTACATTTAGCAGGGCAGACAGTTTCTACTTCAGTGCTTTAAAAGTAAAAATTTACAACAAAGTGCAGTAAATCTGCTAAGAATTAGCTTGAGGATGTAAATATAGTCTGGAGAAGAAATGGTAAATGATAAAACATAAAATGCATGTTAACGAAATTAATTGCCCAGGATTAAAGGGACACTGAAACCAACTTTTTTTCTTTCACGATTCAGATAGAGAATGAAATTTTAAGCAACTTTCTAATTTAATCCTATTATCAATTTTTCTTCGTTCTCTTGCCATCTTTATTTTAAAAGCAGGAATGTAAATCTTAGCAGCCAGCCCATTTTAAGTTCAGCACCATGGACAGCGCTTGCTTATTTGAGGCTTACATTTACCCACCCATCAGCAAGCATAACCCAGGTTCTCAACCAAAAATGGGCCGTCTCCTATGCATCACATTCCTGCTTTTTAAATAAAGATAGCAAGAGAACGAAGAAAAATTGATAATAGGAGTAAATTGGAAAGTTGCTTAAAATTGCATGCTCTATCTGAATCATGGGTTTAGTGTCCCTTTAATATCTGATCAGTTACGGATATGTTCTGTTGTAGAGTCATGCTATACAGCTGATAAGGGAACGCAGTTTCTCTTACTAAGTTGTGTGAATAGCTAATACAATGTATTTAAAAATATCCCTTTAACCATACTGACAAGTATAATGCACTAGTTTGATTTGCAAAATAACATTTAAAGGACCAGTCAACACTGTAGATTTGCATAATCAACAATTGCAAGAGTGTAACACTGTATTTCCTAAATTAGATGTAATTAAATTGTATAATAAAAAAAAAGTGAAATGTATTAAAAATGGCAACTATTGAAGTTTACATAAAATTAATCGCTTATTGCTCATCGACCTGTGTAGTCAGTTACTCAAAATAACAGGCACCTGAGTGGGGTAGAACCAGCGCTGACCTGGCTCACAAACACAGCAAGGCAGTCAGAGTTATGGCAGGGTTTGCCCTGAATCATGCACAAATATTAATCCTGGCGTTTGGGTGCTGCTAAGGCAACAAGCCCTGGCCTACAAACAGCCCCAGTCCACTAGGCAAATGCCCTGTATGCACTGGTTAGTAGTGTGTCTGTATGCGGTTTTATTTTTTAGAAGTGCTCATGTAATTTGTAAAATGCATTTACCAGTCCCTGCAAGTGATAAAAAAAATGCAAATATGACATTTAAAACAAAAATAGTAATCACCCCTCTTGTAAATTGTATGTATGTTAATATACAATATTTATTCAATAACAAAAACACATAATTTATGCTTACCTGATAAATTAATTTCTTTCATGGTGGTGATAGTCCATGATCCTTTGCCTCCTGGTAGAGAAAAGTCCTTCCCAAGAGTAAAGATTCCCAAGAACTCCAAGAGTTCTATAAAACCCCTCCCACCTTACACATTCATGTTTCAGCTCACTTGCTTGGCAATATGTTAGACTAAGGTATAAGAGCCATAAAAGCAGTGGGGGGGAGATGTGCCAAAGGAAAAAAAAAATGAATCTAAAAAAAACCCCATAAGGGTGGGGTCTTGTGGACTCTCGCCACCATGAAAGAAATTATGTTTTCTTTCATACAGGTGGTGAGAGTCCACAATCCTTTACTCTTGGTAACTAATACTCAAGCTGTGGAGTCCATGAGTAATAACATATGAGGGAGGGATTTAAAGACCATGAACATCGAACTCAGAAAGACGTGCTATATCAGAGCTCCTGATGTTCGATTATAAAACTCTTATATTTCTAGTATGATGGGATCGTTTATACCTCAATCTTTGACCATTTACATGCTTTACAACAAGAGAACACATAATATGGGTCAATAAAGTGGAATAGCTGGCAAAGCAGCAAATACAAGGACTTTTTCTGTTTGCAGTTACTGCCGCATGAAGCGAGCCGCCATTTTGGAGACACCTAAGTATCATTCTCTTACTGAAAGATACACCTTCTCCCTCTTAAACGCATTTTCAGCTATATTATGGAGAGGCAAATTGTATCTGCACTTCACCGACTGGGGCTCTTACTAGACAACCACCAGCAAGCGCTTACTAGAGAGCTGAAAGCTGCTATGAACCACTGCCGGTGGTGATAAGGGAGGTTGTCGGTTCCTATGAGCTCCATATGGCACATCGGAAAATGATTTCATATCAGGAGATAGAGGAGACATGCACCCCAGCAATTCAGAACCCCAGTCCTGAGAAGCCGGTACGGATGCGTCTTGGCAAGCGATACAGCGCTCCACAGTTCTCCGACGTGCACACAGATTCAGAGCTGCATAGTGTTACGCAGATAAAGGAAACCCGGAGACAGTGGAAAGAAATGAATCCGTCAAGTAAGCTAACAGCCACAACTAACGCTCCTACTGACAATATGGACTCAGCCTTGATCAGAAACTCAGACCTGGAGGTGCTACTAAGCAAGTTACTGGAGGCTGAGACTCGGTTGGAGCTACCTATCAAATGACGCTCCCTGCCTGTGTTCTCTTTGAGCTATGCCTACCGCTCCAGAGAGGGATGTCCTGATGCTCGAGCTGGAATCGGGTAAACATTCTTTTTGTGAGGCCCCGGACAGATCAGGAGAAGGGATCTGTGGTCAATTGACTGATCCTTTTGGGGAATAAGATAAAAACCCGTTAATTGCAACCCTCGGACTCCTTCACTGGTTATCTATTTACAGCAGGGTACACGCGGTCCCTAACTGCGCTCATACTTTTTTTGTTTTTTGTTTAGAACTGTTGTGGAAGCGGGCGCAGACTGACGTTTCCTTGTTTACTACCATCCAGCAGAAAATGCCTACGTAGACTCTACAAGCCTAGTCTGCAATCTATATTTTGGGGGTTTTCTGCTTTAACATAGAGTGCATTGTTATCAATTTATCCCTCAAGTGAATGTGGGGTATTAAAGTTATACGTCATGCTCGCCCAGTATAAATTATAGTTAATGTATGTGTTAGAATACAAAGTGTAGCACTTTTGTACAGTGCTTTAAGATTATTAGGATAACAACTGTTTGACACCTATAGTTTAGGCTTAGTACTGGAGATAATAGAATAGTCCATTGTTAAGCCATTATGTCTAGGTTGGGAGATGGTGAATATAGCTATTTACTAACTGGAAGTTATGAGGTGGGGCAATTGACACACACTACAAACCATTGTGGATTACTAATTTGCCTGCATTTATATCTAAATCCCTGCATTTCAGCCCTCGCATAGAATTACTAGCTCTCCAGACACTATGTCTGATTAGTTTGTCTTATGGGTGGAGTTCAGTATATAGGTTATTGTTTACTTACTTTGAAAATCCAATAACTATAACACACTTCCTCAGCTTACCACACATATCCCACACCGACAATTCTATTCTCATAACTCACAATCCTATATTCAAGTGATTATCATTTGACTGTACTGTAATATATTCTATAACTAGTGAACTGTCTGCGGCCGGGACGGTTTACTCATGCTTTCATTATTAGATATAGTCAAATCAATATACAGGTTTTCTCATCTACAATATTTCAGGGCGTAAAACTTAGGTCAATATCTAGAAGTATGCAGTTGAAATTTAGGTTGTCAAGACCGGCTCCGTATCCCCTCCCTAAGAGTTTTCCCTTAGTATTGTTCTTTGTACCCCACAAAATCTTATATTGTAGGTTTGTAGTTTCAGACACAGTACCACCCCATTACTAGAGCACATTATTTTCGTTGGGCTCCTCTCCTCCATTTCCCACCGGTACTTGTTGCCTGCGGGTCATACCCCTACTTCCTTTCCCCCATCGCCCATAGGTGGCATCTCCCCAGATGAGAGGAGCTCATCTAGAAGCCCCCTATATCTCACCTTATACCATGTCTTATATCACATATCTCATAGTGCATACATCCTAACACCCCTCCTTGAGAACAACTGCTCCAGAATGTAATCTTATTCATCCTATAGACAAAAGACCAGGGACTTTTATCAGATCTCTACTTAAGTACACTCATAGAGTAAAAAAAAAAAAAGTTATCACCCACCATTACATACGCCTAAGTTCTGAGTGTATAGGCTCTAATGTATGTATGACCCAATTCAGAAACTGTCATAGTTAGAAACTACTCAAGGTCAGTCTCCCTTATATTGTATATTGTTGACAGGCCAACTTACTCATCAACAGGTTTTATAAACCAACATATTGTTACAACAATACTAGCTCATAGAGGTTTTATGACTAGAAGATATTGCACTGTATAGTTTACACAGATGCCCAATCTTATATGCTCCTAAATTATAAGTATCATTCAGATAATCTACATAACTTTAGAAATAGGGCTCTAATTTCGATTTGAACAGATCAATAACTCACCAATAAGCTGAAACCAAAAACTGCAAAAAGTCCAACTTCCCTCACATCGTGTAATAGCAGAACATATCTTTCTACGCCCAACTAACTTACACTCTCCAGTTTTACTTGCTTACATAATGAGGCAATAATGCTTGCATACAGAAGTTCCATGATCAGATGATATTATGCAGTATGGGTCCTAGTAATAGTTGCTTGTAATACTACATATGTGTGCCCCATTCTTATTCTGTTTGCCCTTCGTGTTATTGGAGTCTATACTGCTGGTATTCTTTCTCACTCGGGTATAACTTGCTACTAATAATTGTCGTTAATACCCTGTATTTCCTAACTTATATACCTATGAGACACAGTGGTTAGCCTCCACGTGTAAATCACTATCTTCAGGTTTCACCTATATCCAAGTTGGCTTTATAAGCTTATGTTTTTATCCTATTTAATCGCTTTTTATACAGGTTACTTATATCCTTACTAAAGAGAAATGTTGAATAGATATGAAAGAAGAAGCAGTTATATGTTATCCCTCGTTATAAGATGTAACAATATTTACTCTCCTACCTGATAACAACTCTATATACTTATATAATACACATCCCCCTGTTTTCCCTCATCACTCTACTACTATATCATAGATGGCTCTGCCCTCCTTCCCCTTTCCCCTCCCAGTCTGAGCGGCTCTTGCCCGCTGAATTTCCTCCCCCTTCCATATACCATGGCTCAAACTAACTCCTTCATCGCTATTGTTGAAAGCTTTTAGGTGATACATAATAGCTAATATCATGCCGGCCAGGGCCTTACAGAGACAGTATATACTATTTCTCAATTGTGATGCCACTCCTATCTATACCTCCCATCTTTTATATACTAAGGATATATATGAGAGTTACACTGCAAACCTTATTATCGTTCTTTTTTAAGAGGATGATATTCTCTGCGGTGACTTTATGGCTTGTACAAATTATCTGTTACTGCTGGGCCCCTCTCCTCCCTTTCCCGCCGGTACTGGTTGCCTGCAGGTCATACCCCCTTCTTCTTTTTCCCTCATCGTCTATAGCTGACATTTCCCCAGGAGAGGGCTTCACCCAATATAACTCATGGCTCCGCCCCCCTGCCCTCGCCTTTAGCTACCGTCCACCCTTATTTTAGGTGGACAAATAAGCGGTATTTACCCGCTATTGATATCGTCCTGTTATAAGTTGCTCTTATCCTTCTGTCTACAAAGAAAATGAGGCACTTTGCCCTCCAATTACGTGCATCTAGTAGGAGCAACTTGTTATGACTCCCTATAATTTGTAAATTTTCAGATAATAAATACACCTATTTTATAATTAATATATCACTCTATAAGAAGTATAAGTTTTTCTGGGTGTTCAAATTCTATCACTTTCTTATGCGTTTATATAGGAAACAAAAGGAAAAAAGAGGTAATTCTTGATTATATGTATTTGATTTTGTACTTGCATATGATGTCCTTTATATTCATTATGTTCCTTTGGTGAGATACATATATACTATCTGAATTAAGATTTCTTTATTCTCTTATATGTAAAGGTTTCATTGTCCAATAGATAAACAATGTCTTGTATGCAAAATTTACCAAAGTGATGCAAAATGTATATTATGTTCATGTTCTTTCTTTTTCTTGTATTGCCTCAATACAAATCTTTGATTAAAAAAAAAAAAAAAAAACCATGAACATCAGGAAGATTAGCAATCTTTCTGTGGAACAAAAACTTAAAGGGCAGAAATCTGCCCCTTCAGAGAACTGGCAGATAGACCCCTATATTAAGACCATCCTGCAAAAACTGCTAAATCCTAGGAATTCTGAAAGAATGCCAGGAAAAAATCATGATCTATACCACAAGAAATAAAGGCCTTCCAGACTTTGTGATAGATTTTCCTAGTTACAGGCTTACGAGCCTGAATCAAGGTTTCAATCAGAGAAACCCCTAAGTAAGGACTAAGCATTCAATTTCCATGCCATCAAGTTCAGAGACTTCAGATCCGGATGGAAAAAAGGACCTAGGGACAGAAGGGCTGATCACAGAGGAAGAGACCAAGGGGGGCAACTGGACATCTAAACCAGACCCGCATACCAAATCCTGTGAGGCCAAGCTAGGGAAATAAAGATTACGGACGACTTCTATAGCTTTATCTTGGAAATTACTCTGGGATAAAGAACCAGAGGTGGAAACAGATAAGCAGGCTGAAAATACCAAGGAACTACTAGAACATCCACTAACTCTGCAAGAATCCCTGGACCTCACAAAGTACCTGGTGAGTTGGTTGTTCAAATGAGATGCCTTCAGATCTAATTTGTGGAGAACTACAAGATCCACAATATGATTGAACACTCCTGGTGAAGAGACCACTCCCCTGGATATAGAGACTGACAACTGAGAAAGTCTGCCTCTCATTTGTTCACTCCTGGAATTATGAATTGTAGAGACTAGAAAAGAATTGGCTTCTGCACATGAGAGAATCCGAGACATCTCCATCATTGCCAGGGAACTGCGAGTTTCCTCCTGATGGTTGATACCATGCGCTCCCTCCACCTTCCGTTTGAGGATGCCCCACAGATGCTCAATAGGGTTAAGGTCTGGAGACATGCTTGGCCAGTCCATCACCTTTAACGTCAGCTCCTTTAGCAAGTTAGTGGTCATCTTGGAGGTGTGTTAGGGGTCATTATCATATTGGAATACTGCCCTGCGGCCCAGTCTCCGAAGGGAGTGGATCATGCTCTGCTTCAGTATGTCACAGTACATGTTGGCATTCATGGTTCCCTCAATGAACTGTAGCTCCCCAGTGCCGGCAGCACTGATGCAAGCCCAGACCATGACACTCCCACCACCACGCTTGACTGTAGGCAAGACACACTTGTCTTTGTACGCCACACACGCTTGACACCATCTAAACCAAATAAGTTTATCTTGGTCTTGTTGGACCACAGGTCATGGTTCCAGTAATCTATGTCCTTAGTCTGCTTGTCTTCAGCAAATTGTTTGCAGGCTTTCTTGTGCATTATCTTTAGAAGAAGAGGCTTCCTTCTGGGACGACAGCCATGCAGACCAATTTGATGCAGTGTGTGGCGTATGGTCTGAGCACTGACAGACTGACCCCCCCCCCCACCCATTCAACCTCTGCAGCAATGCTGGCAGCACTCAAATATCTATTTCCCAAAGACAACCTCTGGATAGGACGCTGAGCATGTGCACTCAACCTCTTTGGTCGACCATGGCGAGGACTGTTCTGAGTGGAACCTGTCCTGTGAAACCGCTGTATGGTCTTGTCCACCGTGCTACAGCTCAGTTTCAGGGTCTTGGCAATCTTCTTATAGCCTAGGCTATCTTTATGTAGAGCAATAATTCTTTGCCATGAGATGCCTTGTTGAACTTCCAGTGACCAGTATGAGAGAGTGTGAGAGCGATAACACCAAAATTAACACACCTGCTCCCCATTCCCACCTGAGACTTTATAACACTAACAAGTCACATGACACCAGAGAGGGAAAATGGCTAAATGGGCACAATTTGGACATTTCCACTTAGGGGTGTACTGACTTTTGTTGCCAACGGTTTAGATATTAATGGATGTATGTTGAGCTATTTTGAGGGGACAGCAAATTTGCACTGTTATACAGGCTGTACACTCACTACTTTACATTGTAGCAAAGTGTCATTTCTTCAGTGTTGCCATATGAAAAGATTTAATAAAATATTTACAAAAATGTGAGGGGTGTACTCACTTTTGTGAGATACTGTAAGCTACTGCTGTGACATTGTCTGTCTGGAAACAGAGATGAGACTATCTTTTTAACAGAGGCTTGAAGGGCTCTGAAAAGTGTACAGAGTTCTGGAACACTAATTGGTAACCTCATCTCCCGAGGAACCCAAACTCCCTGTGCTGTCAGAGTCCCCCAAACAGGTCCCCAGCCTGAGAGACTTGCATCTGTAGTGATCATAGTCCAGGTAGGATGAGCAAAAGAAGCCCCCTGAACAGGGGCGTATTATGGCCTAGGCCAACAAGGCCCGTGCTTAGGGCGGCAGATTTGGGAGGGCGGCAGATTTGGGAGAGCGGCAAGCACCATTCACCAAAGGCTTGCTTGATTACCCCAGGCGCGAAATTGAAAGGAGTGGACTGAAGAGACTGAGACGGCAACGCATATTCAAGGTAAAAGTCCCCCACTGACACCAATGCTTATTGTTTTTTCAGTCTCTCAAAACAAATTAGTGGCTGCAGCAAGTCGGTTAGTTTATGTTTATGGTACCGTTATGGCTATGCAAAATCATCACGAGAAATAGAGTCGGTGTCAGATCAGTCAGTGACGTGCACTGACTCAAACTGTAAGCCGCAGATTGCAGAACCATAAGAAAAAAATGAGTGGCTCCCGGTCCCACCTCCAGCAAAGGGAAGAAGTGAGAAACTATAGAAAGTTAAATGAAGCGTTTATTCAAGTACAGACTGTACTTGAATAAACGCTTAATTTTAACTTTATATCAACAGTGACCAGGTGCAGGGTCCCATCTTGCTGCAGTCCTTCCCCTCAGCATTCTCTGCTTACTGGACTGGTAGTGTGACACTGTGCCTACTATCAGCACAGCGCGAGAAAAAGAGCCGGTCTTAGATCAGTCAGTGTATGTACTCTCTCTGTAATCAAACTGTAAGCCGCAGCAGTGCAGCACCATAAGAAAAAAAATTAGTGGCTCCCGGAAGAAACTATGTAAGGTTAAAAGGAAGCGTTTATTTAAGTACAGACTGTACTTGAATAAACGCTTCCTTTTAACTTTATATAGTTTAATTCTTCTTCCCTTTGCTGGAGGCGGGACCGGGAGCAACTCAGTTTTTTCTTATGGTGCTGTGGCTTACAGTTTGATTACAGAGAGTACACTGATCTGAGACTGGCTCTTTTTCTCGTGCTGTGCCAATAGGCACAGTGTCACAGTCACTACCAGTCCAGTAAGCAGAGAATGCTGAGGGGAAGGACTGCAGCAAGATGGGACCCTGCGCCTGGTGATTGATAGATCCACATCCACTAGCTGCTGCTGAACTCCTGAGTGGAAAAGTCTTCTCTTATACAAGGAGCCGAATGTCTACCATCCAGCCAGACAAGCTACTAACTCTTTACTCTACTGATAAGCTGGGGCCTGTGGCCCATGAGGCATATTTAAATACATAGCCCTGCCTGCCCCTTATAGTACCTGCTACTACTTACCTAAACATCTGTGGCTTGTTTGTATACCGAACAATCAATTTATTCATTGCTGTAAATCAATCAGTACATATGGATTTTCAGCCTCAAAAGGGATTTGTGCACTAAAAAGAGGCTTGCAGCATACTATATAAATATAAATAAGTATGCTGCAAGCCTCTTTTTAGTGCACAAATCACTTTTAAGGCAGAGAGTATACAAACAAACAAAAGATATATTATATAGCCTTCCTCCATTTAAAAAAAAAAAGGGACAGACAGTGCATTTAACTAATGCTGCAGACACTTTTTTTTATTTTTTGTTGTATCTCTTTATTAGTAATTAAAAATATGCTGTGTCCCTGCACTAGTTATTTTATTTATCTCTCCTTCCCTCCTCTCCCTCCCTCCTCTCTCCCCATCCTCTCTTCTCCCTCCCTCCTCTCCCTTCTCCCTCCCTCCTCTCCCTCCTCTCCCTCCTCTCTCCTTCCCCTCCCTCCTCTCCCTCCTCTCTCCTTCCTCTCTCTCTCTCCCTCATCTCCCTCCCCGTCCTCCTCTCTCTTCTCCCTCCCTCCTCTCCGATCTACCTCCTCTCTCCTCTCCCTCCTCCCCTCTCACTCCTTCCCTCCTCTCCTCACTCCTTCCCTCCTCTCCTCTCCCTCCCTTCTCTCCCCCCTTATCTCCCTCCCTTCCTTCTTTCCCTTTAAATTTACTTTGTTTATGAATAAAATAAAAACAATAATAAATTTACACCTTGACCCAAAAAATATTAATGTAAAAAAAAGCTTAAAACATGTGGGGTGGGGGGGGCAGCAGAATCTTAAATACCTAGGGCAGCACAAAACCTAAATACTCCCCTGCCCCTGAATAATAAACTGATTATCCTGCCACCAAGTAAGAGACTGTGCTGGGATCCAAAAATATAATTTGAGAATGCCGAGTATAATCACTGCACCACTGACACAGCATACAAAGCTGGAAAAGCCTTATGTGAAATTGAGCAAATGGAATTGCATCTGAGGCTGCAATCATGGATACATAGGACTTCCATAGACAGAGCCACTGAAGGAATCAAGAGAGACTGAAGGTTCAGACAAGTTGACACATTCTTTAACCTTCTCTGCTTGGTTAGGGAAAGACTCATGGATACTGAGTCTATTTGGAAACCCAAGAAAGTTACCTTTGTCTGAGGAACCAAAGAACTCTTTGGAAAATTGATCCTCCAACCATGCTGTTGAAGAAAAAGAAGAGAGAGAGAGAGAGAGAGAGAGAGAGAGAGAGAGAGAAAGAGAAAAAGAGAAAAAGAGAAAAAGAGAGAAAGAGAAAAAGAGAGAAAGAGAAAAAGAGAGAAAGAGAGAAAGAGAGAAAGAGAGAAAGAGAGAAAGAGAGAAAGAGAGAAAGAGAGAAAGAGAGTTGGTGTGAGGTACTACTAAAGGAAAATATGGAGCTTGAACCAAGATGTTGTCCAGGTATGGAAACACTGCAATACCCTGAAACCTGATAACACACAAAAGGTCACCCAGAACCTTTGTGAATAATTTGGAGCTGTAGCCATACCAAATGGCAACTAACTAAAAATGCTTGTCCAGAAAGGCAAGCCTCAGAAACTGGAAATTATCTCTGTGAATGGGAACATAAAAGGTAAGCATCCTTTAAATCTATTGTAGACATAAACCGACTTTGCTGAACAAAAGGCAGAATAATCTGGAAAGTTTACATTCTGAAAAATGGAATCCTTATAATCCTGTTCAGAGCCTTTAGATCTAGAACTGGTCTTAAAGTACCCTCCTTCTTTGGAACAATGAAGAGATTTGTGTATAATCCCAACCCCTGTTCCTGTAAAGGAACTGGAACAATCACTCCCATATCTCCCATATGGAACAATCACTCCCATATCTTCCAGATATGCGACAAGACTGAAGAAAATCTTGAGATTTTACAGGATTAGAAAAAACCTTCTTCTAGGAGGCCTTGTTTTGAATCCTATTCAATATGCCTGAGAAACAATATTCAAAAACCAGGTATATAGAACAGACTGAAACTAAGCCTCTTGATAGAGGCTTAATCTGCCCCTTACCAGAACTCCTGGATCGGGGACTACATCTTCATGCAGTTTTGGTAGTAGAGATAGATTTCTTGACTTGTTGAAGTTAGCTCATTTTGATCTCACAGAGTAATACCAACATTATAATTAACATGACAGAGGATCTGAGTAACACAGATGAAGTAAATGACTTTTACTCACTAACTTCTATGGAAAATTTAGATATATTGAAGCAGGATTTTGAAAACATTTTCTCTGAGATAAATCTGATTAACCCTCTAGGAGACAAATTCCTACAAATGGAACATTTGATGATAAAAGAAATGAAATTAAAATGGGATAAATGGACTATTGAATGGTACCTTTATGGTCGAAGATAAAGACTTTATAGATCGGTGGAACAATTCTTTATCAGAGTGCTCCTTTAAATTGATGTCTTACATCATTGAGTTTAAAGATATACAAATACTGAAAGTCAGAGAGCAAATCACCATTCTTTAATCTGAATTAGACTTGTGTACCTTAGAGAGCAAGTATAAAGATTTTGATTTAATGTTAAAGGAAAAAATAGCCACACTTAAAAAAGAATTAACTCAAATAAAACATACCAAATATATGAGAGATCAGGCAGATTATAATTCAGGAAAGGTTTACATATGGCAAAAGAAAATAAGAGGTAGATCAAGGACTAGGGGTTACAGATACAACAAAAGTAAGGGACATGGTAGTAACACTAGCATTGGAACAGATTCAGGAGAGGACTGTCATTCAGAACCAGAGAATGGTATGAGCAGTACACCAAAACCTATTTTAAAACATACAATGCCCAGAAAAACAGTGGCCTTTTCTAGCACGTCCATAGAGGGACAAAAGATCACTAAATCTAATGTAAAAAACAAGTATTCAACACCTATTGACCATATTGATCATGTAGTCAACCTAGTACCTGAACAGTCAGAAATAGACCAGGTTTTTCAGGTACCTCCAATTAATCCCACAAGAGGAAAAGGAGGGGGGTGTCAAGAGGAAGCACCACACAACACAATCAATACCAATTGAGAAAGGGACGAGGACAGAACAAATATGTACAATGAATAACAATGAAAAAACTTGTACTGCTAATGTGAGTAACTTAAGTGATTATGTGCTTAGTAACATTGAAAAGAAAGTTCTTGGCTATGGTCTAGGGTTTGTACCCACAACAAAGTTTAATTTGTTTCAAACCCTAGTAGATGTAAATAAATTTATTAGGTAACTTACTTTAAAAAAAAAAATTTCATCTTCTCAGACACAGGACTCTAGTGCAGTAATGACAAACATCCTTTGTCCTAATAATCATAATATATCAAGAGACATCAGCCTGACCTTTGACGAACTGACAGATATACAAAGTTTGACAGAATTGGACTTTGAGAGTAACATTAGGGAAAGAGTGATGGACTCACATATAGGATTCAAGCCAAAATCAGTTTTTTTATCCCATTCACTCGAGAGGTGAGATTTTGGTAAATTACCAAAAAAGAAATGAGTCAGATTTATTGAGTCTGTCACTCCAACCTAGAAAGATTGCCAGTAATCTTACTAAAGATGGAAAGTTGGCACTTCATTGCCTTAAAAGTAATCCAGATTTGGAAATCAAAACAGCTGATAAGGGCGGGAGTGTGGTTGTTTGGTAAAAGTCCTTATATATCGATGAGATAATGAGACAACTTAATAACAGGGATGACTATGCCCTGTTAAGCCACAACCCCACAAATGCATTTAAAGTTAAATTAAAATCACTACTGGAAAAAAGACCGGCTGCAGGACATCTAGACCAAGACACCTTTAATTTTCTATATGTTCAACAACCTATTTTTCCAATTTTTCATGTTCTTCCAAAAGTTCATAAATCCCTAATAGAAGATAAGGAAACGTCCCATAGTCTCTGGGATCGGTTCACTCTGTGAAAAATTATCAGAGTGGATGGATAGTATTCTCCAACCCCTGGTCCTGAAACTCCCAAGTTATCTAAGAGATACTAAGCAGGTACTGACAAATTCTGGTGTGATACAAGTGACAGTTGGCTAACAGTGGATGTGGTCTCGCTATACTCCACCATTCCACATCAAGTGGGTTCAAGAGCAATTTAATATTTTCTGACCAACTGTGCGGATTATACACCGGATTTTGTCAACTATTTGGTTGAGACAACCCAATTTCTATTGACTCACAATTTTTTTAGTTTTCAAGATAATTTCTATCTCCAAATCCGTGGGACTGCCATGGGGGCAAAATTTGCCCCATCATAAGCTAATTTGACCATGGGATGGTGGGAGTCCCTGTTTGTATATGGAGATAGAATCCCCTTTACCGAGGACAACCGTACTTACCACCAGTATAGACGATCTTCTTTTTTGGTCAGGTGACTGCCGAAAAATTGGAGATTTCATGTCGTATCTTAATGACAATCCTTTTGGTCTCAAATTTACCCATGAGTTTAATGACCAAAGAATTAACTATTTGGACATTACTTAAGTGTTCAATCATAGCTTGGGTAAGGTTGAAACCACAATCTATAGGAAACCCATATCCACCAATACCCTCCAGCAAAACGTAATTGCAGCAACCAAACTGATTTTGAGATTCAGAGTAAAGATTTGACTACCAGATGTTTGAATAGGGCATACACCTTAGATGTAATTCATAAGGCCAAACTAGAGGTTGATGGTATTAGTAGAGAATGATCTTGAAAAAGCCTTTTCGCAAGGCAAAACGCGTCAATTGGATGCCAGTGTTTGTTACAGGAGCTTAGATTCAATACGAGCCGCCACTCTGCGCAGAGTAAATAAAAAACGCTGATACCCCATGAGGGCTTACTTGCACTTTCCCCCAGCCTGAAGGACTCCCATTGGTCAGTTGGCCACAGGTGACGTGGAAGCAGCGGAGACCAACAAAGACTACCAAACTCCCAACTGTGGATTACACGAGACGTGGTGGCGTCCGAAAATGATAACGAGTACCTAAGGTGAGATACAACAGCACACAAGAAAGGCCTAACTATCACTCCAGTAATACACGGATAAGTTTCCTTCACCCGCAACAAGTGGGAGACCTGGGTAGCAAGAATCAGTTTCCCAGATCTGTACTGAAGGAAGGTGTGTGCCTTTTTTGATCCATGGTGCATTACATTGCAGAAACAGGGTTGGACATTGCTTAAATAGTGACTTTTGGATGCCAGTGTTTGTTACAGGAGCTTAGATTCAATATGAGCCGCCACTCTGCGCAGAGTAAATAAAAAACGCAGATACCCGTGAGGGCTTACTTGCACTTTCCCCGGCCTGAAGGACTCCCATTGGTCAGTTGGCCACAGGTGACGTGGAAGCAGCGGAGACCAACAAAGACTACCAAACTCCCAACTGTGGATTACACGAGACGTGGTGGCGTCCGAAAAGGATAACGAGTACCTAAGGTGAGATACAACAGCACACAAGAAAGGCCTAACTATCACTCCAGTAATACACGGATAAGTTTCCTTCACCTGCAACAAGTGGGAGACCTGGGTAGCAAGTATCAGTTTGCCAGATCTGTACTGAAGGAAGGTGTGTACCTTTTTTGATCCATGGTGCATTATACTGCAGAAACAGGGTTGGACATTGCTTAAATAGTGACTTTATCCTATATATACGGTGTGAGACTGGGCACTCAAATAACATTTTTTAAATATATCGCTTTAGCTCATTATTAAGCTTAGTATCTGCAGTATTTAGCCAAACGTAGGGGCTTTATAATTATACACATACTATTTTTTACTCATCGTTTTAGTAATAGATATTTATTAGTGACCGGTCACTTTTGCATTTATGTATATTTTATGAAGTTATTTGTATATTTTATGAAGTTATATGTATATTTTAAGAAGTCATAATTTAATGTGCTAATTAAATATCATTTGTATTAGATACCCTTTTCCCTTTCTTTTTTCTTATTGACTGATTCTTCTTGCTCCAGTAGCGCTGTTCCAAATCTTTTTATCTGTATATATTAACCCCTTAACGACTACTAGGGAGAGTTGTGATTTTGGAATAGCCTGAAGTATCTTTTGGGTTGCGTTGTGGAATACCCCCTTTTCTAACTCGGTATTAGTAGAGAAACCCTGCTTAGGGATAAACCGAAAAGGTAATCATTCCAAACAATCACCTGACAAAGCAAGTTTTGTTACACAATTTTCTTCTGAATACCATCAGATCTGTAACATTGTGAGAAGGCATTTCCCCATGCTGTCAGCCGATGATGGCCTTCAAAATGTGGTTAAACAAGGTTGTAATTTTTCATATCGTAAGGGCACCACAATAGGTAATATTCTTTCTCCAAATGAATTGAATAGTGACAGGCCAACTAGTTCATGGCTACAGGTCAAAGGTATGCATAAGTGTGGCTATAGCCACTGCATACCATGCAGTTTTGGGTGTATGACCAAAACCTTTGAATCAAATATCACCGATAAACAATATACCTTGGTTGGATGTGCCAATTGTAGATCCAAAAATGTAGTTTATATGATTTGGTGCACTTGTAACAACAAACAGTACATTGGTTGCACCACACGCGAAGTCAGTGAGCGAGTCAGGGAAAATCTTTCTGACACGAAAAGACTTAAAGAGACACTGAACCCAATATTTTTCTTTAATAATTCAGATAGAGCATGCAATTTTATGCAACTTTCTATTTTTTCTATAATTTACTCCTATTATCAAATTTTCTTCATTCTCTTGATATATTTATTTAAAATGCAAGAATGTAAGTTTAGATGCCGGCCCATTTTTGGTGAACAACTTGGGTTGTTCTTGCTGATTGGTGGATAAATTTATCCACCAATGAACAAGTGCTTTCCAGGGTCCTGAACCAAACAAATAACTTAGATGCCTTCTATTTCAAATAAAAATAGCAAGAGGACGAAGAAAAATTGATAATAGGAGTAAATTAGAAAGTTGCTTAAAATTGCATGCTCTATCTGAATCATGAAAGAAAAAAAATTGGGTTCAGTGTCCCTTTAATGGTTGCTCAGAATTGGCTAATCACTTTATTTCGAAGCATAACAATGTTAACACCACGCTTAAGTGGATGGTGATTTCCCAAATGGGTGGGGGGCAGGCAATATCAACAAATTGCTCTTTAACCGTGAAGCCTTTAAGATTTTTACCATGGATACACGTATACCAAAAGGTTTCAAATCATCTTTTGATCTGATCTAACAGCAAAATGTGAGCTTCCTCCCACTGAACAATCCAAGTCACCTCCTACATGGCTAAGGAACCCCTAGTTCCTCCCTAATGGTTGATATAAACCCTTGAGCTGATATTGTCCGACTGGAACCAAGCTAGGGACGACTGAGGTCAAGTCATCAGAGCATTGCAAATTGCTCTCAACTCCAAGATGTTTAAAGAGGAGAGCAGACACTTCCAAGTGCATAATCCTTAAACAAGACCCAGACAGCTTACCAGCCCAGCAGGTTGGCATCCGTGGTCACATCACCCAGGAATATCTCCAGAAGCACGCACCCAGAGATAGATACTACTGAAAAAATACTACGTAAGAAAGTCTCTTGTCATCTGATCTAAATCTATCCTTCAAGACAGATCCAAAAGTTCTCCATGTCATGGAAAATAGCAAATGGAATGATGTCCATGGAAAACCATCAGACCAATTCCCTCCATACACAGGGTAACAGAAAAGTGAAGAAATATCAACTGCAGCTAAATCCAAACTCCCACCCTCCTGGTTGCAAGATGGCTAAGCTATCCACTGGCCACTAGAGCTTACTGTTGGCCGGACAGAAGACTGCAGAGTGGGGAAAAGGAATAAATCCTTGATTTTCTGACCTCTGAAAGACATCTCCTAGATAAAGAATCAAATAAGGTCCAAGCATACCGCACATGGTGTTCCCAGGCGGTCTCCCATCCAGGTACTGACCAGACCTGACCCTGCATAATTTCCAAGATCAAACAAAATTGGGTGCATTCAGGGTATGGTGGCGGTAGTCCCAAATAATTTACCCTTGTGGATAGAACAAGGTAACTCTTCTCAAGATTAATTTCCCATCCCCAGAAAAGAAGATTGGACAAGATCTCTTAAAAGAGAGTTAGCTCGAAGTCAGGATGATACCTGAACTATATATTGTCCAGAAAAACACACTTGCAATATCCCAAGACCTGAAGGTCTGACTGGGATGGTGCAAACTAAGGCCTAGATTTAGAGTTTGGCGGTAGCCGTGAAAACCAGCGTTAGAGGCTCCTAACGCTGGTTTTAGGCTACCTCCGGTATTTGGAGTCACTCAAAAAAGGGTCTAACGCTCACTTTTCAGCCGCGACTTTTCCATACCGCAGATCCCCTTACGTAAATTGCGTATCCTATCTTTTCAATGGGATTTTTCTAACTCCGGTATTTAGAGTCGTGTCTGAAGTGAGCGTTAGAAATCTAACGACAAAACTCCAGCCGCAGAAAAAAGTCAGTAGTTAAGAGCTTTCTGGGCTAACGCCGGTTCATAAAGCTCTTAACTACTGTACTCTAAAGTACACTAACACCCATAAACTACCTATGTACCCCTAAACCGAGGTCCCCCCACATCGCCGCAACTCGATTACATTTTTTAACCCCTAATCTGCCGACCGCCACCTACGTTATCCTTATGTACCCCTAATCTGCTGCCCCTAACACCGCCGACCCCTATATTATATTTATTAACCCCTAATCTGCCCCCCACAACGTCGCCGCCAGCTACCTACACTTATTAAGCCCTAATCTGCCGTCCGCACGCCGCCGCCAGCTACATTATCCCTATGTACCCCTAATCTGCTGCCCCTAACACCGCCGACCCCTATATTATATTTATTAACCCCTAACCAGCCCTCCCTAACATCGCCGACACCTAACTTCAATTATTAACCCCTAATCTGCCGACCGAATCTCGCCGCTATTCTAATAAATGTATTAACCCCTAAAGCTAAGTCTAACCCTAACACTAACACCCCCCTAAGTTAAATATAATTTGAATCTAACGAAATTAATTCACTCTTATTAAATAAATTATTCCTATTTAAAGCTAAATACTTACCTGTAAAATAAATCCTAATATAGCTACAACATAAATTATAATTATATTATAGCTATTTTAGGATTAATATTTATTTTACAGGTAACTTTGTATTTATTTTAACCAGGTACAATAGCTATTAAATAGTTAAGAACTATTTAATAGCTAAAATAGTTAAAATAATTACAAATTTACCTGTAAAATAAATCCTAACCTAAGTTACAATTAAACCTAACACTACACTATCAATAAATTAATTAAATAAAATACCTACAATTACCTACAATTAAACCTAACACTACACTATCAATAAATAAATTAAATACAATACCTGCAAATAACTACAATGAAATAAACTAACTAAAGTACAAAAAATAAAAAAGAACTAAGTTACAAAAAATAAAAAAATATTTACAAACATAAGAAAAATATTACAACAATTTTAAACTAATTACACCTACTCTAAGCCCCCTAATAAAAAAATGCCCTACCCTATTCTAAATTACTAAAGTTCAAAGCTCTTTTACCTTACCAGCCCTGAACAGGGCCCTTTGCGGGGCATGCCCCAAGAAGTTCAGCTCTTTTGCCTGTAAAAAAAACCATACAATACACCCCCCCCAACATTACAACCCACCACCCACATACCCCTAATCTAACCCAAACCCCCCTTAAATAAACCTAACACTAAGCCCCTGAAGATCATCCTACCTTGTCTTCACCATACCAGGTTCACCGATCCGTCCTGGCTCCAAAATCTTCATCCAACCCAAGCGGGGGCTGGCGATCCATCTTCCGGCGGCTGAAGAGGTCCAGAAGAGGCTCCAAAGTCTTCATCCTATCCGGGAAGAAGAGTAGATCCGGACCGGCAACCATCATCTTCCAAGCGGCATCTTCTATCTTCATCCGATGAGGACCGGCTCCATCCTGAAGACCTCCACCACGGACCCATCTTCATCCGGCGACGTCCAACTGAAGACTGACGGTTCCTTTAAGGGACGTCATCCAAGATGACGTCCCTCGAATTCTGATTGGCTGATAGGATTCTATCAGCCAATCGGAATTAAGGTAGGAATATTCTGATTGGCTGATGGAATCAGCCAATCAGAATCAAGATCAATCCGATTGGCTGATCCAATCAGCCAATCAGATTGAGCTCGCATTCTATTGGCTGATCGGAACAGCCAATAGAATGCGAGCTCAATCTGATTGGCTGATTGGATCAGCCAATCAGATTGATCTTGATTCTGATTGGCTGATTCCATCAGCCAATCAGAATATTCCTACCTTAATTCTGATTAGCTGATAGAATCCTATCAGCCAATCGGAATTTGAGGGACGCCATCTTGGATGACGTCCCTTAAAGGAACCGTCATTCTTCAGTTGGACGTCGCCGGATGAAGATGGGTCCGCGGTGGAGGTCTTCAGGATGGAGCCGGTCCTCATCGGATGAAGATAGAAGATGCAGCTTGGAAGATGATGGTTGCCGGTCCGGATCTACTCCTCTTCCCGGATAGGATGAAGACTTTGGAGCCTCTTCTGGACCTCTTCAGCCGCCGGAAGATGGATCGCCAGCCCCCGCTTGGGTTGGATGAAGATTTTGGAGCCAGGACGGATCGGTGAACCTGGCATGGTGAAGACAAGGTAGGATGATCTTCAGGGGCTTAGTGTTAGGTTTATTTAAGGGGGGTTTGGGTTAGATTAGGGGTATGTGGGTGGTGGGTTGTAATGTTGGGGGGGGTATTGTATGTTTTTTTTTACAGGCAAAAGAGCTGAACTTCTTGGGGCATGCCCCGCAAAGGGCCCTGTTCAGGGCTGGTAAGGTAAAAGAGCTTTGAACTTTAGTAATTTAGAATAGGGTAGGGCATTTTTTATTTTGGGGGGGCTTTGTTATTTTATTAGGGGGCTTAGAGTAGGTGTAATTAGTTTAAAATTGTTTTAAGATTTTCCTTATGTTTGTAAATATTTTTTTATTTTTTGTAACTTAGTTCTTTTTTATTTTTTGTACTTTAGTTAGTTTATTTCATTGTAGTTATTTGTAGATATTGTATTTAATTAATGTATTGATAGTGTAGTGTTAGGTTTAATTCTAGGTAATTGTAGATATTTTATTTAATTAATTTAATGATAGTGTAGTGTTAGGTTTAATTGTAACTTAGGTTAGGATTTATTTTACAGGTAATTTTGTTATTATTTTAACTAGGTAACTATTAAATAGTTATTAACTATTTAATAGCTATTGTACCTGGTTAAAATAATTACAAAGTTACCTGTAAAATAAATATTAATCCTAAAATAGCTATAATATAATTATAATTTATAGTGTAGCTATATTAGGATTTATTTTACAGGTAAGTATTTAGCTTTAAATAGGAATAATTTATTTAATAAGAGATAATTAATTTCGTTAGATGTAAATTATATTTAACTTAGGGGGTGTTAGGGTTAGGGTTAGACTTAGCTTTAGGGGTTAATACATTTATTAGAATAGTGGTGAGCTCCAGTCGGCAGATTAGGGGTTAATAATTGAAGTTAGGTGTCGGCGATGTTAGGGAGGGCAGATTAGGGGTTAATACTATTTATTATAGGGTTAGTGAGGCGGATTAAGGGTTAATAACTTTATTATAGTAGCGCTCAGGTCCGGTCAGCAGATTAGGGGTTAATAAGTGTAGGCGACGTTGTGGGGGGCAGATTAGGGGTTAATAAATATAACAAAAATCTATGCTATTTCCCTCCTGTAACAGAGGAAGAAGTCTCTGCACTCCTATCCTCGGCTCATCTCACAACCTGCCCACTTGACCCTATTCCTTCACGACTTACCCCTACCCTAACTCATCTCTTTAACCAATCTCTCACTGCTGGCACATTTCCTGACACATTCAAGCATGTGTCAATCATACCAATCCTAAAAAAGCCCTCGCTTGACCCCTCCACGCCTTCTAACTATCGACCGGTCTCCTTACTTCCCTTTGCTTCAAAATTATTGGAACGACTAGTCTATAATTGGCTAACTCAATATCTCACAACTAACTCCTTACTTGATCCACTACAATCTGGTTTCCGCCATAAACACTCAACAGAAACCGCTCTTGCTAAAGTAACAAATGACCTGTTATCAGCTAAAGCAAAAGGCCATTACTCCTTACTAATTCTTCTTGACCTGTCCGCAGCTTTTGACACAGTTGACCATCCTCTCCTCCTAAAAATACTACATTCATTTGGCATCCGAGACACAGCCCTCTCCTGGTTTGCATCATATCTTTCAAACCGCTCGTTTTTAGTTTCCTTTAACAACATATCTTGTGATCCTATGCCTCTCTCAGTTGGAGTACCGCAAGGCTCTGTCTTGGGTCCCTTGCTTTTCTCTCTTTATACATCCTGCCTTGGAAAACTTATAGCCTCCTTTGGATTCCAGTACCACCTATATTCTGATGATACCCAAATCTATCTTTCCTCTCCTGATATCTCTCCCTCTTTACTCAACCAGATTTCTGACTGCCTCTCTGCAATTTTCTCTTGGATGTCTTCACACTACCTCCAACTCAATCTGTCCAAAACTGAGCTGCTTCTTATCCCCCCCTCTTCGAGACATCAGACACCTGACATTTCTCTGATGGTTGGAGACTCTATTCTCAACACCTCACCCCAGGTCCGCTGCCTTGGGGTCACACTAGACTCAGAACTCACATTCAACCAACATAAACGCTTACCAAATCCTGCCGTTCACACCTACGCAACATTTCCAGAATCCGTCCCTTCCTTACTCAAAAAACTACAAAAATACTTATTCATTCCCTCATCCTGTCACGCATTGATTATTGCAATCTACTCTTAAATGGCCTTCCAAAACACCGCCTCTCCTCCCTCCAATCTATTATGAATGCTTCTGCTAGACTCATCCACCTAAGTCGACGATCTACATCAGCTTCTCCGCTCTGCCAGTCTCTACACTGGCTCCCCATACACTCCAGAATACAAAAGTATTAGCCCTAACCTACAAAGCACTCAACAGTCTAACTCCCAAATATATTTCCTCTCTCATCGTGAAATACTCCCCATCCCGTCCTCTTCGATCAACCTCTGACCTACGTCTCTACACTCCTGTTATCTCTACATCCCACTCCCGCCTCCAATACTTCGCACGTGCTGCTCCTGTCCTCTGGAACTCTCTACCCTGCTCCATCAGACTGTCTCCAACCTTGTATAGCTTCAAACGATCCTTGAAAACCCACCTATTCAGAGAGGCTTACCATCTCTCCTCCATCCCGCATCCGAACCAAGCTAATACATGTACATGAACTGCCTGACTCACTGCTGCAAATACAACCGATGTAACAAGCTACCCCAACCTTATGTCTCTGCACCCTAAACCTATAGGCTGTGAGCTCTCCGGAGCAGGGCCCTCTTCCTCCTGTGCTAGATTTGTTTAGTCTTGTTATGTTTTGTATTGTATCACAAATCTTTGTCATTGTATACCCCTATCATTGTACCCAGCGCTACGGAATTTGGCGGCACTATACAAATAAATGATAATAATAATAATAATAATAATCTGATTAAAAGTAGAAAGTTTCCTTCTACTAAAGACACTGTGCATTTCAAGAGAGATAGCGACCGGAAATCCTAAAAAGGACGTGAGACAGGGAGAAATATCCCCAGATTCTCTATAACAATCCTGTGAACAGCATGTCTAGAACCCTTCCAGAGAGGAAAGAAAAATATGGAACTGATAAAGTTCACAAAACTCAGAAGGAAAGACAAAGATATGGATCAGTGTCATCCAGTCAGCCAAGACTTTCTGACAAGACGCTTTGAAGCAAACAACTGAAGGATACCACTTCAGTAACAGATAAAAGAATTATACTGTCCAGATCTGAGATTTCAGCCTCAGAAACTACCAACAAATCCTCCTCACTAACTTGGAAAAAGGCAAATCTGCGTAGCAGCATGTGGAGCAGAAACCCTCTTATCTGAGACTTAAAATGTCCTCTTGCCTTTCCCCTGAAGTAAAGGAAAACAGACCAAGCCACAGATACCACAGAAGATACCTGAGCTTGCAACTTCTGTAAGCAAATACACTCCTCCAGGAGATTGAGAGGAACCACAGGGCACTGCATGTGATGCCATATAGGCTTGGGACATAAAAGGAGAAAGCTGTGGCAGTGCGAAATCAGAGGTACAGAAAAAATAAATTGGAAATGAACAACAAAATATAAGCAATTTCTATATCTTGGCCCATACCCTGGGTAATGATTACCAGTGAGAGCCCCTCTCCGGAGAGGCGTGGACAGAGTTATCCATTCCCATCATTTACTATATAAGCTTGTAGTAGGACACCACCCCTTCCTCCTCCTAGAAATGTCCAGCCAATAACAGGTGAACCAAGCAAGGGTAACCCAGGGTATGGGCCAAGATATAGATATTGCTTATATTTTGTTGTTAATTTCCAATTATCTTGGCCCCCTGGTAATACTTACCAGTGAGAGAATACAAAGCAGAATAAAAGAAAGGGTGGGAAAGATATAAAAATATTGATACCAAAAAATCTATAAAGATGAAACTGAAGACAAAATCTTTCAACCAAACCTAGCAGAAGCTGCAAGGCAAACAACAAGTTTGAAACATTGAGACAAAAGTTCCCTATTTTCTCTAAGCCATATAGAATATCTGTACAACCAAACCAAAGATGGTAGGTCCAGAAGGAATCTGACAAGAATATAATGAGCCCTCTGGAACGTGCTCATTCTATAACTTATTTGAACACAAAATAACTTAAATAAACCAAATAAAGATGGTAGACCTTACAAATGTCTACCCAAAATGAGGACTTTTTAACAAACCAATGAGAAAAAACAGCTACAAAAGGAATTGAGTCCTCTAGCATAAAACTTAACATATCACAACCAAGAGGTTAACAATTAGTTAATTTGATACCCCTGCTTATCAGAACTGAAGGAAGGAAAAAAGAATGTCAGAGACAACATTGATAACAGCTCTCAAGATTATTCTATCATTATAAAATAATAAGGTATGACAGTACCACATAAAGTAACTAAAATTCTAAACATATTCTCTGGAAAAATGGTTTCAACGAGAGACCAGGTAGAAACAAAACTAAGGATCAAAAAGTAAGAACCCAGGATAAAATTGTAAAATTCAAAGTAAATTGGGTATGAACCAAGACTTGAAAAGATTGCATAACCAGATCTAAAGCCTCAGGCTTTGGAGCACAAGCATCTTATAAAACTACCAAAACTTTTTAATTAACTTGAGATATAGTCTTATTTGCAGAATGCCAACAGAAAGAAGAATATCTGCTATGAAAGCATTATATGTAACCATCCAAAAGGAAAAACAGATCAAGAATTAAAAAATACAAAAAGGTGTAAGTTTACAAGAGTGCAAACAAAACATTAAGGCAAAAAAATAAATTGCAGGTAACAGACACTTTCAGCAGCCAAGTCTTAAATCTAAAAACTCTAATAATATCTATGGGAGTTTGTCGACCTTAGCACTTGTCCCCACATTCGCCTCCAGGCCTCCACAACAGAATAGAAACAGACATGTTAAATAATCAGCTGACCTGTGTCACAAAAATAAGGAAAATCAGATCTAGTATTTCCCCATCAGAGGCAGAATCAGGTGATTCAGAAAAGCTTCCACCATAAATCTGCCCAATATACACTTTACAAAGTTTCTTGTCTTGCTAGCAAGGATTAGCACAAAGGGAACAAATGGGCATAGGCTGGGCTGTATCACTGAGAAAAAAGCATAACCAGCCATAAATAAATAAATAGTATGTACATAAGGCATTCAAGATACACACATAAAAAACAAATTATACCTTATAGTTGCCCCTAATTCCACCTGGGCTGTAACGGCTTGAGGCTGGAGCTGAGACTAATCTTTCTCATCCTCCAAGTTAATGCTGAACACATAACGAAATATATTAAGCCCTAGAAGCTTATAAAACAATTTATTCCCTTTTTCTTATAAAGTACTTTTGTGCTAAAAGCGAGTGCTATAGCACTTACCAGAATGAAGATACCGGTTCACAAAACTGAAAGGAGGTCTCAGTACTTTCATGGGGAAGAAGTAGAAATGCTCTCTGTTAAAGGCCATGCCGAGGCTTTGGAGGAATCGCACGCGCAATCATGACAGCACTCAGACGTGGCATCACAGTAACATGGCGGCACCCGCAAGGAAACCATAAGGAACGGTATTCCCACCGCCTATCACCATATCTGTGACCGCGATCACAGAAACCATGGCGCCAGACAGCTGGAAGAATCATCAACTCAAATATGCAGCTAAGTAAGCCATATGCACAAAGGGAAAAAAATCTTGCAGCCCAGAAGGTAGAAACGAAGAGGGACTGCTAGCCCTGTCCACATAGCAGGCTGGACAGAACTAGGAGGAGGAAGGGGGTGGTGTCCTACTACAAGCTTATATAGTAAATTAGGGGAGTGGATAACTCTGTCCACGCCCCTCAGGAGAGGGGGTCTCACTGGTAAGTATTACCAGGGGGCCAAGATAAATGTTTAAACCAATTCTTAGTTGAGAAAGCCTTCCACACAACGTCAGCATCAGTAGAAGTAATTATACTGCCTGAATCCAAATTTTCACCCAAAGAATCTTCACCCTCAGACTTCTGAGAGGAAATACTTTGATTAGCCACTTCAGGATTAGAAATCTTACTTACTGTTTCTTTAAATTTGCTTTTGCGTTTTCCCTGCAACATGGGAAAAAGCAGACAGCGCCTCAGATAGCGCAGACGATACCTGGGCAGCAATATCTTACAAAATAACTACAGACGGAGCATGAGAGGAAATGCAGGGCGCTGCATGTGCAGATGAATAGGATTGGGACGGTTGAAGAGAAAGCTGCAGCACATCTGAAACAGGAGGCTCCTGAACAGCATCCGCCTTAGCTAATGATGGCTCAGGGTTAAAAAGTCTATTTCTATAAGATAAAGTTCTTTCAATACATGAAAAACAAAAAGGTACTGGGGGTTCCACCTGGGCATCAAAACATAAGCTACAGGTAACATCCTGCACAGCCTCTGGATCCATAAAACAAAAAGAAGCAATTTAAAAAAAATAAAAACTTTCTTTTTTTTTATCTTTTAACAAAGGATATAATACAGCACCAAAAAAACGATCTTAAATAAATGATTCCTTTAAATTTTCCAAATCAAGAAAACATACCCCAGGCAACACTACACCTCAGCAGAATTACTGAGGTGCCCTACCTGTCCTGCAACCCGCAGCAAACTGAGGGGAAAAAAACGATCCCGTTTACAATTCGGATTTCCAGAGAAGCAAAAAAAAAAAAAAATTTAAAACAACTTTCTTGAAAATCAGGCTTAAAAACAAACAATAAAACCCCCCCAAAACAGTGCATAATCTGTTACTAAAAACGAATCCTCACTGAGCCATTAAAAAAATAACTGCTCACACTAACAGTGTCTGCAAAAACAGCCATAAAACCTGCACCCTGACAAGAATAAAAAAACGTCCCTGAAGCGTTACAGCTGGATAAGTGCCAAATATTTCCCTGCTACATAGAAAAATAAAACTGGCACTTACCTCAATATTTATCTGTCCGGCAGCAGGACAGCTCACCTGGTTTGAGAGGATGCCATCCCTCACATGGACCTGTGGAAATACAGAAAGACTGAGTAAACTTACTCAGGCTATCTAAATAGGGCAGCAAAATGTTTTTGGAAAACGCAGTGAGGATTGTACCCCACAAGTTCCCAATTGCTTAAAAGCCACCATTGCCCTACTGAAGAGACTGGCATGGGATAAGGCTAGACCCTTTAGAAAGATCAGAGCAAACCTACTCTGCTTTAAAATAACTTCACCTCCTCCTTGCACCGTAGGCAAAGAGAATTACTGGAGGTTATGGGTAAGAAAAGTGACATATATAGCAGCTTTGCTGTGGTGCTCTTTGCCTCCTTCTGCTGACCAGGAGTGATATTCCCACTAGTTATTGATGATTCTGTGGACTCACCATATCTTAGGAAAGAAATATACATTACACAAAATAAAAAACTAAATAATCCAAAATAAAAAGGAATTACACCTAATCTAACAGCCCTATCAAAATAAAAAAAACCTAGCCTACAATAAACTACCAATGGCCCTTAAAAGGGCCTTTTGTGGGACATTGCCCCAAAGATATCAGCCCTATTACCTGTAAAAAAAAACACAAAGACCCCCCCAACATTAAAACCCACCACCCAACCAACCCCCCAAAATAAAAAACCTAAGATACACATTGCCTTGAAAAGGCCATTTGTATGGGCATTGCCCTTAGAAGGGCATTTAGCTCTTTTACAGTTTTACTGCCCAGACCCTAAACTAAAAAATAAAACCCACCCAATAAATCCTTAAAAAAAAGCCTAACACTAAACCCCCTGATGATCCACTTAGTTTTTGAAGTCCCGCTTGAACGATCTTCATCCCGGAGTTGAAGTCCTTATCCAGGCGGAGAGAAGTCTTTATCCAGACGGCCTCTTCAATCTTCATCCCAGCGGCGACCTCCTGATCCAAGCAGCTAGAAGTCTTTATCCAGACGGCCTCTTCAATCTTCATCCAGGCGCATCTTCTATCTTGATCCCAGAGGCGTGGAGCGGGTCCATCCTGAAGACATCCGGCGCAGCGCATCCTCTTCATACGGTCACCACCGTACACTAAATCTTCAATGCAAGGGACGCCATCCAAGATGGCGTCCCTTGCATTCCTATTGGCTGAAAAATTTGAATCAGCCAATAGGAATTGAAACAGCCAATAGGAATGAATCAGCCAATAGGAATGAGAGTGGCTTAAATCTTATTGGCTGATTTGAACAGCCAATAGTATTTAAGCAGCTCTCATTCTATTGGCTGATTCATCATCCAATAGAATTAGAGCTGCTTAAATCCTATTGGCTGATTTGAACAGCCAATAGGATTTTAGCAGCTCTAATTCCTATTGGCTGATTCAAAATTTTCAGCCAATAGGAATGCAAGGGACGCCATCTTGGATGGCGTCCTTTGCATTGAAGATTCAGTCTGCGGCAGTGACCATATGAGTGGATGCTCCAGGCTGGATGTTTTCAGGATGGACTCGCTCTGCGCCTCCGGGATCAAGATAGAAGATGCCACCTGGATAAAGATTGAAGAGGCCGCCTGGATGAAGACTTCTCGCCGCCTGGATTAGGACTTCAACTCCGGGATGAAGATCGTTCAAGCGGGATTTCAAAAACTGTAAGTGGATCGTCAGGGGGTTATTGTTAGGCTTTTTTAAGAGTTTATTGGGTGGGTTTAAATTTTTTAGTTTAGGATCTGGGCAGTAAAAGAGCTAAATGCCCTTTTAAGGGCAATGCCCATACAAATGCCCTTTTCAGGGCAATGGGTAGCTTAGGTTTTTTAGAATTAGGTTTTTTATTTTAGGGGGGTGTGTTGGGTGGTGGGTTTTACTGTGGGGGCGTCTTTGTGGGGTTTTTTTTACAGGTAAAAGAGCGGATATCTTTGGGGCAATGCTCCACAAAAGGCCTTTTTAAGGGCCATTGGTAGTTTATTGTAGGCTAGGTTTTTTTTTTATTTTGGGTGGGCTTTTTTATTTTGATAGGGCTATTAGATTAGGTGTAATTCTTTTATTTTGTATAATTTCGGTTTTTATTTTTGTAATTTAGTGTGTTCTTTTTTGTAATTTAGTATTTTTGTAATTAGATACTTTGTCATTTTTAGAGTAATGTTAGGATTTTTTTTTAATGTGTAGTTAAGTTTAATTTAATTGGTAGTTTAATTTTAGTTTAATAATTATATTAGTTTAAATTTAGTTTTTTTTAATTTGACAGGTAAATTTTAATTTAATTTAAGATAGGGAAATTGTAATTTTAATATAAAGTTAGGGGGTTGTTAGGTTTAGGGGTAAATAGTTTAATTTAGTTTATTTCGATGTGGGGGCTTTCGGTTTAGAGGTTAATAGGTTTAGTATAGTGGCGCCGGTGTAGGGCTTAATAACTTTAGTATGGGGGCGATGTGGGCGGACGGCAGATTAGGGGTTAATAATATTTAAATAGAGTTTGCGATGCAGGAGGGCGGTGGTTTAGGGGTTAATAATTTTATTATAGTGGCGACGATGTCGGGGAGCGGCGGAATAGGGGTTAATATTTTTTTAAAGTGGTGGCGACATCGGGAGCGGCAGATAAGGGGTTAATAAATTTATTATAGTGTTTGCGATGCAGGAGGGCCTTGGTTATGGGGTTAATAGGTAGTTTATGGGTATTAGTGTACTTTTTAACACATTAGTTATGAGTTTTATGTTATAGCTTTGTAGCGTAAAACTCTTAACTACTGACTTTAGATGGCGGTACAGATCTTGTAATTTTAGGCTGTAACGCTCATTTTTTAGCCTCACTGCAAAACTCGGCGCTATGGGAATCCCATGAAAAAAATGTAATTTTTAGGAGTGTGGGACTAACGTTGCGGTACAGGCTAAAAGGCTTGCGGTACACCTATACCGACAAGACTTGTAATGGCTGCGTTAGGGAAAATTATGTGTTATGGGCCACAATGCTGCTATTTGACTCATAACTCAAAACTCGTAATCTAGTTGTCTGTTTTTTGGTATTTTTTGTTGAAAAGCATCCCTAGGTAGACTCAGGAGCTGGCTGCCATTTAGTGGCTAAATATTTATGCCTCTTGTCATTGGCTTACCGATGTGTTTAACTAGTTCCCAGTAGTGCATTGCTGCTCCATCAACATACCAAGAGAATGCAGTAAAATTGTTTACAGAAAGTTGTTAAAAAATATATTCTCTATCTGAATCAGAAAAGAAAAATTTTGAGTTTCATGTCCCTTTAACTATCTTTCAAAAAAACACATAGAAAGACTTGAGCTGTGTATAAACAGATACCTTTCAAGTTTTGAGACCACTTAATGTCCCATTCCTGATGTTCTTTGTAATAACAGTGTAAGAGAATAATACTGAAAAGCTAAGGCTATAGTGAAATCATCCCAAAATAGAATCCTGTTGGACAGATGTCAAGTTAAAATTAGTGGAATTAATTTATGTTCGAGTGATTACAAACAATATCAACACTAAAAATTAGACGAAGAATGAAATGTGTCTCCTAGACAAATGACAATATTAGCTTTAGTGAGAGCTTCTTACGGACATATATACATATGGAAAAACCAGCTGTGATATTAACACAGTCCTATCAAATGCTGAACGATCATTACTTACTCTACAAGTATCTTCTTACGTCTTCGTCTGTTCTCTGTTGGATGATGGTGGTATGTCCCATAGTCAAACAAAGAATCCATAGGGGCTTTCTTTGGTCCTGGAACAACTTGAGACTCGTAAATAGTAGACTCTAAAAGATCCATGGGGTTGGGCATCCCTTTCTTAAAAGCCCCTTGAAACCTTATTCTAAGGTTTTGCTTAGTGTCTCCATGGACTGTAGGAGGTCGGGTAACTTCAGTGGGTGGTGTCCCCTCCTCATTCTCAAACAAGTTTGCCAGGGAGGACAGTGGAAATGTATCATTATGAGCAGAGTCATCAGCTTGAGAGTCTTCAATATCCACTGAGACACCATGCTTGAGGTGGTGTTGTGAAGGATCAGCCATTTTGTATGCTTGGTGATTCTAAAAGAAATAACACATTATAAAGGAAAAATAAATTTCAGGTCTAAAGAAAGGGTCAGTAAACCTAAAATATACATGTAATGCATTGTAAACACAGCAGTACAGGCGTGTTAAAGGTCTCCTGTCACTTATTAAAAAACAAATGTTAAATATATTTTAGCAATGTACTGTTTATATATGTGCTGGTGTGCACACTGCATTATTAAAATCTATGGACAGGCAGTGAGGCAGTACAGCCAATCAAATGTGATGACAGCTCGCACAAGCAGAGAGGGGGAAAAGGAGTAATAGAAGAAAAGGTGCTTAAAGTGATATGAAACCTACTTTTTTTTCTTTCATGATTCAGATAGGGCATATCATTTTAACCAACTTTCTAATTTACTTTTATAATCAAATGTGCTTTGTTCTCTTGGTATTCTTAGTTGAAAGCTAAACCTTAGTAGGTGCATATGCTAATGTCTAAGCCCTTCAAGGCTGCCTCTTATCTAAATGCATTTGAGAGTTTTTCACAGCTAGAGGGAGTTAGTTTGTGCGTTTCATATTAAATAACATTGTGCTCACACATGTGGAGTCATTTAAGAGTCAGCACTAATTGCCTGAAATGTAAGTGTCAAAAGATCTGAGCTAAGGAGGCAGTCTGCAGAAGCTTAGATACAAGGTAATTACAGAGGTATAAAGTATATTAATAAAACAGTGTTGGTCATGCAAAACTGGGGAATTGTAAATATAGGGATAATCTATCTTTTTAATAACATTTTTGGTGTTTACCATGCCTTTAAAGGGACAGCCAACACCAGCATTTTTGTTGTTTAAAAAGACAGATAATCCCTTTATTACCCATTCCCTAGTTTTGCATAACTAACACAGTTATAAAAATACAAGTTTTACCTCTGTGATTACCTTGTATCTAAGCCTCTGCAAAATGCCCTCTTATTTCAGTTCTTTTGACAGACTTGCATTTAGCCAATTAGTGCTCACTCCAGGGTAACTTCACGTGCATGAGCTCAATGTTATCTATATAAAACACATGAACTAATGCCCTCTAGTGGTGAAAAACTGTCAAAATGCATTCAGTTTAGAGGCGGCCTTCAAGGTCTAAGAAATTAGCTTATGAACCTCCTAGGTTTAGCTTTCAACTAAGAATACCAAGAGAACAAAGCAAAATTGGTGATAAAAGTAAATTGGAAAGTTGTTTAAAATTACATGTCCTATTTGAATCATGAAAGTTTATTTTGGACTTGACTGTCCCTTTAAGCAACTTTCTAATTTACTCATATTATCAATTTTATTATTTGTTCTCTTGGTATCTATATTTGAAAAGTGGGAATGTAAGCTTACATTCCGGCTTTTAAAAATAAAGATACCAAGAGAACAAAGAAAAAAATTGATAACAGGTGTAAATTTGAAAGTTGCTTAAAATTGCATGTTCTATCTGAATCACAAAAAAAAAAAATGTGGGTTTCATATACCTTTACCATAATAACATATCAGCCAAGTCTTAACATCTCTAAAACAAACTAAAATAATTTTTACCGGAAAAGTGCACTGTTTTTTAGTTGTTATCTGATAAAGCCAATTAGGTACATATATGTAGCAGGATTAGCCGTGAGAAGTCAGCAGGGTGCATTTCAAGCACTGATAATTGGAAATTGATCAATTTAAAGTGAGAAATCATATGAATTTTTTTTAGGTTTCATTACATTTTATATAAAAATCTCAAGGTATTTACGGTTCCTTTTAACTTTTAGTTTTCAAAACTAGGCAGAACACCTTTAACATGAATGTAATGCAATATTTAAATACGTTGTAGCTTTGTTGTAGGTTTATTACCCTTTAAATTGAGACACAGAGAAGCAGCAAAAATGCCTAGTGATTTTTATCCCAAAACTGTAAAAAAAATGGGGTAAATTTGCAGCACTGCATTATGACTGAATAGCACCTCAAATTGCTTATGTTTGTTTACCACAGGGCTGCATTGTCATAATTTATTTATAGAGTGCCAACCGATTCTGATTTTCTTTTTTTGTTTTTAACTAAATACACTTTCTAAAATGTACACACACACACACACAAAGTCTAGTGTTGGTTGCGAGTTTAAACATTTGGATTGGGTAAAAAGCACTCCAATATTTCTTAAATGCTGGCAAGTAGACAAACAGAGCACACGCATACAATACATAGTACATACAATTCTGATCTTTCTCTGCTTCAACAAGCAAGTAGGGCTAAATATCTTACCTTCTACAAACCTAGAGCAAATTGTGCTTACTTCAGGCCATAAATACAAAAACAAGAGAATACATTTCACTGAATATGTACATTTTACAAATGTTTTGAAGGTATAAAAGGTAGCAGGACCAAGCAAGCAGTGACGGTTCTATAGGCACTTCCAAGTGCACGTCTAGCAACCTCAATAAGTGGCAAAGGGCTCTATAAATTATGTTCCCCACCTTTGTTAGCCCCCCAAATAATAAGCTTTAGAACCACCACTGCAAGCAAGGAAGATCTTTCCTCTGAGTAGGTATGATAAAAAGGAGCCTTGGAGATGAGAAGGGGAAATAGAATGAGGAGAATAGTGATGAGAGATGTATGGAGTAGAATAGACACAAATATCAATGGATCAGGGGCAAAACTACAGGGGGTGCAGAGGTCGCAATTGCGACTGGGCCAAGCTTAAAAATAAAAATAAAAAAAAATATGATGCTTCACTAGTGTCTCTGACTACAGGGGTTAGTCTTTCAGTTTTACCCATTGGTGTTTATGTGTGTGTGTGTGTGTGTGTATGTATGTATGTGAATGTATTTATGTGTGTGTGTGTTTGTGGAACCAGCAAATTGCAGCATGGAGGGAGGGGGTAAACAGTGTCACTATACAGTACCACTATATACAGTATGGGGGGTGGTCACTTTATAAAGTACTGGGACAGGTAGGGTCAGGCCAGCCATCTCACTGGCAGATTACAAACTGTGTCACTGACTCACTATATACATTACTGGTGGGTTAAACAGTGTCACTATATACAGCAATAGGTGGTCAGACCATCTCACAGACTGTGGTCACAGGGTACCTCCTTTTGCAGACATGTAATCCGATTCACATTTTTTTTCTGTGTTAAAGTTAATAAAAAAAAAAAAGATATGCATCAAATTCACTTTTTTTTCGGGGGGGGGCTTCTTAGATTCTTGCACCTGGGCCCTGTGGTTTCTAGTTACGCCTCTGCAATGGATGATAAATGATGGGTGTGCAAATATATTTGGATGTGAGATTTTTTTAGACCTGCCAGGGTAGGAACAAGCAGTGATGTGCCCCTGACACTAATCAGAAAGATAGAGAGTCTGGCAGAGGGCTTTATGATATATTTCTAATAATTCCTAGTGTACTGTGTAAAAAGCATTGATAATGTACACTGGACTGTACTGCACATTTACAAAAAATCTTCAGAATATACAGTGCTAAGAAGTTCTTGACAGATTAAAAGGGGAAAGCTGTAACGATTGTTTTACACATATTGTAAAAGGCAGACATGAAGGGGGAAGGAGCCCCACTTTATTTCTTTCATGATTCAGATAGATGAGAATAAAATGTTAATAGATTTACTTCCATTATCAATTTTGCTTCATTCTCTTGGTATTCTTTATTGAAGGAGAAGAAATGCACTACTGGGAGCTAGCTGAACCCAGTTAGCTCCCAGTCCCAGTAGTGCATTGCTGCTCCTGAGCCTACCTAGATATGCTCTTAAACAGAGGGTAACAAGAGAACAAAACAAAATTAATAAATTAAGTACACTTGAAAGTTGTGTAAAATTACATGCTCTATCTGAATCATGAAAGTTTAATTTTGACTTTACTGTCCATTTACAAACATTTGGTTTAGCATTCCTTTACAAGGGACATTAAACAGTATGAGAGTAATATAAAATAAATTATATATAGTAAAAATAAAACATAATTTATGTAAGAACTTACCCGATAAATTCATTTCTTTCATATTGGCAAGAGTCCATGAGCTAGTGACATATGGGATATACAATCCTACCAGGAGGGGCAAAGTTTCACAAACCTCAAAATGCCTATAAATACACCCCTCACCACACCCACAATTCAGTTTAACGAATAGCCAAGTAGTGGGGTGATAAAGAAAGGAGTAAAAAGCATCAACAAAGAAATTTGGAAATAATTGTGCTTTATACAAAAAATCATAACCACCAAAAAAGGGTGGGCCTCATGGACTCTTGCCAATATGAAAGAAATAAATTTATCAGGTAAATTCTTACATAAATTATGTTTTCTTTCATGTAACTGACAAGAGTCCATGAGCTAGTGACGTATGGGATATCAATACCCAAGATATGGAACTCCACTCAAGAGTTACTAGAGAGGGAGGGATAAAAATAAACAACAGCCATTTTCTGCTGAAAAAATAATCCACAACCCAAAATATAAGTTATTCTCATAATGAAAAGAAAAACTTAAAACATCAGCAGAAGAATCAAACTGAAACAGCTGCCTGAAGAACTTTTCTACCAAAAACTTCTTCTGAAGAAGCAAATACATCAAAACGGTAGAATTTAGTAAATGTATGCAAAGAGGACCAAGTTGCTGCTTTGCAAATCTGATCAACTGAAGCTTCATTCTTAAAAGCCCACGAAATGGAGACTGATCTAGTAGAATGAGCTGTAATTCTCTGAGGCGGGGCCTGACCCGACTCCAAATAAACTTGATGAATCAAAAGCTTTAACCAAGAAGCCAAGGAAATAGCAGAGGCCTTCTGACATTTTCTAGGACCAGAAAATATAACAAATAGACTAGAAGTCTTCCTGAAATCTTTAGTAGCTTTAACATAATATTTCAAAGCTCTCACCACATCCAAAGAATGTAAGGATCTTTCCAAATAATTCTTAGGATTAGGACACAAAGAAGGGACAACAATTTCTCTACTAATGTTGTTAGAATTCACAAACTTAGGTAAAAATTTAAATGAAGTCAGCAAAACCGCCTTATCCTGATGAAAAATCAGAAAAGGAGATTCACAAGAAAGAGCATATAGCTCAGAAACTCTTCTAGCAGAAGAGATGGCCAAAAGGAACAACACTTTCCAAGAAAGTAGTTTAATGTACAAAGAGTGCATAGGCTCAAATGGAGGAGCCTGTAACTCCTTCAAAACCAAATTAAGACTCCAAGGAGGAGAAATTGATTTAATGACATGTTTAATATGAACTAAAGCCTGTACAAAACAGTGAATATCAGGAAGATTAGCAATCTTTCTGTGAAATAAAACAGAAAGAGCAGAGATTTGTACCTTCAAGGAACTTGCAGACAAACCCCTATCCAAACCATCCTGAAGAAACTGTAAAATTCTAGGAATTCTAAAAGAATGCACAGAGAATTTATGAGAAGAACACCATGAAATGTAAGTCTTCCAAACTCAATAATAAATCTTTCTAGAGACAGATTTACGAGCTTGTAACATAGTATTAATCACTGAGTCAGAGAAACCTCTATGACTTAGCACTAAGCGTTCAATTTCCATACCTTCAAATTTAATGATTTGAGATCCTGATGGAAAAACGGACCTTGAGATAGTAGGTCCGGCCTTAACGGAAGTGGCCAAGGTTGGCAACTGGACATCCGAACAAGATCCGGATACCAAAACCTGTGGGGCCATGCTGGAGCCACCAGCAACACAAACTATTGTTCCATGATGATTTTGGAGATCACTCTTGGAAGAAGAACTAGAGGCAGGAAAATATAAGTAGGCTGATAACACCAATGAAGTGTCAGCGCATCCACTGCTTCCGCCTGAAAATCCCTGGACCTGGAGAGGTATCTGGGAAGTTTCTTGTTAAGATGAGATGCCATCAGATCTATCTCTGGAAGACCCCACATCTGAACAATCTGAGAAAACACATCTGGATGGAGGGACCACTAACCCGGATGTAAAGTCTGACGGCTGAGATAATCCGCCTCCCAATTGTCTACACCTGGGATATGAACTGCAGAAATTAGACAGGAGCTGGATTCCGCCCACGCAAGTATCCAAGATACTTCTTTCATAGCTTGGGGACTGCGAGTCCCGCCCTGATGATTGACATATGCCACTGTTGTGATATTGTCTGTCTGAAAACAGATGAACAGTTCTCTCTTCAACAGAGGCCAAAACTGAAGAGCTCTGAAAATTGCACTGAGTTCTAAAATATTGATTGGTAATCTCGCCTCTTGAGATTTCCAAACCCCTTGTGCTGTCAGAGATCCCCAGACAGCTTCCCAACCTGAAAGACTTGCATCAGTTGTGATCACAGTCCAGGTTGGCCGAACAAAAGAGGCTCCTTGAACTAAACGCTGGTGATTTAACCACTACGTCAGAGAGTGTCGAACATTGGGATTTAAGGATATTAATTGTGATATCTTTGTATAATCCCGGCACCATTGATTCAGCATACAAAGCTGAAGAGGTCGCATGTGAAAACGAGCAAAGGGAATCGCGTCCGATGCTGCAGTCATGAGACCTAAAACTTTCATGCACATAGCCACTGAAAGGAATGACTGAGACTGAAGGTGCAGATAGGATGCAACCAATTTTAAATGCCTCTTGTCTGTTAGATTCAGTGTCCATGACTCTGACTCTATCTGGAAGCCTAAAAAGGAAACCCTTGAATGAGGAATCAAGAAACTTTTCAGTAAATTGATCCTCCAACCATGTTTTTGAAGACACAACACTAGTTGATTCGCATGAGATTCTGCAGAACGTAAAGACTGAGCTAGTACCAAGATAGCGTCCAAATAAGGAAACACCGCAATACTCTGTTCTCTGATTACAGAAAATAGGGCACAAAGAACCTTTGAAAAGATTCTTGGAGCTGTTGCTAGGCCAAATGGAAGAGCATCAAATTGGTAATGCTTGTCTAGAAAAGAGAATCTCAGGAACTGATAATGTTCTGGATGAATTGGAATACGAAGGTATGCATCCTGCAAGTCTATTGTGGACATATAATGTCCTTGCTGAACAAAAGGCAGAATAGTCCTTATAGTCACCATCTTGAAAGTTGGTACTCTTACATAACTATTCAAAATTTTCAGATCCAGAACTGGTCTGAATGAATTTTCTTTCTTTGGGAAAATGAATAGATTTGAATAAAACCCCAGACCTTGTTCCTGAAAAGGAACTGGCATGATTACCCCTGAAACCTCCAGGTCTGAAACACACTTCAGGTAAGCCTGAGATTTTACTGGATTTACTAGGATGCGTGAGCGAAAAAATCTTCTTACTCTGAATCCTATTAGGTCTATTCGGTACCCCTGAGAGACAATGCTCTGAATCCATTTATTTTGGACAGAATTTATCCAAACATCCTTGAAAAACCTTAATCTGCCCCCTACCAGCTGAGCTGGAATGAGGGCCGCACCTTCATGTGGACTTAGGGGCTGACTTTGGTTTCTTAAAAGGCTTGGATTTATTCCAATTTGAGGAAGGCTTCCAATTGGAAACAGATTCCTTGGGGGAAGGATTAGGTTTTTGTTCCTTATTTTGACGAAAGGAACAAAAACTATTAGAAGCCCTAGATTTACCCTTAGGTTTTTTATCCTGAGGCAAAAAAACTCCCTTCCTCCCAGTAACAGTTGAAATAATAGAATCCAACTGAGAACCAAATAAATTATTACTTTGGAAAGAAAGAGATAGTAATCTAGACTTAGATGTCATATCAGCACTCCAAGATTTAAGCCACAAAGCTCTTCTAGCTAAAATAGCTAAATACATGGATCTAACATCAATTTTGATATAAAAAATAGCATCACAAATAAAATGATTAGCATGTTGCAGTAAGCGAACAATGCTAGATTCTCCAACCAAAAAGTTGATGCAGCTGCAACATCAGTCAAAGAAATTGCAGGCCTAAGAAGATGACCTGAATATAAATAGGCTTTCCTTAGATAAGATTCAAGTTTCCTATCTAAAGGATCTTTAAAAGAAGTACTATCTTCCATAGGAATAGTGGTATGTTTAGCAAGAGTGGAAATAGCCCCATCAACTTTGGGGATCTTTACCCAAAACTCTATTGAAATAGCTGGTAAAGGATACAATTTTTTAAACCTTGAAGAAGGATTAAAAGGAGTGCCCGGCTTATTCCATTCCTTAGAAATCACATCAGAAAATAAAAAAAAAGCATCAGGAATAGGGAAAACCTCTGGAGTAACCACAGGAGGTTTAAAAACAGAATTTAAACATTTACTAGTTTTAATATCAAGAGGACTAACTTCCTCAATATCCAAAGTAATTAACACTTCTTTTAACAAAGAACGAATATACTCCATTTTAAATAAATAAGTAGATTTGTCAGTGTCAATATCTGAGGAAGGATCTTCTGAATCAGATAGATCCTCATCAGAGGAGGATAATTCATTATGTTGTCGGTCATTTGAAATTTCATCAACTTTATGAGTTTTTAAAAGACCCTTTACATTTATTAGAAAGTGGAAATGCAGACAAAGTCTTCTGAATAGAATCAGTAACAAATTCTTTAAAATTCATAGCTATATCATGTACATTAGAAGTTGAAGCAACTGCAACTGGCAATGTACTATTACTGATGGACACATTGTCTGCATGTAAAAGTTTATCATGACAACTAATACAAATGACATTAGGAGATATAATTTCCACATTTTTACAACAAATGCACTTAGCTTTGGTAGAACTGATGTCAGGTAGCAAAGTTCCAATAGATACTTCTGAGACAGGATCAGATTGAGACATCTTGCAAAATGTAAAAGAAAAAACATATAAAGCAAAATTATCAATTTCCTTATATGACAGTTTCAGGAATGGGAAAAAATGTAAATAGCATAGCCTTCTGACAAAGAAAAAGGCAAGAGGCAAATAGCAATGGGGTAATAATGAAAAAAATTTGGCGGCAAGTATGACGCACAACGTAACTGAAAATTTTTGGTACCAACCATGTCCGGAAATGACACACTCGCGTCATTAATGACGCACCCTGTGTGAAGAACTCGGCGTCAACTATGACGCCGGAAATTATGAACTTGCGTCAACGGACGTGCCTTTCGCGCCAAAAAAATTCTCGTGCCAAGAATGATGCAATAAAATGTAGCATTTGGCGCACCCGCGAGCCTAATCCAGTCAGCAATTTGAAAATGTAGTCAATTGAAAAAAGACTAAACCCCAGGTAAGAAAAACATTTCTTAAAATTTACTTTCCCCAAATATGAAACTGACAATCTGCAAAAGGAAATACATGAACCTGACTCATGGCAAATATAAGTATAATACATATATTTAGAACTTTATATTAATGCATAAAGTGCCAAACCATAGCTGAGGTGTCTTAAGTAATAAAAACATACTTACCGAAAGACACCAATCCACATATAGCAGATAGCCAAACCAGTACAAAAACAGTTATTAGTAGAGGTAATGGTACATGAGAGTATATCGTTGATCTGAAAAGGGTGGTAGGAGATGAATCTCTACGACTGATAACAGAGAACCTATGAAATAGATCTCCCGTGAGGAAAACCATTGCATTCAATAGGTGATACTCCCTTCACATCCCTCTGACATTCGCTGTACTCTGAGAGGAATCGGGCTTCAAAATGCTGAGAAGCGCATGTCAACATAGAAATCTTAGCACAAACTTACTTCACCACCTCCATAGGAGGCAAAGTTTGTAAAACTGAATTGTGGGTGCGGTGAGGGGTGTATTTATAGGCATTTTGAGGTTTGGGAAATATTGCCCCTCTTGGTAGGATTGTATATCCCATGCGTCACTAGCTCATGGACTCTTGCCAATTACATGAAAGAAAAATAAATACCTTTGCAATATAATTTATTTTCTATTTTCCTGTAATTTAACTCTGAAATGTATGAGCTTTCCAATTCCACTGAGTTTCTTTTAAGTAATGGGCACCCCCATATTGAAACCTAGGTTTCCCCTTATCTTCTCTTCTGATAAGGATAATTAGAGGGGAAACTGTTAGATTGCTAATTTAAAGGGATATTAAACAGGAAATAAATGCTAGACATTATGATGTATTCAAAACAAAGATTAGCCTGAGAATAATATATAGATTTCAAAATGTCAGCGCCCATTACTTTATAAAAACAACAATTTTTAGAGTTAAATTACAGGAAAAGGGATAAAATAAATTATAACTAATAATTGCAAACTTGTTTTACTACCCATTGTAAAACATGTTAAGTAGATAAAAATAAACCACCTATCATTGTAGGTGTCATAACAGAATGCATTGTTTATTTCACATTATACATTATTCTTTTCCCCTATTTCTAAGTGATGAATTATTTGCCTTCCTTCCAGTAATAATTTAACATAACACTATGGGAAGTTTATTTTAAAAAAATCTGTTAATGTAACATTAATAGCCAATGTGTAAGTGACTTTTTGTTTCCATACCTTTTTTGTTGGAACATCTCTGTTTCCCTTTCAACACTATTAGTTGTTTTCCACCATTTATCATAATCTGAAACAAATTTTCCCTATATACACAGTGAAGCTTTATCGTCAGTTTCTATGACCTATAGATGCGCTTTGGCTCACAATGAAGAATGAAAACCCTTGTGAATACAGCTTGAAAATATAAATCCAGTGGAGCTATCCTACATGGTCTGCCCTGTTTATGCACTAGAGAGATTAACAAGTAGACAGAATGTCTGTGCTGATGCTGGGAATCTCTTATCCAAGTTACTTTAAACATATTGATCACCAAAAGCTTAGAAATGCTTGTAAGAACTGTAATGTGCCGTCCACCTGCACAGGGAGGGGGCTTGCTCAGCATCAGGGGGGGAGGGGGCAATGAAGAGACCTCACATGTAGGGTTGACAAGTGACAGTACAATATTTTAAAGTCTTACAATTATGTTTACAACACTATACTTTTTATGGTTTACCAGTGCAAGCTATATGGCATTACAGCCCAACCTCTTCTTCATTATAACACACAGGGCGAAACAGTAAACCTACATTTATTCTTAATTGCATTGGTCCTTCTATGTCAGGGCCCAAAATAAGGTTCAAACATGAAATAGAAATAAAGGTCAATTTAAAAATGAAGAAGCGCTTCTCTACCCTGGAACACATGGGATTTATATGACTGCTCTATGTGTTACTACAATGAAGGGGGTACAAAATTATTGGTCTATTACTGGCTCAAAAAGAGTGTTACTGACAAAAAGGGTTAATTTACAGACAGCCAAGAATGAGTTAAAAAAAAAAACACCACATCATTACTCTGTTTCTAGCTACCAGGAGGGTAAAATCACTTCTCAGTGGGTTAGTGGAAGTAACTTAAGGCAAAATGACTGCTCTTTGTTGATTACTTGAACCATGAAGGGTTAAAATCAAGGTTGTGTGTGTGATACCAACACCCAAGGGAGTTAAAATCACTACTGTGTGTGTACTACTAGCAGCCAGGGAGTGAAATAGGTGTTCTTCATGTTACTGATAGGGGTATAAAGCTCTGCTCTTATTAACTGGAAGCAACAACGTGTAAAAAAAAACACTGTTCTGTGTCTGCTAGCTATCATTGTTTGTTGCTGGCAACTGAGGTAGTGTTTTGGAGAGGATCTATTGCCTGACCCCCACCTACCACTATTTCTTGGCCATCTTTTCATGGTCTATTTTTTGTGGAGGACAGATGGCAACGCTACTCAAATGGTATGAAGGGGTGTAGGATGTACCCCACAGTGTGAGTGTGGCAGTAGGGAAAGATCTTTCAGATACCATATTTAAACACTTATACCACCTAAAGGGACAAGAGTCCCTTTGTTTGAAAGAGAGAAGTCTACCTTTTCAAATGACAGGTCTCATGTTCCTTAACCCCTTAAGGACCACAGCACTTTTCCATTTTCTGACCGTTTTGGACCAGGGCTATTTTTACATTTCTGCGGTGTTTGTGTTTAGCTGTAATTTTCCTCTTACTCATTTACTGTACCCACACAAATTATATACCGTTTTTCTCGCTATTAAATGGACTTTCGAAATATACCATTATTTTCATCATATCATAATTTATTATAAAAATGTTTTTAAAATATTATGAAACCATGGGGAAAAAAACACACTTTTTCTAACGTTGACCCCGAAAATCTTTTACACATCTACAGCCACCAAAAAACAACCATGCTAAATAGTTTCTAAATTTTGTCCTGAGTTTAGAAATACCGAATGTTTACAAGTTCTTTGCTTATTTTGCAAGTTATAGGGCAATAAATACAAGTAGCACTTTGCTATTTCCAAACCATTTTTTTTTTTTCTTCAGAATTAGCGATAGTTACTTTGGAACACTGATATCTGTCAGGAGTCCCTGAATATCCCTTGACATGTATATATATTTTTTTTTAGACGACAAACCAAAGTATTGATCTAGGCCCATTTTGGTATATTTCATGCCACCGTTTCACCGCCAAATGCGATCAAATAAAAAAAACGTAACATTTTTCACAATATTAGGGTTCTCACTGAAATTGTTTACAAACAGCTTGTGTAATTATTGCACAAATGGTTGTAAAAGCCGCAAAATGCCGCTGCGCACCATACATGTATTATGCCCAGCAGTGAATTGGTTAATTAGGGAGCTTGTAGGGTTGATTTTAGCATTAGTGTAGTGTAGTAGACTACCCAAAGTATTGATCTAGGCCCATTTTGGTATATTTCATGCCACCATTTCACTGCCAAATGTGATCAAATAAAAAAAATGGTTCTCTTTTTCACAAACTTTAGGTTTCTCACTGAAATTATTTACAAACAGCTTGTGCAATTATGGCACAATTGGTTGTAAAAGCTTCTCTGGGATCCCCTTTGTTTAGAAATTTCAGACTTATATGGCTTTGGCGTTGCTTTTTTGTAATTAGAAGGCCGCTAAATGCCGCTGCTCACCACACTTGTATTATGCCCAGCAGTGAAGGGGTTAATTAGGTAGCTTGTAGGGAGCTTGCAGGGTTAATTTTAGCTTTAGTATAGAGATCAGCCTCCCACCTGACACATCACACCCCCTGATCCCTCCCAAACAGCTCTCTTCCCTCCCCCACAATTGTACCCGCAATCTAAAGTACTGGCATAAAGTCTGCCAGCACTAAAATAAAAATTTGTTTGTTTTTTAAAAACATATTCTGCTGTGTAGGATCCCCTCTTATCCCCCCAACCACCCTGATCCCCCCCCCAAACAGCTCTTTCTAACCCTCCCCCTCTACCTTATTGTGCTCCATCTTGGGTACTGGCAGCTGTCTGCCAGTACCCAGTTTGCCATAAAATATGGTATTTTTTTTTAATTTTTAAATATTTTTCTGTAGTGAGGCTGCCCCCCCCCCCTCAATAACCAACTCCCCACCCCCTCCAATATCCCTTAGATAAAAATCCCCCCTCCTCTCTCCCACCTTATCGTAAGCAAATTGTGCATAGTGTAGCGTTTCCACCTGCTACCGCCCCTGTGTACGCTCCCGACGCTGCCACATGTGATCCCGCCCCCCTCTGATGCACATCCCCCATCGATAGCCTACCCCCTCCCTGCAACGGCTTCCACCCACCAACGATAGTGACCATCGATGGCCGATGCAGAGAGGGCCACAGAGTGTCTCTCTCTTCATCGGATGGCTAAAAAAATGTTATTGCAGGATGCCTCTATATTGAGGCATAACTGCAATAACATGAAAGCGTCTGGAAGCAATCAGGATCGCTTCCAACGCTTGAAAACAATAACGGTGTACAGGGTACGTCCTTGGTCGTACCATTTTTTGTAGGACGTACCCTGTACGTCGTTGGTCGTTAAGGGGTTAAAGGGTCAGTTTACTCAAATGTCTCCCCTTAAATTTGATCCCCATGATACACTTTACCTGCTGGATTGTAATAAATTGTTTACAAGTATTTCCTTTACCCTTATATTGGCATTTGAAATAGTTGAATAAGCCTGTGGTATCCCCACCTATTCTGAAAGTTTTGGCCTTAGGGCCAAGCTATAAATAAGCTGTGTAAACACAGCCCGCAGAAGAAATGACACTACCAGTGGGATATAGAAGAGAAAAGGTAATAAAATGTAAATTTTCCATTGTTCTCTCCAAGATTGGTTTACGGACAGATATAAGATAAAGAAACATTTATATGTACACAATTAATAAAGTAATGAGATCTGATTATACCTACAAGCTCAACACATTTTATTAGGTTGTGGCTTCAAAACACAAAACCAGCTAATTCTTATACACAAATAAATCTTAAAGAGCAATTTCTCATACATTTTATACTCTGCAACTGGTAAAAAAAAAGTATTTGGCGACACATTAAGGGAAAAACAATTTTACAGTATACTGTCCCTTTAGGATGCAGGTGATTACAAAAATAGCAAACACCTGAAGCAACAAACTGCTGTCTTGCCTAATGAGTAGAACTCTTTCATAAAGTCCAAAATAAGGGGTCACTGGTCCCTCTAGAATGTAGGTGATCGCCAGGAGGGAGGTTATTACAGAGCACCTTTAGCCCCTTTAATTTAAACTTCCCTTCTTTTGAATCAAGGTTTACAAACCACTGGAGTTTGCAGGTGATCAACATGGCAAAGACCTGCAACCCATTATCATTAGGAATGGGTGAAAGTCAAATAGTTTTTTGCAAAAAATAATTTTAGCATTAAAAATGATAGACTACACCAGAATTGTTATGGTATAAAAACATAATTTATGCTTACCTGATAAATGTATTTCTCTTGTAGTGTATTCAGTCCACGGGTCATCCATTACTTATGGGATTATATCTCCTTCCCAACAGGAAGTTGCAAGAGGATCACCCAAGCAGAGCTGCTATATAGCTCCTCCCCTCACATGTCATATCCAGTCATTCGACCGAAACAAGACGAGAAAGGAGAAACCATAGGGTGCAGTGGTGAATTAAAATTTAGATCTGCCTTAAAAGACAGGGCGGGCCGTGGACTGAATACACTACAAGAGAAATAAATTTATCAGGTAAGCATAAATTAGGTTTTCTCTTGTTAAGTGTATTCAGTCCACGGGTCATCCATTACTTATGGGATACCAATACCAAAGCTAAAGTACACGGATGATGGGAGGGACAAGGCAGGAACTTTAAACGGAAGGAACCACTGCCTGTAGAACCTTTCTCCCAAAAACAGCCTCCGAAGAAGCAAAAGTGTCAAATTTGTAAAATTTTGAAAAAGTGTGAAGTGAAGACCAAGTTGCAGCCTTGCAAATCTGTTCAACAGAGGCCTCATTCTTAAAGGCCCAGGTGGAAGCCACAGCTCTAGTGGAATGAGCTGTAATTCTTTCAGGAGGCTGCTGTCCAGCAGTCTCATAGGCTAAACGTATTATGCTACGAAGCCAAAAGGAGAGAGAGGTAGCTGAAGCTTTTTGACCTCTCCTCTGTCCAGAGTAAACGACAAACAGGGAAGAAGTTTGACGAAAATCTTTAGTTGCCTGCAAATAGAACTTCAGGGCACGGACTACGTCCAGATTATGCAAAAGTCGTTCCTTCTTTGAAGAAGGGTTAGGACACAGTGATGGAACAACAATCTCTTGATTGATATTCCTGTTAGAAACTACCTTAGGTAAGAACCCAGGTTTAGTACGCAGAACTACCTTGTCTGAATGGAAAATCAGATAAGGAGAATCACAATGTAAGGCAGATAACTCAGAGACTCTTCGAGCCGAGGAAATAGCCATCAAAAACAGAACTTTCCAAGATAACAGCTTAATATCAATGGAATGAAGGGGTTCAAACGGAACACCTTGAAGAACTTTAAGAACTAAGTTTAAGCTCCACGGCAGAGCAACAGTCTTAAACACAGGCTTAAACCTAGCCAAAGCCTGACAAAAAGCCTGAAAGTCTGGAACTTCTGCCAGACGTTTGTGTAGAAGAATAGACAGAGCAGAAATCTGTCCCTTTAACGAGCTAGCAGATAAGCCCTTTTCTAAACCCTCTTGTAGAAAAGACAATATCCTAGGAATCCTAACCTTACTCCATGAGTAACTCTTGGATTCGCACCAATATAAATATTTACGCCATATCTTATGGTAAATTTTTCTGGTAACAGGTTTCCGAGCCTGTATTAAGGTATCAATAACCGACTCCGAGAAGCCACGCTTTGATAGAATCAAGCGTTCAATCTCCATGCAGTCAGCCTCAGAGAAATTAGATTTGGATGGTTGAAAGGACCCTGAATTAGAAGGTCCTGCCTCAGAGGCAGAGACCATGGTGGACAGGACGACATGTCCACTAGGTCTGCATACCAGGTCCTGCGTGGCCACGCAGGCGCTATCAGAATCACCAATGCTCTCTCCTGTTTAATCTTGGCAATCAGTCGAGGAAGCATCGGAAATGGTGGAAACACATAAGCCATGTTGAAGACCCAAGGGGCTGTCAGAGCATCTATCAGCACCGCTCCCGGGTCCCTGGACCTGGATCCGTAACAAGGAAGCTTGGCGTTCTGGCGAGACGCCATGAGATCCAGATCTGGTTTGCCCCAACGATGAATTAGTTGAGTGAAGACCTCCGGATGAAGTTCCCACTCCCCCGGATGAAAAGTCTGGCGACTTAGAAAATCCGCCTCCCAGTTCTCCACGCCTGGGATGTAGATCGCTGACAGATGGCAAGAGTGAGACTCTGCCCAGCGAATTATCTTTGAGACTTCCAACATTGCTAGGGAACTCCTGGTTCCCCCTTGATGGTTGATGTAAGCCACAGTCGTGATGTTGTCCGACTGAAATCTGATGAACCTCAGGGTTGCTAACTGAGGCCAAGCTAGAAGAGCATTGAGTATTGCTCTCAACTCCAGAATATTTATTGGGAGGAGTTTCTCCTCCTGAGTCCATGATCCCTGAGCCTTCAGGGAGTTCCAGACTGCGCCCCAACCTAGAAGGCTGGCATCTGTTGTTACAATCGTCCAATCTGGCCTGCGAAAGGTCATACCCTTGGACAGATGGACCAGAGAAAGCCACCAGAGAAGAGAATCTCTGGTCTCTTGGTCCAGACTTAGCAGAGGGGACAAATCTGAATAATCCCCATTCCACTGACTTAGCATGCATAATTGCAGCGGTCTGAGATGCAGGCGCGCAAATGGCACTATGTCCATTGCCGCTACCATTAAGCCGATTACTTCCATGCACTGAGCCACTGACGGGCGTGGAATGGAATGAAGGACACGGCAAGCATTTAGAAGCTTTGATAACCTGGACTCAGTCAGGTAAATTTTCATCTCTACAGAATCTATAAGAGTCCCTAGAAAGGAGACTCTTGTGAGTGGTGATAGAGAACTCTTTTCCACGTTCACTTTCCACCCATGCGACCTCAGAAATGCCAGAACTATCTCTGTATGAGACTTGGCCATTTGAAAGCTTGACGCCTGTATCAGGATGTCGTCTAGATACGGAGCCACCGCTATGCCTCGCGGTCTTAGAACCGCCAGAAGTGAGCCCAGAACCTTTGTAAAGATTCTCGGGGCCGTAGCCAACCCGAAGGGAAGAGCTACAAACTGGTAATGCCTGTCTAGAAAGGAATAATCTTAGGTACCGATAATGATCTTTGTGAATCGGTATATGAAGGTAGGCATCCTCTAAGTCTACCGTGGTCATGTATTGACCCTCTTGGATCATGGGTAGGATGGTTCGAATAGTTTCCATTTTGAATGATGGAACTCTTAGGAATTTGTTTAAGATTTTTAGGTCCAAGATTGGCCTGAAGGTTCCCTCTTTCTTGGGAACCACAAACAGATTTGAGTAAAACCCTTGCCCTTGTTCCGTCCGCGGAACTGGGTGGATCACCCCCATTACTAAGAGGTCTTGCACACAGCGTAGAAATGCCTCTTTCTTTATTTGGTTTACTGATAACCTTGAAAGATGAAATCTCCCTTGTGGAGGAGATGCTTTGAAGTCCAGAAGATATCCCTGAGATATGATCTCCAACGCCCAGGGATCCTGGACATCTCTTGCCCAAGCCTGGGCAAAGAGAGATAGTCTGCCCCCCACTAGATCCGTTTCCGGATAGGGGGCCCTCTCTTCATGCTGTCTTAGGGGCAGAAGTAGGCTTTCTGGCCTGCTTGCCCTTGTTCCAGGGCTGGTTAGTTTTCCAGCCTTGTCTGTAACGAGCAACAGGTCCTTCCTGTTTTGGAGCGGAGGAAGTTGATGCTGCTCCTGCCTTGAAGTTACGAAAGGCACGAAAATTAGACTGTTTGGCCTTTGATTTGGCCCTGTCCTGAGGAAGAGTATGACCCTTACCCCCAGTAATGTCAGCAATAATTTCTTTCAAGCCGGGCCCGAATAAGGTCTGCCCTTTGAAAGGAATATTAAGCAATTTAGATTTAGAAGTCACGTCAGCTGACCAGGATTTAAGCCATAGCACTCTGCGCGCCTGGATGGCGAATCCGGAGTTCTTAGCCGTTAGTTTGGTTAAATGTACAACGGCATCAGAAACAAATGCATTAGCTAGCTTAAGTGCTTTAAGCTTGGCCATAATCTCATCCAATGGAGCTGTGCGAATGGCCTCTTCCAGAGACTCAAACCAGAATGCCGCAGCAGCAGTGACAGGCGCAATGCATGCAAGGGGCTGTAAGATAAAACCTTGTTGAACAAACATTTTCTTAAGGTAACCTTCTAATTTTTTATCCATTGGATCCGAAAAAGCACAACTATCCTCCACCAGGATAGTGGTACGTTTAGCTAAAGTAGAAACTGCTCCCTCCACCTTAGGGACCGTCTGCCATAAGTCTCATGTGGTGGCGTCTATTGGGAACATTTTTCTAAATATCGGAGGTGGGGAAAAGGGCACACCGGGTCTATCCCACTCCTTGCTAATAATTTCTGTAAGCCTTTTAGGTATAGGAAAAACGTCAGTACACACCGGTACCGCAAAGTATCTATCCAACCTACATACTTTCTCTGGAATTGCATCCGTGTTACAATCATTCAGAGCCGCTAATACCTCCCCTAGCAATACACGGAGGTTCTCAAGCTTAAATTTAAAATTAGAAATCTCTGAATCCGGTCTCCCTGGATCAGATCCGTCACCCACAGAATGAAGCTCTCCGTCCTCATGTTCTGCAAATTGTGACGCAGTATCAGACATGGCTCTCACATCATCAGCGCGCTCTGTCCTTAACCCAGAGCTATCGCGCTTGCCTCTTAATTCAGGCAATTTAGATAATACCTCTGTCATAACAGCAGCCATGTCTTGCAAAGTGATTTGTATGGGCCTCTCTGATGCACTTGGCGCCACAATATCACGCACCTCCTGAGCGGGAGGCGAAGGTACTGACACGTGAGGAGAGTTAGTCGACATAACTTTCCCCTCGTTGTCTGGTGATAATTTCTTTACAGATATAGATTGACTTTTATTCAAAGTGACATCAATACATTTAGTACACATATTTCTGTGGGGCTCCACATTGGCCTTCAAACATAGTGAACAAACAGATTCATCTGTGTCAGACATGTTTAAACAGACTCGCAATGAGACTAGCAAGCTTGGAAAATCCTTTCAAATAAATTTACAAGCAATATAAAAAACGCTACTGCGCCTTTAAGAAGCACAAAAAAACGTCACAGTTGAAATAACAATGAACCAAATCAGTTATAGCAACCAAATTTTCACAGTAAATGTATTAAGTTAGCAAAGTATTGCACCCACTAGCAAATGGATGATTAACCCCTTAATACCCAAAAACGGATAATCAATTTAACAATTAACGTTTTTATCACAGTCAAACACACTGTCACAGGTCTGCTGTGACTGATTACATCCCTCAAAATGACTTTTGAAGACCCCTGAGCTCTCTAGAGATGTCCTGGATCAAGGAGGAAGAAGCAGGAAGACTGAAACTGAATTTTTACTGCGCAAAAAAGCGCTAAAATAGGCTCCTCCCACTCCTATTACAACAGTGGGAAACCTCAGTTAACCGTTTCTATGTAGAAATAAACTACAGCCATGTGGAAAATCATGCCCCAAAAGATTTATCACCAAAGTACCTCACAAAAAACGAATAACATGCCAGTAAACGTTTTAAACATACACTTTAAAAGTTAGGTAGTGTTATTAATAAGCCTGCTACCAGTCGCTTCTACTGCAGTTAAGGTTTATACAATACTTCAGTATTAACAGTATTTTCTTAGTCAAATTCCATTCCTTAGAAAATTACTTATTGTACATACATTCATCAGCCTGATACCAGTCGCTGCTGCATTTAAGGCTGTACTTACATTACATCGGTATCAGCAGTATTTTCTTAGTCAATTCCATTCCTTAGAAAAATAATTTACTGCACATACCTTGTTTGCAGGATTCCCCACATGCTATTCCCTTTCTGAAAGTTACCCCACTCCTCAGAATGTGCGAGAACAGCCAGTGGATCTTAGTTACTTCTGCTAAGATCATAGAAAACGCAGGCAGATTCTTCTTCTAAATACTGCCTGAGAACAAACAGCACACTCCGGTGCCATTTAAAATAACAAACTTTTGATTGAAGAAATAAACTAAGTATAAAAAACACCACAGACCTCTCACAACGTCCTATCTAGTTGAGTTGCAAGAGAATGACTGGATATGACATGTGAGGGGAGGAGCTATATAGCAGCTCTGCTTGGGTGATCCTCTTGCAACTTCCTGTTGGGAAGTAGATATAATCCCATAAGTAATGGATGACCCGTGGACTGAATACACTTAACAAGAGAAATAATAGATAATGCCTTTACTACCCATTCCCCAAATTTGCACAACCAACATTGTTATATTAATATACTTTATAACCTTTTAAAATCTAAATCTCTGCCTGGTTCTAAGCCTCTGCAGGCCACCTCTTATCATTAATTATAGCTTTTCACAGCCAGACAGGGATAGTTTATTTGTGCCATATAGATAAAATTCTGCTCACTCCCGTGGAGTCATTCATGAGTCAACACTAACTGTCTAAAATACAAGTCTGTTAATAACCCTGAGATAAGGGGGGCTGTCTGCATAGGCTTAGATACAAGGTCAAATACGAACGTTTAAATGTTGATTTTCAGCCTTCAATGTGAGGCTACTGGCATTAACATTCAACATGTTACATTTGAATATTAACCTTTGTTCTACAGAAACACTTAATTCTCCCACTTACAAGTGAACATTCTGACAGCCAACCTTAGAGATAATCACTTTTCAATTGGTCATCATCTATTACTTTCACTTTGACTGATTATCTTTTGCTTTCTTGAAGGTCTACAAAAAGTAACTTGAAAAGCCTAGGAAACACGTTTAAGTTTTTCCTTTTATTGCGTTTGTGTAATTCAAATGGTTTAGGAACCTTTTAACAATGCACTTGTATAATCTTGGTTTTGGGTCCACTGATTGAAGTAGCGATAGACCTTAGACTCAAAAACACCTTCATAAGTAAAATGTACCAAGAAATGGAAGACACACAGGACCGTCTTTAACACAGGGCAAAAGGGGCAGCTGCCCAGGGCCCAGTTTCTTTTGAGGGGCCCAAGAGTCCTAAAAAAAATATATATTTTTTTTTTATTTATTTTTTTATGGGTCATACCAGACTGCTGATTTGACATGGGGAACACACACATTCAGTCCTAATACTGTCACAGTCAAAAGTACTCTGCTTATATATTATTATTTTTTTAAACTGTGCCAGACCGTGCCGGTGTCATGTGATTGCCATGTGCTGTTTTAGATGTGCACTGTGCAGCACTGAATGCTAAGCCCTAACTCAGCATCCAGCCATTCCCACTGCATCATAAAAGGTCCTACTGGGGTTACCACTGTTATCAGGTAACTGCTCTGGTGGTAGGGATTGTTTCTGGGTAGGGCTGACTGTAAGCGCATGCAGCAGAAAGCTGGAGCGGCAAGCACGTGAGGATTTGAGCATCTGTGCAGCTGCATACACTGCTCTCTTCAGTCTTGAGGCTGTGTGACTCATCTCACACTGTATCCATGCAGCCTTGGACAGACAGCATCCAGTCTGCTGGTCCCCTTAGCCCTGCTCTTTCTGCTGTGGCCCTAAGATCAACTAACTGAAGTTTGTTAGGGTAACAGTGCATTGTAGAAAGGTGTCAGTGGGAAGAATAAGTGAGTGCACACACAACCCTCCCCATGCAGCATTGTCTAGTGCAAGGTGAGAGGGAACTTGTTCCTAGCAAAGAAGTGACATGTGCTGCTGTGGCTGATGTATAGTGTCATGCTGATACTTCACACATTAATGTAAGGTTTATTTTTATAGTTTTTGTTTTCTCTCTGTCTCAGATTTTACAGCTTCCCATAGTAGTTCTGCTGTTCCAGTCAGTAAACTTATACTGCACCGCCATGCTTCCTCCTCAGTCTTTACCTTGCTTTGCTCCTGTTGGCTGCCCTAAATCTCTTTAACCAGCTAACCTCACACCAGAATCACATTCAAAAGAATATTACATGAATCCACAGTGGAGGAATTTATATATTTATTTACTTATTAGTACTGCTTAGGTCCAGTTTCACATATTGCAATTTATTTCATTTTTTTAAATGATTAGCTCAGCAGTGGATAATCCACTGCTGGGCTAATAATTAAAAAAAAATTGATTTAGTTGTTTTTTGGGATGTTGGGGTGGAGAGCGAAACTACATGGGGGGGGGGGGGCCAAGAAAATTTTCGCCCAGGGTCCAGTCAATATTAAAGACGGCCCTGAAGACACATCACCAGTAAATGTATAATAGCAGGCCAAAGTGTGAGGCTCTAGGTGAAGCAGCAATCAGATTATATAAACTCTGCAAAGTGTACAGCAAACAGGGTGTCTGGAACAAGAGGTACTGCTATTCTGAAGAGAACCACAACCAATAACTGCTGTCAACTGAGAAATCATAGTACATGGCAAAAACACAGCATGAGCTACAGATTCACTGTTGCACTGTGCTCGCAGCTCCTGAGCAGTACTTTGTGTGTTTAACTCCCACAAAGGGGTTAAACACATAGAATTAGGGCATCACTAGTGTTACATTTACTTGCTGTGTTGAAAAAGAATGTGTAATTGTTTTCATTATTATGGCTCTTTAACAACAGATACCAAGAAAACTAAGCTAAAATTCATAATAGAAGTAATTGGGAAAGTTGATTAAAATGTCATATCCAATCCATTCAAGCTTAATTTTGACTTTACTGTCAAACCCTTATATACTTCTAAAGTTTAACCTAAAACACACATTTTTTCATGATTAAGAGACATACAATATTAAACAACTTGCCAATGTACTTCTATTAGCAAATTGTCTGTTTTCTTGTTATCTTTTGTTTAAAAGTAGGAAGGTAAGTTCAGGAGTGTGCATGTGTCTGCATCACTATATGGCAGCAGTTTTGCTAATTATTATACATTAGCATGAGCACTAGAGGGCAACACTATATCCTGTCATGTATTGCTCCAGACATGTGCAAGCTATTTAGATATATCTTCAACAAAAAATAGCATAACAACGAAACAAATGTGATAATATAAGTAAATTGGAAACAGTTGTTTTTTTTAAATTACATGCTCTATCTGAATCATGAAAGAAACGGTTTGTGTTTCATGTCCCTTTAAGGAACATTTGCAGAGGATGGATATGGGTATAACAACATTTTTGTGGCCACACTGTTAAGAGCAGAACTATCAGCTATACTGATTGTCATGGATACCAGGCTGCAAGGGCTACCCCCACCCCCCTACTACCCAGCTCACTCCTTTTTACCTCAGATATGGCCATTTTGTGGCATTCACAATCTCCCAGACTCTTGGTTTTGCTTGTTTTGTGATCTGTACACCATCACGGAAGAGCTGATCTCTGACCACCTAACCCTTTTCCGGCTGGCCGTGCTCCTGGTACTACCAGCCGGCCACGCCTCCCAGAATACCCACTGACCCTTACCCTTAGGTTGCCCCAGTGGCCCTTTGCAACAGAGCTCCGCTCTTTCGGTGATTGATACCCCCTAGGGAGGGCCACAGGTGAGGTGATTACTGGAAGGGAGCTCCCTTGGGAACTTGGGGTTTCAGACCCCCCTCTACAACCCTATTCCCCTTCGCCTACCGGGTGTCCGCTTGATCAGCTGCCGCTCTGGCCCCCAGCCACGGATTATGTTGCTTTTTGGACTGTAGCATCTGGGGGCCGAGGGCTTTCTAACACTACCCTGGGAGTGCCGGCGCTCCCCTGGGATCACCCCAAAAACCACCACCTCTAAATCCATAGGACTCTATAAGACTATGGACACTATGGGGGGCGCCAGCCTGTCTGGAGGGGCGGGAATGGCGGGAGATCTGGGGGTCTGATAAGACTCCTTATCAAGATGAGTTTGTGTATATAAACAGTGTGTTTCCACAATAAAGTGCTCTTCTTGTTCCACATGAATACTGGTTTTGTCTGGTTATTTGGGTGGGCTCTGGTATAATCACTTCTCCCCGCTCCATATCGGCAGGTTTCAGGTATAGGAAGGACCCTCTTGGCAGGGCTACCCAGTCGGGGTAGCCAGAGCCTGTCACAACTGGTTGGCAGCGGTGGGATGCTTCTGTCTACCTGGAACATCCAAACCACCAACTGAAGCCCTCTTCAGATGGAGTACGCTCAAAGATTTGTAGGAAGCTCAGGGAAAAGTCGCCAGCAATAAGTCCAAGGCAGCAGTCATCGCCGAACTGATGGAAGGTGACCGTGCTAACGAGACGGCTGATGGGTCGGATAGCGACCAGAGCAGTTAGTGGCCCAGCGAGGCGTCAACGGGGGAGACCGTAATGTCCAAGGTCCAGAGGGAGATCCAGTGGTGACTGTCTCTCTATGAGAACACCCCACCCAAGGAGGTAAATCACTCTGCTAATATCCGACACCACCACAGAGGTGCTAGGGGTGCAACCAAGCGGGCCACCTCAAAGCCCACTGTCCAGCGGTGGAGAGAACCATGAATTACCCCCCCCCCCTGGCTCAAGGAACCCGTGCCTCTGCAGAGGTCTCCAGAGTCGCAACTCACTGTTTCGAATCAGAGGGCCTGGCAGACTATGCTGAGTGGGCCGAAGAGGAGGTCGGGGTCCTGCAGGAAGTGGACCCTGTGCAAGCAGCAACAGGCAACAACTGCCTGCATCACCACCAGGCTGTCTGGGTCGGTTTAGGAGCAGTACTAAGCCAGGCGGGCGAAGGGGGTCACAAACACCCTGTAGTCTACATCAGCAGGAAGCTATTGACCAGAGAAGGAGTGCCTGGTGTGGGCCCTTAAAAAACTACAGTCATATCTCACCGATCACAACCCCCTGGTATGGCTCAACTGAGTTTCGGGGGACAATGGATGTCTGTCAACTTTACTATCTAATAACGGTCAGGAAAGAATAATGGGAATGCTGATGGACTTTCCCGGCAAACTGAGTTGGAATAGCTCGCTGGACAACCAAAGGCCGACTCGTGTGTGGATCTAGCCATGTCTGCTGGACTGTTGAGGGGGAGCACTGTCACGGATATCAGACTGCAAGGGCTACCCCCACACCCCTACTACCCAGCTCACTCCTTTTTACATCAGATATGGCCTTTTTGTGGCATTCGTGATCTCCCAGACTCATGGTTTTGCTTGTTTTGTGATATGTACACCCTCATGTAAGAGCTGATCTCTGACCGCCTAACCCCTTTCTGGCTGGCTGGGCTCCTGGAACTACCAGCCGGCCGCGCCTCCCTGAATACCCACTGACCCTTTCCCCAGGTCTCTCCAGTGGCCATTTGCACCAGAGCTCCACTCTTTCGGTGATTGATACCCCCTAGGGAGGGCCAGAGGTGAGGTGATTACTGGAAGGGAGCTCCCTTGGGAACTTGGGGTTTCGGACCCCCCTCTATAACCCTACTCCCCTTGGCCTACTGAGTGTCCGCTTGATCAGCTGCCGCTCCAGCCCCCAGCAATGGATCATGACACTTTTTGCATTGTAGCATCTGGGGGCCGAGTGCTTTCCAACGACACCCTGGGAGTGCCGCCACTCCCCCGGAACACCTCAAAATCACCACCTCTATATCCCTAGGACTCTATAAGACTATGGACACTATAGGGGGCGACAGCCTGTCTGGAGGGGCGGGAATGGCGGGAGATCTTGAGGTCTGATAAGACTCCTTATCAAGATATGTTTGTGTATATAAACAGTGTGTTTCCACAATAAAGTGCTCTTCTTGTTCCACCTGAATACTGGTTTTGTCTGGTTATTTGAGTGGGCTCTGCTATGATCACTTCACCCCCCCCCCCCCGCTCCATAGCGGCAGGTTCCAGGTATAGGAAGTACCCTCTTGGTGGAGCTAACCAGTCGGAGTAGCCGGAGTTCGTCACACTGATGTTATTTTACCACCTATGACATTCTATAACACATATTGAGCACGGTTGACATTCCTGATGTCAGGGGAGTTGTGCAAAACTTATCTTATTTGTGCTAGGGCTACCCCACTGGATGTCAGAAAAGGCTGTGATTCATTGCAAAGCAATACTGTACCCATGGCACTATTGTGGTTGCTATATTATATTGCCGTCAGTGTAAATTTCCCAACGAAACCCATTGATAGAAAGTGCCCATTGCCTTTGATAACAAATGGTACTGCATGCATGTTTTATAAAGCTGTTTTGACAACTTTCAAAGTGTTCCTTGAGGGACTTTAATTTGCGTTAGATGTAATTGTTCAGCGTGTATATATAGTTTGTCCAAATTTTCATTTGTGTATGTATTAGATTCAGAAAGTACTGCATATGTATTAGTTTTTGAGCCCAAGGAATAAAAACAAGCCATTTTCTAAAAAAATTGCTTTTAGTAAATCAGTTATTCATATATAATTAACAGGGCTAATATGTTATATATATATACGTACACTGTTAATGTAAATTTGCTCTTGGCTGCTTTCGCTAGAGTGAATAAATACAGTGTGTCATATTGCCTAAAAGCAGTACATTACAGACTATTCTATAAGCCACTGCTCCAAACTTTCCCAGATGTGGTTAGGACCCACGCCTAAAAACACTCCACAGAACAGACCTCCTTTCATATGCTCTATAAATACACACTAACATGCCATTTTCTGCCGTACTTGCTAGCTGTTGTGTTTAATAAGTCTAAGAGTGCTCTTTACTAAGGCAAATTGAGAGCTTCTAAGCTTTGTTTAACTGTGTAACATGTTATTTAAAAGTTCTAGAAAGAGTTCACTAAGTAAATAGTGTATAACAAAGTGTATATTTATTATTATTTGAAAACTGTATCTGGCAATAAAGGGGACTTGGAAAGGTCAACAAGCAACAGATTTAAATGCATAAGAATAAAATTGTCCTGAAAGAAACAAAACACACTAGAACAGTGACCCAGAAACATGATATATATGCAAGCTCACTCATATTTCACTTCCAATATGAGATTCAGATGACACTTTACAAGTTATTTTACTAACAATGACGTTTCTATGAAAACAAAAAGTTTTAGTTCACTTCCAATTCAAGGTTCTATTACAAAATTAAACATCTACAAGTTGCATTTAGAAGAATATGTTTAAAACCCAGCCTGTTATTAAAGCAACAGTGTAGGAGGTAGGAGAGGTAAGTAATAAAATGTTGATCTTTGCTATACAGACAGAGATAACATATGAAAGTATGTGTGTATATACAAAGTGAAAAAATAAGGAGATCTGATGTCGTAAGCTCAACCTATTTTAATGGGTTGTGGTGTTAAAGAAAAAAAACAGATACTTCATAAACAAAAATAAAGCTAAAGGAGCAATTTCTCATACATTTTATACTTTGCTGCTGATATACCAAGTTATTGGAAATACATTTAGATGAAACAAATTTTACAGTACACTGTCCCTTTAAAGGTATCATTACACTGGCATTGCTAGCAAGTAACAGTTATTAGTGGTATGGTTCTCCATACAGAGTTGGGGTTTATCGCATTCATAAGATTCTTGGATTTTCATATCTGAAACTGTTCTAATACATTTAAAAATTCACTTTGACTTTTTTTTCAAGTGACTAAGGGCCTGATAATCCATTATATTGTAATGTAGGTGTCTCTTCTTCACATCCACAACACTGCAGAGCTAAACAGCTCTCAAGCTAACATTTGCCTTTCTAACATAGTAGATGAGGTTTAAAAAAAAAAAAAAAAAACGAAGTCCATCGAGTTTAACCTATACAAATCAAATATACTTACAAAAAAGCTCCAGTTGAGCTTAAATTAATCCCATTAAAAGGTGACCCATTTAACACAAGCAATCATATCCATAAATTCTGTTTCTAGACAGAAATGTATCCAATTCCAAACCATTTTTAAATGTATCTAAGGTATTGGCATCCACTACCTCCTTTGGTAATGAGTTTCACAATTTTATTGCTCTTACAGTGAAAAACAATTCCGTTGCAGGAGTTTAAATCTCATTTCCTCCAGCCTTAAACTGTGACCTCTTGTCACAAATGATTTTCTTGGAATAAACAGAGCTTCCGTCATCTCTGTATATGGGCCTTGAATATATTTATATAATGTAATCATGCCACCTCTTAAGCGCCTTTTTTTATATAGAAAAAAAAAACCCAGTTTGGCTAACCTCTTCTCATTGCTTAAATTCTTCATTCCCCTTATTAGCTTTGTGGCCCTTCTTTGAACTTTTTCAAGGTCTGCAATGTCTTTTTTTGAGATCGGTCCCCAGAACTGCACTTCATACTCAAGGTGATGTCCTACCAGGGATTTATATAGTAACAGAATTATGCTTTCCTCCCTTGAATCAATGCCTCTTAATTCATGATAGTATCTTATTTATTTTAAAATTATTTTAGGGACCTCCCAACACACACAAGACTCACCATTATCTCTCCAGAGCTATGAGCTATAGAACACTGGGCCTTAGGAAGTGCATAGGGAACAGCACTATTTAAACATCTTAACCCTTTTTAATGGAAGAAATATACATATTCTATGCTAAAAGCTACTTGTTTTGATGTTGAATCTAACAGGAAATGTAACTGGGTCTTAAAGGGACACGGATATCAAAATTAAACTATCCAATTTATTTCTTATTTCAAATATACCTCTTCTCTTGGTATCCTTTGTTGATGCTTAGCTTCTAATCCCCATTCATGTCCTTCTCAGGAGCTGCAGTTTCCAAGTCAAACTTTACCTATATCTTTAACTAGTTGATAGTAAATGATAAAATGAAATATTTGATATATTTTTTTCAGAACTACTCACTGAAAAACATAAGACCACATGAACCAGCTAATGCCTGAGTTGTAGAAATGAAACTGAGGAACGTTACAAATAAAGGAACTTTACTGGCAGATCTTGTGACTACCTCAGAATTAACTCACTCATAGTGTTCAATGCTGTTTGCATTCACAAATCTGATGCTTTGGTCTCTCATGTTGCCTCCAGCTCCCCAGTCCCCCATCACTGTACTAGAGTCCAATTAACCAAAGTATTAGCATTTCCTAAATTCTGCTACCAGACTGCAAAAAGAAAGGAGGCATCAAGGCAATAAATAAAATGTTTTAAGTACACAATGTACCCACAGATATTTTCTCAATATGTCCGAATAGCAGTAAAAGGAGAGTACTTAAAATACGTATGCCTAAATCGTACACCATGGTCTATGGCAGGAATGGCTAACTGGTGGCCTATAGACTACATGCCGGCCTCTGTACTTGTTTTTTATAGCCCTTGGAAAAAACAGAACTAAGAATGTGAGTCATAGTCTGGCCAAACAAAGTGATCCTCTGGAGGGGTAAAAGCAGGTAAAGGGTACCCTGCAACCTTATCATTTAGGTAAGGTTGCATGCTACCCAAGGGTCAGTTCTTGGCCCTGTTTTGTTTAAGATGTTCACCAGTGATATTGGAAGTGGGCTCCAAGGGAAGGTGTGTTTGTTTGTTGATAATACAAATTTTTTGTAACAGAATTGATATACCAGGAGGGGAGGATCAATAAATTGGATCTTAAAGGGACACTGACACTTGCTTAAAATATCATGCTCTATCTGAATCACGAAAGAAAAATTTGGGGTTCAGTTTCCCTTTAAATTTAATGTTACCAATAGCAAACTTATGCATATAGGATCCAAAAACCTAAAGGTTAATTATAGTCTCAATGGTACATTACTGACTAACTAAAGAGGAACAGGACTTGGGCTTATTTCAGATTATTTAAAATGTGGTAGACAATGCAGCAGCAAGGCCAGTAGAATACTTTATTGCATTGGGAGAGGTATTAGTAGCAGAAATTGCAAATTTTGTATGCCACTTTACAGATCCAGATTACCTTATCTGGAATATTGCAAATAGTCCTGGAGACCAAATTTCCAGAAGGATATACATAAACTAGAAACTGTCCAAAGGAGAGCTATTAAAATAGTACATGGTCTAAAATATAAAACGTACAAAGAAAGACTCCATGACCTAAATATGTATAGTTTAGAGGAGAGAAGGGGCAGAGGTGACATGATAGAAACCTTCAAATATATGAAGGAACTTAAAGGGACAGTACACTGTAAAATAGTTTTTATATTAATGTATTTTTAATGACTTGTTATACCAGCTGCAGAGCATTAAATGTATGAGAAATTGCATTTTCGGTTTATTTGTGTATATGAAGTAGTTGGTTTTGTGCCTTTAAACCACAGCCTACTACAATGGGTTGAGTATCGGGTAATATCAGATCTCATTATGTTATTGCTTTCATATACACAGACTTGCTCCCTTATCTTATATTTGTCTGGAAAAACAAAACTCAATACTTAGAGAGAACAATGGAAAATTATCATTTTATTATGTGACTATCCTGCACCCCACTGAGAGTATAATTTCTTCTGCTGACTGTGTTTACAAGGTTATTCAATAGAATATACTCCAGTATAGAAACTTTCAGTATAGGTTTGGATACCACAGGCTAAAAAAGCTATTCAAAATGCCAAAAAAGGGGTAAAGGAGCTACTTGTAAACAAATTAAAACACTCCAGCAGGTAAAATGAATCATTAAGAACAATTTAAATGGGAGAAATGTTTTGGGTGAACTGTCCCTTAAAAAAAGTGGAAGCTGAAAGCATTTTCCACAAAAAAAAAACAAGGGGTCACATCTTAAGTTAGAGAGTAGCAGATTCAGGAGAAATGTGAGGAAGCATTAATTTTTTACAGAAAATGTGGTGGATGGAATAAACTTCCAATTGAGGTGGCAAGCACAGGGACGGTAAAAGAATAAAAAAAATGTCTGGGACATGCGTAAGGCTATCCTAAAAAAATAGTAACATGTATTATGGGTAGACTTGATGGGTCTTTTGGTTCTTATCTACCATCAAATTCTATGTTTCTATGTATGATTATGTGCTCAATACCCATGCATTTATAGTTGGCCCATTAATTCTACAATATTGATCTGTAGCTCAGATGTGGCATGTATCCAAGTACTGATCAGTAGATCATGATGCTCTGTTGCGATTTCCGTGTTTCATCACAATCACTATTAATATATTCTAAAGTTAAAAATACATGAAAATATATTTTGCATAGGTATATACTGGCCCCTAATTACAGCCTTATAGAGGTGACGGCTTCCGGTGGGCGGGACTAGTGGCACACAGTGAGAGGGACCGTAGAGAGAAGATCATCCCGCGCCTAGCTCTCCTTGGCGTTTGGGGAACGTATACATCGGAGACACTGAAACAAATTGGTGGGGCAAAGGCGGTGGTCATATTTGAAGGCTTTTCCTCTGACCAGGAGCTGGTAAAAGGGCATGTACGTTCTTTTAGCGCTGAGATGCTGTGTGGATGCCTGGATACATACTGAGAGAGCCTAGGACAGGATTGAAGGGGCAAAGAAGGGCCCCTAAGTCGGTAGAGGCAAAGGAAATTACAAAGGCATAAAATTACTGGGTCCTAGGACTTGCTCTGGAGAATGTGCGCCCTCTCTATCATATAAGGCCAAGTGAGTATTGCTGGTGACCGCAGCCTGGTGCCCTCCGGATAGGGATGAAGAAATGCGAGTACATTAAGTGCTACTGAATGTGGATTAGGTCTTAAATACTCTAAGGGGGGCCGGTAACTTAAGCTGAAAAAGTAAGGCTTAGTGAAGAAGATAGAGGGGTCTGAGGATCTCAAAGGGTCCAGAAATATTTACTTGAGCAAGGAGCTCTCTACAGAGTTTGTACACTCTAAAGTCATCAGGAAAATGAGAAAACCCCACCCAAGTTAGCGGCTTATTTTTTTGTTCCCCCCCCCCCTATAAACAGGGATAAATTTACTGCCCCCCTACTTTTCAATTTCTGTGCCCTGAAACGTATGGGAACATTCTGAAAGTCCCCCATATGTTGGGTCCTATGGAAGGACAGTATAAAAAAAGAGTTATAGGACCTATTGTATAAAATTTCTGCTAAAAAGATACAGTCCGCTAATATATGTATAATACAGAGACTTTTTGTTTGAAATTATGTTACCTCTTCTAGAGGTGGATAAATGTTTAATGCAAAATTATTAATGCCTTATGATAATAAAGGGGGAGATTCTGAAGTGGTTAAGGATATAAAAGAAATAGTTGATCAAAGCATTTTTAAGTACTAAATGCTGAATAGTAAGAATACAGTTTGCATAGAAAACTTTAATTTGTAGAGAATACTTTAATAACCTGAAAAGGTCTGTTGGAAGAATAATGCATTGTTGTTTATAATCTTTAAGTCTTTGCTGTTCTTAACATACTCACATATTATTTAATTTGCTACCCTTACAGGGGGCTCTATATGACTTATAAGATATATTTTTATAGTTAGATCTGTATTATTAAGCAGACACTATTTGAAAGCACTTGCCTCATCATGGGACCTTAGGTCACTTAATATATAGTTGTTTTCAGGTGTTTTTTTGTCACAGTGTGTGCTTTTTTGTTTTATTTTTTTTTGTCACATATGGATAAGTTTGTTGCTCACTCAAAAAAATATCCAGCAATGATGTCTAGAGGTAAAGAAAAATAAAAATAAAAACAGCAATGAATCAATACCAGAAATCTTACATGAAAGTACAAGTCAGATAGACCTACAGTCTTTGGTTAAAAGTATGTCAGAAATGTTTCTTCCTCAGTTTGAGCAGATTAAATCACAAATTGTTTCTTTAACTGGGGAGGTCAGGCAATTTTCAAGTACACTATCAGAAGTAGAGCAGCGAATCTCAGATTTAGAGGGTAAAGTTGTAGGCTTCAAAAAGGATGTCGAAATAAATAAAAGAAAAGTATACTTTACTATAACAAAGTGGAGGATTTAGAAAACCGAGCTCATAGGAACAACAAAGATAATTGGGGTACCAGAGACCTCAACATACTGTATAAGGATCTGGTTAAATTGGTCTCTACTACGTTACCCAATCTATTAGGTATACGCGTTGCTGTTTTGGTGTGTTTTAAAATAAAGATTACACACTTGTTTTGACCCCACTTGCTCTAAGCCTTATTTCAGACTGGAGGATACACCGATGTATGTTAGACTTCCTGGTTCCACTGTGATGTCCTGCACGTTGTCTGCCATCCTCCTCACGACCGGTGATTGGCCTGCTACACTGCCTGCGTGATTGGTCTGCTTCGCCACGTGACCTGGCGTACGATGCTCTGGCTGCCTGTGCGAGTCTCACAGGCGACTCTATTGGTCTCGTGTTGCCCAGCTAGGCACTCCGGTTGTGCCTTAACCTCTTGTGAGTAGCCACCCTGAAGGGTTCTCCTACACGCTATTTTATTGTTCTGTATATTTAGACTATACTACCCTACCCTATGTGGCGCCTCTATTTGTTTCCTCTATTAGGATCTATTTGAATACCGGAAGAGGCCCTTACACTTATCATAGAAAGGGTACACCGTATAGGTCCTCTGAATGAAAGCAAACATATGGCCAGGCCTAGACCGATAATAGTAAGAATACTAAATTTCCAGGATAAAGTTACTTTTACAACATTACGGGGGGGGGGGGGGGAGAGGACAAAAGAATATTTATTTTTCAGGATTTTTCTATAAAGGTATCAAACAAAAGGAGAAATATGGCCCCCCTGTGTACCAAAATAATAAACTTGGGGATGGAAGCTTCAATGATTTGCCCGGCGAGAATCAAAGTACAAGTTGATAGGGATATTAAATTCTTAGAGGATGAAAAGGATGTAGAGGCCTTTTTACTTAATAGAGCCTAGATATCCGCAACACACGGCATGTTCATATTTATGTGAATGCATGATAGGCAGGTTTTTTTTTTTTTTATTATATTATTGTATTGAGTGATGAAAGGTATGCGTGTCTTGTAATGTGGGCGGCATCACGTCCGCTATTAAAAGCTATTGAAGCTGAAGAGCGGATGGGTAGGGGAAGTCTTAGGTACCCCATGTAAAAAAAGAAAGAGGGTGGCAATTTTGTTAAAAAAAAAAAAAAAATCTCCAATATATAATCAAAGCAAGTCACTATGAAAGAGGTATATGTTTTTAAAGATTGATATGGAAGGAATTATGTTTACATTGAGCAATGTGTATGAACCTAATGATTACTGCCCTGGGTTTTGGACAAATTTACAGAATAAATTAATAGAATTTGCTGAAGGAAACATTGTGGTAGGAGGTGACTTCAATATGGCTCCTCAAACTCCTCTAGATAGATATAGGCCGTGCAAGCCCCAAAGGAAAACTAAAAGGGATAAAATGGAAGCTAATCTTTTGAAAAAAAAAATTAAGAAATTTGAATCTAAAGAAGACACTTGGAGAAGTGATAACCCAGTGGGTCGGGACTTTACATCAGTTTCAAAAACTCATAAGACTTGCTCAAGGATAGATCTATTCTTAACCCCAGAAAAATCATTTGGTATAGAGTCGCAAACTGCTATAAAAAAATAATACTATATACGATTATGCATCAATAACTCTTGATTTAATGATAAAGTAAAATCCTAAAGGATGTTAAATTTAAATCCTATCTTACTCAGAAGTGGCATGAATTTATACGGTATAATCAGGAGTATGAATCAATAGCTGAAATTTTCTAGTAAACATTAAAGGTGATTATTAGAGGGGAGGGCATAGCTTATGTTAGTAAATTTAAAAAAATAGAAAATAAAAGAGAACAGGAGCTTGCAAATTGGCTAGTAAATGCCTTTGATAAGTATTTAAATAAATTCCTCCACTTTAAGTTGGAAACATTATGAACAAGCTAAAAAAGCTAGAGATGTCTGGATTATAAAGTCAACAACACAACAGGAAATTAGGATGAGCGCAATTTTTTTTTTTTTTTTAAATATGGTAATAAGACTGGGAAGTTCTTAGCTAATTTAGTTAATAAACGCAATATTCCTAGACCGATAGGTCCCATTAAAGACCCAGATAAACTGTATAAGGATCCGGAGTAGGTCCTAAAAAATTTTGAGGAGTATTTGAAAGTATATAGCTCTCACCGCGTAGATCATAAAAACAAGAGTAATTTCTGGACTGGGTTAAAATTACCAAAAGTTAAGGAAAAGTTGATAGCACCAGGATCAGAATTAGAAAGACGGTAAAAAAACTAAAGAACAATAAATCGTCAGGCCCTGATCTACTACCGAATGAATTTTATAAATTAATGATAGAAAAAAATAACTTCACCCTTGGTAGCATTATATAATTCGTACTTGATGGAGAGAAAAAAGATGTTATCTAACTTTAACATTAATACTGAAGCCCATTAAAAGACCCAGAGTTTAAAGAATCATATAGACCCATATCTTTATCAAATACAGATTACAAGATTTTAACTAGCATCCTAGCAGATAGGCTTCAGGGGGTTTTAAGATCTATTATCCATCTGGATCAAACAGGTTTTCTGAAAGAAAAGGAAAGGAATTCAGCAACTAACATTAGAAAAATCTTTTTAGCGTTAGATTATTATAAGAGATCTGCAAAATTTTTAGAATCCAAAGAAGATCAAGATGCAATAATTATTTTGTTTGATTCGGAAAAAGCCTTTGATTCGGTGGAATGGGACCATTTAATTATGTCTCTGTCCCAGTTTGGCTTTCCTGATAAGATAATTGATATAGTTAAGAATAAATATATAACCATCCTAAAACCGCTTTATTAGTAAATGGTCAGCTCTCTACGAATATTGTTTTAGAAAGAGGTACTCGGCAAGGCTGTCCTCTCTCCCCGCTGCTATTTAATATTGGTATCGTGCCCCTTAAGTGTGCACTCAGAGAGAAGGTACAAGGAATCAAGATTGGTGAGCAGGAGCTGATTGTTTCTTTATATGCGGATGATTTACTTTTGTTTATACGGGACTCTAGGAAAAATATTCCCATAGCACTTGAAATAATAAGAGAATTAAGCTCATTTTCAGGCTATAAAGTTAACTCCAAAAAATCATAGATGCTTTGGATTAAAAAAAAGGGAAGAAGTAGAAATAAATTAATTGTTTAAGGAATCCTCAGAGGGATTTAAATACTTAGGTATTCTGATCTTCGTAGACGAAGACAAGTGGTACAGCTTAAATTTCTCCTCGTTATTTAAAAAAATTAAAGAAAAGCTAAATAATTGGATGAAACTACCAATTTCAATTTCAGGTAGGGTGAACCTTTAAAAATTATGTTACCCAAATTAATATATATATATATCAAAATGTTCCTATTCCAATCTCTAAAAAAGATTTGGGAAAATTACAGTCAGTAGTGGCACAATTTATTTGGAATAAGAAGAAACCTAGGATCGCGGTCATAAAACTATGTCTTCCTAAAGATTTTACAGGACTAACACTTCCAAACTTTGAACAATATAATTGGATATGTTTGGGGAAGCTTGCGGTTGAATGGTTAGCTAAATCTCAATATTACACAGTCCTCGAGGTAGAAAGGAATCTTGTGGGTCCTTACGGGTTACAGAATCTCTTGCATATAAGACATAGTTGAGATTAAAGCTATGAAAACTATATATTATCCCATTTGGGCCTGGCAAATAATGTGTGGGAAACAGGGAGTTAAATTTGGCATATCTAAGTATTTAAGAATAATAGGAAATCCAGCTTTCCCAGAAGGGTTAAATTCAGCAATATTTAGAAGATGGAATAATAATGGCTTAAAATATATTTTTCAGACTTATGAATATAGAGGAAAAATATATTAAAACATTTGAGATGTTTAAAGAGGAGTATTCTTTGAAGAATAAAGATTTCTATGCATAGTTACAAATTAGACACTATGCTAATGAGATTACTACGAAATATAGATTTGAAGAGAACTGTGGTAAACTAGAATTATGGATAAGGATGGTCAAACAGGGTATTTATAAGATATCCCCCTGATACAAATACCTATTAGAACTAGAAGGGCAGAATAATTTAGAGCTTATATCCAGAAAGTGGAATTTGGATGCTAGCTTGATAGTAACACCAGAATTAGTAAAAACTTCCCTTGAGGTTTAATCCCTAGAGGTTTAAAATTTAACAAAAAATGCACTTTTACACTAAGCAAAAAATTACAGTTGGAATGGTCTGAAACACTAAAAAAAAAGCATCAAATGAACTAATAGACATTTTAAAAAAAAATCACGTAAGGAAACACATAACTATTGAGAGTGAAATTCTTAGTCTTAGAGAAGAGAAAAACTAAAGGGAATGAAAGATGAATTATAATTTAAAGAAAAAGACAAAAAAGTAATTATCAATAAGCTTGATAATTTAAATAAAGACTTACTTAGATCTAAATGGGGCAAAATGGAAAGAGACATTAAGGATAACACCGAACAGGGAGATATGGTCAATGAACAAAAAAAGAAAAACGAAACCCCTAAACCTCAAGCTTCGAATATTTTAAGAACAGAAAATACTGGACAAAATCAATATAGAAGATATCAAAATTACCGTACCAATCAAAAAAATTATAACTATAATTATAATAGAGAGAACTAAAACAATAATGGTCATAATAGGAACCACTATAACTATAACTCACACAACAATGATGTTGATTATTACCATAATAATAAATCCAATAGATATCAGACAAATTATAACTATAACAATCAATACAAAAATCATAACTATAATAATTATTCATCAAGGGAATATGAACCAAGATTTAATGACTGGGAATATCCAAGGCATAGGACTACCCAAAGATGGGGAAATTACAGACAAGAACAGAAAGATGTAATAACACCCACATACAATAGATTTGCACCACTAAGGGATATTCCAGCAACAGACGATATACTAACTATTGAGGAGAAATCTTTTTTAGATTACAGCCCTCCAAAGGATGGCGCCTCAAGAAAAATACAAAGATCAGATTCAGACCAGCTACAAAGACGAAAAAGAGGTCTAGAGGAAAGAGAGGAGGAGGAACCACTAAACGAGCAAAAATATGGAGATAAACAAAGAAAATAATGGTATCTTTAATTTAAGTAATGTAAATTTAAGTAAAGAACAAGATAAAACACTAAACTTAGGACTGTCATATGCCCCCACAGTAAGGATGAACAAGTTCAATACCCATATTAAAACATTTGTAAGGAATTTAACACTCAAAAGGTTTTTCATGAAGCGCCCTCTAGAAAGACAGGCAGTATCCCAACCTGAGAAAACAAAGATTTTCAATCACACTGATCTCAAACTTAAATCAAGATTCTATCCTGCCCATGCCAAATGAAATTGTTTGGATTCATTTGAAAAAATAGTTTTAAAAGAAGTAAAAAAAAAAATGCAATCCCCCCAAACTTAGGAATCCAAACATCAATAAGAAAGAAAGAGAAGTATTAAGTCAATTACAAAAAAAATCTCACATTACTATCAAGCCAGCGGACAAGGGAGGGGGGATCGTAATAATGGACACAGAGAAATATATGGTTGAAGCTTACAGACTTTTAAATGATGAAAAAAACATATAAAATTTTACAAACTAATCCTACCAACAGTTTTACTATTATATTGATCAAAATCCTAAAGGAAGGGAAAGAACATGGGGTTTTGAGTGATAAAGAGTTTGCATATCTAACACCACGATTCCCAAAAACACCAATTTTCGATTTCCTCCCTAAAATCCACAAGTGCTTAATAAATCCCCCTGGGAGATCTATAATCTCAGGTATTAACTCTATTTCGGCAAACTTATCTCAATATGTAGATAGATTTCTCCAACCATATGTACATAACTTAAAATCATATCTCAAAGACTCAACTCAGGTTTTGAATATTTTAAATTCTATAGAATGGGGGGGAAGTCATGATTCTGGTAACGTGATGTGTCATCAGAAAAAAAGAGAAAAATAGGAGCGCTACAGCTGAAGGTGGGTGTGTCAGTGTAAGAGATATAATACTAAATCCCACAGAGGGAATCAATTATAACCAAAAATATGAACAATGGCTATGCCAAATTTAATTAAACATTCAAAAAATATAAATATAGCATAAAACCAGATAAAACGAAATTAAAAAAACGGACGTCTCCGTTATAAAAGTTGCCACCACATAAAAATATATAAGTATACGTTCCAGCAAACAATGAAGAAAGAACTCCTGAAAAGAATCAAGGTAACACAATGTCTACTACCTTACTTTTCCGGATAATGATCAAACTCTGACGGCTAACAGCCATAGCACCTCCGTATAGACACACTCACGTGACCGCTTGACGTCACAGTATGTGGGAGCTGTCTCGTAACTTGAATCCTATTCGTCCGGTCAGTGCTCTCAGACGAATGATATATTCTGTCGATTCTGATGTCGATATTGTATCCGCTCTTTAAGTGCACACAGCACGCAGGATACCTATAGTGTTAGTAAAATCTGTGAGATTCCAAAAGGTGATCTGTGTCAATTACAACAGATCACTGCACAGCTTATCTGCAATCCATTCCACAGTTATATGCAATACAAAGCGCCGGGTGTCTGTGTCACTCCGTTAGCTCCTTAGGCTTCCAATATGCCTCTGTCGAGCTGTCAATCCGCACCACGGCAACTTTGTGTCATAGGCAAAAGTCCATAGGCAGGTAAAGAAAGTCAGTACTGCAGGCAATACACATTGAAGACACCGTTTATAAGGGAGCCTACTACATGCCACAAACATCTTGATAAAGCCCTGAGAAGGGCAAAACGCGTTTATGTGGCACTGATATTGCTGTTGTGAAGTACACCCATTTTTTACCTCCATATGGTCTATGAACTTCTTTGTATATAACCCGGGTTATTAATAATTGTCTAATTATCTCCAAAAATCTAAACTGGAATCTGAAAGCAAAAATACATTTTAATACAGCTCTTTTCATGCGTGCAAAGCACTAAGTGCAGGTCTCAAGTTTTATATTGCCAACTACATGTACTGTCAAGAAGCCAATAGCGATCTTTAGAACCCTCCTCTGATCACCCTGATGAGACGGGAGAGAATCCGGGACGTCAGACGCCAATAATCACGTGGTACAACTCGCTGTAAGAACGACTCCAAGAAGGATCAGAGAAACTTTGCTACACCAAACAGGTAATATACCCACCATACGAAAGGGTGATACACCTGCTCACTGATCCGGATTCCCCACAGCGATATCAGGTACTATCCATCTAATACACACTGTAATAACTGTGCTGTTTGAAAAAGTCTCCTGGACTGTGAACGGAGCCGTAATTGATTTGAGAGGTATCGTGTTTTTGTTCATAGAGCAACTATATCACTGATTGCAGTGATAACTGTCTGAAAAGCTTTTTAACACGTAACACTGGTGGTATACATTAATAAGATTGTGCAACAGAGTGTGGATTCTGCAACAAAATAGCACTATCCGGTATCAAGCTAACGAACATTGTAACTTTTTATTGAATTTTAACTAACTTTTATCCCAACAGATACTATGAATGCTACAGGTCTGATTTATATTTGATTAATAAGGCCACATTGTGTTTCAGGGAGACGTCCCACATTTTTCTTCTTAGAACATTTTTAATAAATATTTGTGAAATATATGAAAGTGTTGATGTCTTTAGCCTAACAGGCGCCCTCTCTATCCATATATCGTATTACTTCCATCTCTTGATTCATGATTGAATATATAGGTTTCCTTTTTTTCTTTTTTTTTCATTTTAGTTTGTATTGTGTGAATGTTGAAGGGGTGAGGGATATATGTAAATGGGTAAGAAATTATAAAACACCACAGTAGATTACTATAAAATGGTTTACCTAATTAGATTATCAGGCCATGTTCAAAGTTAAAATATAATAAGCTTCGACTAGAATGAAACATAAAATATTGGCAAAGTAAGATGAATGACAGGCGTAGGAAATGTTGGTAAACGTATTATCATGTATGATAAAATGTTCATGTATAAGACAATGTATGTTATGTTGTAAAATGGACATATTGAATAATTTGGCCTGTTGAGTTAATGGCTGAAAATATGTATTATTTTATGCATATTTTGATATTAATCAATCGTACTGTGGAGCAAAAATAAAAAGAAATTACAGCCTTATATAAGAAAAGTGTTTTATTATATTATATTTACAATGCAAACGCACACAAAAATCAAATGTAAACCACAAAGACAAATTCCTCAAACAGACTTCACTGAGAGTGACACATACAGGCACAATATCCTTAACAGTCTAGTTTGGCTATTGAAAAAACAGAATTTATGTTTACCTGATAAATTACTTTCTCCAACGGTGTGTCCGGTCCACGGCGTCATCCTTATTTGTGGGATATTCTCCTCCCCAACAGGAAATGGCAAAGAGCCCAGCAAAGCTGGTCACATGATCCCTCCTAGGCTCCGCCTTCCCCAGTCATTCGACCGACGTAAAGGAGGAATATTTGCATAGGAGAAACCATATGATACCGTGGTGACTGTAGTTATAGAAAATAAATTATCAGACCTGATTAAAAAACCAGGGCGGGCCGTGGACCGGACACACCGTTGGAGAAAGTAATTTATCAGGTAAACATAAATTCTGTTTTCTCCAACATAGGTGTGTCCGGTCCACGGCGTCATCCTTACTTGTGGGAACCAATACCAAAGCTTTAGGACACGGATGAAGGGAGGGAGCAAATCAGGTCAGCTAGATGGAAGGCACCACGGCTTGCAAAACCTTTCTCCCAAAAATAGCCTCAGAAGAAGCAAAAGTATCAAACTTGTAAAATTTAGTAAAAGTGTGCAGTGAAGACCAAGTCGCTGCCTTACATATCTGATCAACAGAAGCCTCGTTCTTGAAGGCCCATGTGGAAGCCACAGCCCTAGTGGAATGAGCTGTGATTCTTTCAGGAGGCTGCCGTCCGGCAGTCTCATAAGCCAATCTGATGATGCTTTTAATCCAAAAAGAGAGAGAGGTAGAAGTTGCTTTTTGACCTCTCCTTTTACCAGAATAAACAACAAACAAGGAAGATGTTTGTCTAAAATCCTTTGTAGCATCTAAATAGAATTTTAGAGCACAAACAACATCCAAATTGTGCAACAAACGTTCCTTCTTTGAAACTGGATTTGGACACAAAGAAGGCACGACTATCTCCTGGTTAATGTTTTTGTTAGAAACAACTTTCGGAAGAAAACCAGGTTTAGTACGTAAAACCACCTTATCTGCATGGAACACCAGATAAGGAGGAGAACACTGCAGAGCAGATAATTCTGAAACTCTTCTAGCAGAAGAAATTGCAACCAAAAACAAAACTTTCCAAGATAATAACTTAATATCAACGGAATGTAAGGGTTCAAACGGAACCCCCTGAAGAACTGAAAGAACTAAATTGAGACTCCAAGGAGGAGTCAAAGGTTTGTAAACAGGCTTGATTCTAACCAGAGCCTGAACAAAGGCTTGAACATCTGGCACAGCTGCCAGCTTTTTGTGAAGTAACACAGACAAGGCAGAAATCTGTCCCTTCAAGGAACTTGCAGATAATCCTTTCTCCAAACCTTCTTGAAGAAAGGATAGAATCTTAGGAATTTTTACCTTGTCCCAAGGGAATCCTTTAGATTCACACCAACAGATATATTTTTTCCATATTTTGTGGTAAATTTTTCTAGTTACAGGCTTTCTGGCCTGAACAAGAGTATCAATGACAGAATCTGAGAACCCTCGCTTTGATAAGATCAAGCGTTCAATCTCCAAGCAGTCAGTTGGAGTGAGACCAGATTCGGATGTTCGAACGGACCTTGAACAAGAAGGTCTCGTCTCAAAGGTAGCTTCCATGGTGGAGCCGATGACATATTCACCAGGTCTGCATACCAAGTCCTGCGTGGCCACGCAGGAGCTATCAAGATCACCGATGCCCTCTCCTGATTGATCCTGGCTACCAGCCTGGGGATGAGAGGAAACGGCGGGAATACATAAGCTAGTTTGAAGGTCCAAGGTGCTACTAGTGCATCTACTAGAGTCGCCTTGGGATCCCTGGATCTGGACCCGTAGCAAGGAACCTTGAAGTTCTGACGAGAGGCCATCAGATCCATGTCTGGAATGCCCCACAATTGAGTAATTTGGGCAAAGATTTCCGGATGGAGTTCCCACTCCCCCGGATGAAATGTCTGACGACTCAGAAAATCTGCTTCCCAATTTTCCACTCCTGGGATGTGGATTGCAGACAAGTGGCAGGAGTGAGTCTCCGCCCATTGAATGATTTTGGTCACTTCTTCCATCGCCAGGGAACTCCTTGTTCCCCCCTGATGGTTGATGTACGCAACAGTCGTCATGTTGTCTGATTGAAACCGTATGAACTTGGCCTTTGCTAGCTGAGGCCAAGCCTTGAGAGCATTGAATATCGCTCTCAGTTCCAGAATATTTATCGGGAGAAGAGATTCTTCCCGAGACCAAAGACCCTGAGCTTTCAGGGGTCCCCAGACCGCGCCCCAGCCCACCAGACTGGCGTCGGTCGTGACAATGACCCACTCTGGTCTGCGGAAGCTCATCCCCTGTGACAGGTTGTCCAGGGACAGCCACCAACGGAGTGAATCTCTGGTCCTCTGATCTACTTGTATCGTCGGAGACAAGTCTGTATAGTCCCCATTCCACTGACTGAGCATGCACAGTTGTAATGGTCTTAGATGAATTCGCGCAAAAAGAACTATGTCCATTGCCGCTACCATCAAACCTATTACTTCCATGCACTGCGCTATGGAAGGAAGAGGAACAGAATGAAGTATTTGACAAGAGTTTAGAAGTTTTGATTTTCTGGCCTCTGTCAGAAAAATCCTCATTTCTAAGGAGTCTATTATTGTTCCCAAGAAGGGAACCCTTGTTGACGGAGATAGAGAACTTTTTTCTACGTTCACTTTCCACCCGTGAGATCTGAGAAAGGCCAGGACAATGTCCGTGTGAGCCTTTGCTTGAGGAAGGGACGACGCTTGAATCAGAATGTCGTCCAAGTAAGGTACTACTGCAATGCCCCTTGGTCTTAGCACCGCTAGAAGGGACCCTAGTACCTTTGTGAAAATCCTTGGAGCAGTGGCTAATCCGAACGGAAGTGCCACAAACTGGTAATGCTTGTCCAGTAATGCGAACCTTAGGAACCGATGTTCCTTGTGGATAGGAATATGTAGATACGCATCCTTTAAATCCACCGTGGTCATGAATTGACCTTCCTGGATGGAAGGAAGAATTGTTCGAATGGTTTCCATTTTGAACGATGGAACCTTGAGAAACTTGTTTATGATCTTGAGATCTAAGATTGGTCTGAATGTTCCCTCTTTTTTGGGAACTACGAATAGATTGGAGTAGAACCCCATCCCTTGTTCTCCTAAAGGAACAGGATGAATCACTCCCATTTTTAACAGGTCTTCTACACAATGTAAGAATGCCTGTCTTTTTATGTGGTCTGAAGACAATTGAGACCTGTGGAACCTCCCCCTTGGGGGAAGCCCCTTGAATTCCAGAAGATAACCTTGGGAGACTATTTCTAGTGCCCAAGGATCCAGAACATCTCTTGCCCAAGCCTGAGCGAAGAGAGAGAGTCTGCCCCCCACCAGATCCGGTCCCGGATCGGGGGCCAACATCTCATGCTGTCTTGGTAGCAGTGGCAGGTTTCTTGGCCTGCTTTCCTTTGTTCCAGCCTTGCATTGGTCTCCAGGCTGGCTTGGCTTGAGAAGTATTACCCTCTTGCTTAGAGGACGTAGCACTTGGGGCTGGTCCGTTTCTGCGAAAGGGACGAAAATTAGGTTTATTTTTGGCCTTGAAAGACCTATCCTGAGGAAGGGCGTGGCCCTTGCCCCCAGTGATATCAGAGATAATCTCTTTCAAGTCAGGGCCAAACAGCGTTTTCCCCTTGAAAGGAATGTTAAGCAATTTGTTCTTGGAAGACGCATCCGCTGACCAAGATTTTAACCAAAGCGCTCTGCGCGCCACAATAGCAAAACCAGAATTTTTCGCCGCTAACCTAGCCAATTGCAAAGTGGCGTCTAGGGTGAAAGAATTAGCCAATTTGAGAGCATGAATTCTGTCCATAATCTCCTCATAAGAAGAAGAAGAATTATTATTGAGCGCCTTTTCTAGCTCATCGAACCAGAAACACGCTGCTGTAGTGACAGGAACAATGCATGAAATTGGTTGTAGAAGGTAACCTTGCTGAACAAACAGCTTTTTAAGCAAACCTTCTAATTTTTTATCCATAGGATCTTTGAAAGCACAACTATCTTCTATGGGTATAGTGGTGCGTTTGTTTAGAGTAGAAACCGCCCCCTCGACCTTGGGGACTGTCTGCCATAAGTCCTTTCTGGGGTCGACCATAGGAAACAATTTTTTAAATATGGGGGGAGGGACGAAAGGTATACCGGGCCTTTCCCATTCTTTATTTACAATGTCCGCCACCCGCTTGGGTATAGGAAAAGCTTCGGGGGGCCCCGGGACCTCTAGGAACTTGTCCATTTTACATAGTTTCTCTGGAATGACCAAATTCTCACAATCATCCAGAGTGGATAACACCTCCTTAAGCAGAGCGCGGAGATGTTCCAATTTAAATTTAAATGTAATCACATCAGGTTCAGCTTGTTGAGAAATTTTCCCTGAATCTGAAATTTCTCCCTCAGACAAAACCTCCCTGGCCCCCTCAGACTGGTGTAGGGGCCCTTCAGAACCAATATCATCAGCGTCCTCATGCTCTTCAGTATTTTCTAAAACAGAGCAGTCGCGCTTTCGCTGATAAGTGGGCATTTTGGCTAAAATGTTTTTGATAGAATTATCCATTACAGCCGTTAATTGTTGCATAGTAAGGAGTATTGGCGCGCTAGATGTACTAGGGGCCTCCTGTGTGGGCAAGACTGGTGTAGACGAAGGAGGGGATGATGCAGTACCATGCTTACTCCCCTCACTTGAGGAATCATCTTGGGCATCATTTTCTCTAAATTTTGTGTCACATAAATCACATCTATTTAAATGAGAAGGAACCTTGGCTTCCCCACATTCAGAACACAGTCTATCTGGTAGTTCAGACATGTTAAACAGGCAAAAACTTGATAACAAAGTACAAAAAACGTTTTAAAATAAACCGTTACTGTCACTTTAAATTTTAAACTGAACACACTTTATTACTGCAATTGCGAAAAAGTATGAAGGAATTGTTCAAAATTCACCAAAATTTCACCACAGTGTCTTAAAGCCTTAAAAGTATTGCACACCAAATTGGGAAGCTTTAACCCTTAAAATAACGGAACCGGAGCCGTTTTTATATTTAACCCCTTTACAGTCCCTGGTATCTGCTTTGCTGAGACCCAACCAAGCCCAAAGGGGAATACGATACCAAATGACGCCTTCAGAAAGTCTTTTCTATGTATCAGAGCTCCTCACACATGCATCTGCATGTCATGCTTCTCAAAAACAAGTGCGCAATAGAGGCGCGAAAATGAGACTCTGCCTATGATTAGGGAAAGCCCCTAGGAATAAGGTGTCCAATACAGTGCCTGCCGGTTATTTTACATAATTCCCAAGATTAAAATAATTCCTCAAGGCTATGGAGTATAAAATATGTTTATATATAAATCGATTTAGCCCAGAAAATGTCTACAGTCTTAAAAAGCCCTTGTGAAGCCCTTTTTTTCTTTCTGTAATAAAAATGGCTTACCGGATCCCATAGGGAAAATGACAGCTTCCAGCATTACATCGTCTTGTTAGAATGTGTCATACCTCAAGCAGCAAAAGTCTGCTCACTGTTCCCCCAACTGAAGTTAATTCCTCTCAACAGTCCTGTGTGGAAACAGCCATCGATTTTAGTAACGGTTGCTAAAATCATTTTCCTCTTACAAACAGAAATCTTCATCTCTTTTCTGTTTCAGAGTAAATAGTACATACCAGCACTATTTTAAAATAACAAACTCTTGATTGAATAATAAAAACTACAGTTAAACACTAAAAAACTCTAAGCCATCTCCGTGGAGATGTTGCCTGTACAACGGCAAAGAGAATGACTGGGGAAGGCGGAGCCTAGGAGGGATCATGTGACCAGCTTTGCTGGGCTCTTTGCCATTTCCTGTTGGGGAGGAGAATATCCCACAAGTAAGGATGACGCCGTGGACCGGACACACCTATGTTGGAGAAATAATTGTAGCAAGAAGGATGTTAATTTCTTTTAAATCTGCGGAATCTGTTGGCGCTCTACAAATAACCGATAATAATAATAATAATAATAATAAGACGTGGATGAGATATTATTCTTTTGCAATAAAACAAAAATGTATTGTAAATACAAGATGTTTACTGTATCTTTAAATGTTTATAACTTGTAACTGTAAAAGTGAGACCCTTCATTTCTGTAATAGATTTGTATGCAAAGTGATAAAGTTTACTTGTACAAAAGGGCACACACAGAAACGCTGTATCATTTTCCTGGAAGTGATAATTGATTGTGTATCACAGGAAAATGCACCACAAAATGTGTCTACAAAATCAATCCCATTCTAAACAGTACCTGTCAAAATATACTGTAAAATGATGACATTTAACCTTATGAAAAATAAAATCCGCTTGAGAGGAGCCCCTCAGGACCACAAGTGTCACTGGCTGTCACCAGCTGGAGAAAGTCATTTTTAGAGCAGAATCCAGTAAACCAATAAAACCCTGGAGATAAAAAGCTTAGCCACAAAGCCAAAATATGTATTTTTTCTAACTAAGAATGTTTGGCTTCTTCAAATGAATCTAGCTTCTAAATCTGACATTAATCTGGCAATATCTACTGTTGATCTGGGGACAATGAAGACGTAAAATATGTTATTAATATAATGACAAAGACTACAAAACTCAATTCAGGACCCCAAATGTCAGGTTCACAGAAAAATATCAGTCTTACAAATTATGCAACATAATAAGGAGACAAGCACTGAAACTAAAATGCATCCGTGTTTCTTTTGCATGTTTACTGACTTTTCTTTTTTTTTTCTGAGTCCCTCACATTTCAGAATATAACGGATAGGTTTACATTACACCTAGCCATCTTATTGCTAATTAAAGGGATAGAAAAGGGCAAAGTTGAAATGTGCACCGGTGCATTTCAGTATTGAATAGAAGCATTTTTGCATTACACTTTCATCAGCAAAAATGTTTCTTGCTCAAGTTATTAGTTTTTCTGCCGCATATGCACATATGCTACCTGTAACTAGAGGGTCGGGAATCAAACACCATAATGGATTTGAGAGCTGGTGGTGGTGTGTATGGTGCCAATGAAGACATTTTTTGTCATACAAGACGCCGATTACTCTTTGAGAAGGTATGGTGTTTGAATGCTGGTGCAGTATATGCGCGTATGCCACAAAAAAACAATAACTTTTACTAAAAGCATTTTTGCTAATGGAAGTATATTGCAAAATGCTTCTATTTAAAATCTAAATGCACCATGTACAATTTTAATTTGGGCCTTTCTATCCCTTTAACCTCAGATACAAGTCTCTTGTAGAACTAAAATAGCAGAACATAACTTATTTGTTAAGTGTAGCAAGTGCTTTCCTGGTTTTACTAGCATCAATCACTGCTTACTAATTTTAATAGAATTACAGATCAACACTATTGCCACAAAACTTAGTATGTGTCTCCATTTTGTTTTCTTTTTAAATATTTGACAATCCTCCCCCAACAACCTACAAAAAAAAAAAAACACTCCACCCATCATGGTTTTCATGAAATGCACAGATCTCACCTGTACACTCGCTAATCAACCTATGTAAGTGACACCAGCTGAAACGCTGAGAACCTGAAAGCATTGACACCTTCATATGCACACAAACAATAAGTAGCACAGTCCTATTCTCCTATGTGCTAGTTATTTACTAATGCGCTATATAAAGGGGCAGAATTAAGGAAAATGTAGTAATGCTACCTAGTAAATGTATTATGGGCCAGTTACACAAAATTCAAAGTCTACTTTAAAAAAAAACCCCAAAAAAACAGTATTATCCTATATTATAGGAGACAAGAGTTTGTCTGAAGCCGTCATGCGCAGTTCAGACAAACACTTGCAGTTGAGAGAGAGAGAGAAAGAAAGAGAGAAAGAAAGAGAGAGAGAAAGAAAGAGAGAGAAAGAAAGAGAGAGAGAAAGAAAGAAAGAGAGAGAGAAAGAAAGAGAGAGAAAGAAAGAAAGAGAGAGAGAGAGAGAAAGAGAAAGAGAAAGAGAAAGAGAAAGAGAAAGAGAAAGAGAAAGAGAAAGAGAAAGAGAAAGAGAAAGAGAAAGAGAAAGAGAAAGAGAAAGAGAAAGAGAAAGAGAAAGAGAAAGAGAAAGAGAAAGAGAAAGAGAAATAGAAAGAGAAAGAGAAAGAGAAAGAGAAAGAGAAAGAGAAAGAGAGAAAGAGAGAGAGAGAGAGAGAGAGAGAGAGAGAGAAAGAGAAAGAGAAAGAGAAAGAGAGAGAGAGAGAGAGAGAAAGAGAAAGAGAAAGAGAAAGAGAAAGAGAAAGAGAGAGAGAGAGAGAGAGAGAGAATGATTACTTACAATAATTCAGTATTACACTAAATAATTCAAAAACCTATTGCGGTTACATTACAGTGTCAACCATAACGCCATACCTGCAAGACAATTATGTTGTGGTGACCTTGGCACTGATGCTTAGGCATCATGGGAAATGCAGTTATGAAACACCAGGGGTGCCAAAGTTAGCCATAACTGACCTAGGGGCCAGAAAGGTCTTCTTCAGATACTTACTCTGAGACATTAAAGGGATTTGTTACCCAATTTTTTTTAATCTTTTTATTAAGATTGAACAATATACAAAATATAGAAAACAAATAATATTAAACAATGATACTCAGCTAGATAACAAGACAATAAATTTGAAAAGTTGTATATGCATATTTATATAATACAATATATCTCTTTTTTTTTCTTTCCTTCTTTTTTTGTCAGAGGAATGATGTAGTATTTCCTTTATTATTTTAACTAATGTGAGTCAACATATTTAATTTTGACAAGTTTTATTTAACCCCTTAATGACCGAGGACGTGCAGGGTACGTCCTCAGAAAAAAGGCAGTTAACGCCTGAGAACGTACCCTGCACGTCCTCGGTGTGGAAAGCAGCTGGAAGCGATCCTGCTCGCTTCCAGCTGCTTTCCGGTTATTGCAGTGATGCCTCGATATGGAGGCATCCTGCAATAACCTTCTACGGCCATCCGATGCAGAGAGAGCCACTCTGTGGCCCTCTCTGCACCGGACATCGATGGCCGGTATCGTTGGTGGGTGGGAGCCGGTGTGGGAGGTGGGTGGCGGCCATCGATGGCCCTGGTCATGTGGAGGGGGGGCGGGATCGTGGGCGGGGGAGTCCGCGGGCGCGTGCACGAGGGGGGCGGGGGCGGGCGCGTGCACGGGGAGGGAGCGGGTGGGAACCGCTACACTACAGAAAAATGTGTCCCAAAATAAAATAAAAGTGGGACCTAGAATGTAAAAAAAAAAACTTTAGGTGTCATTTATGTGGTGGGGGTTGGTCCGTGGGGGGGGGGGGGGAAGCTACACTACAGAAAAAGATAAAAAAAAATAAACATTTGTTTGTGTGCAAACTGGGTACTGGCAGACAGCTGCCAGTACCCAAGATGGCCTCCAATAAGGCAGAGGGGGAGGCTTAGAGAGCTGTTTTGGGGGGATCAGGGAGGTTGAGGGCTAAGGGGGGATCCTAAACACAGCATATGTAAATATGCTTTTTTTTCTTTTAAAAAAAAACAAAAAAAAAAACTTTTATTTTAGTACTGGCAGACTTTCTGCCAGTACTTAAGATGGCGGGGACAATTGTGGGGTGGGGGAGGGAAGGGAGCTGTTTGGGAGGGATCAGGGGGTGGGATGTGTCAGGTGGGAGGCTGATATCTACACTAAAGCTAAAATTAACCCTGCAAGCTCCCTACAAACTACCTAATTAACCCCTTCACTGCTAGCCATAATACACGTGTGATGCGCAGCAGCATTTAGCGACTTTCTAATTACCAAAAAGCAACGCCAAAGTCATATATGTCTGCTATTTCTGAACAAAGGACATCCCAGAGAAGCATTTACAACCATTTGTGCCATAATTGCACAAGCTGTTTGTAAATAATTTCAGTGAGAAACATAAAATTGTGAAAAAATTAACTTTTTTTTTTTATTTGATCGCATTTGGCGGTGAAATGGTGGCATGAAATATACCAAAATGGGCCTAGATCAATACTTGGGGTTGTCTACTACACTACACTAAAGCTAAAATTAACCCTAGAAGCTCCCTACATGCTCCCTAATTAACCCCTTCACTGCTGGGCATAATACACGTATTGTGCGCAGTGGCATTTAGCAGCCTTCTAATTACCAAAAAGCAAAGCCAAAGCCATATATGTCTGCTATTTCTGAACAAAGGGGATCACAGAGAAGCATTTACAACCATTTATGCTATAATTGCATAAGTTGTTTGTAAATAATTTCAGTGAGAAACCTAAAGTTTGTGAAAAAATTTGTGAAAAAGTGAACAATTTTTTTTATTTGATCGCATTTGGCGGTGAAATGGTGGCATGAAATATACCAAAATGGGCCTAGATCAATACTTTGGGATGTCTTCTAAAAAAAAATATATACATGTCAATGGATATTCAGGGATTCCTGAAAGATATTAGTGTTCCAATGTAACTAGCGCTAATTTTGAAAAAAAGTGGTTTTGAAATAGCAAAGTGCTACTTGTATTTATGGCCCTATAACTTGCAAAAAAAGCAAAGAACATGTAAACATTGGGTATTTCTAAACTCAGGACAAAATTTAGAAACTATTTAGCATGGGTGTTTTTTGGTGGTTGTAGATGTGTAACAGATTTTGGGGGTCAAAGTTAGAAAAAGTGTGTTTTTTTTCCATTTTTTCCTCATATTTTATAATGTTTTTTATAGTAAATTATAAGATATGATGAAAATAATGGTATCTTTAGAAAGTCCATTTAATGGTGAGAAAAACGGTATATAATATGTGTGGGTACAGTAAATGAGTAAGAGGAAAATTACAGCTAAACACAAACACCGCAAAAATAGCCTTGGTCCCAAACGGACAGAAAATGGAAAAGTGCTGCGGTCATTTAGGGGTTAATAGACATACCCACTCTCTTTTCTTTATAGGTGAGGTGATTTGTGTACCATATATTGATTTTATACAGGATTTGTTTCTTTTCTGTTTTGTTGTTTGTCTGTTCAAAACCAATAAAAAAAAAATACCTCTTATGGCAATAATATTTTTCTTCAAATTAACTTCTTTTATCAAATTTGCTTTGCTCTCATGTTTGTCGAAGAGATACCTAGGTGAGTAGCGTGCACATGCCTGAAGCAGTAAATGTATAACATTGTTGTAAAACTGCTGCCATAGAGTGCTACAAACACGTGCAGTCTCCTGAGGTTACATCCCTGATTTTCAACAAAGGTTAACAAGAAAACAAAGAAAATGTGATAATATAAATAAATTGGAAAGTTGTTTAAAATTGTTCTGACTCACAAAATATATTTATTTTTATTTTTTTTGGGGGGGGGGGTTATGTCCCTTCAATATCTTCCCATATGTCTTCCAAAGAAAAAAAAGAAAAGAATAAAAAAAAGACCTCATCCTAAAATAATCAGTTTATGAACAAAGTACAAATATACAAGACTTTGAAACAGATACCTTGTCAATATATATAAATAAGTCATAGGAAACATTTAAAGGGCCAAATGTTGAAACACTTGAAAGTGATACAGCATAGCTGTAAAAAGCTGACTAGAAAATTTCACCTGAACATCTCTATGTAAAAAAGAAAGATATTTTACCTCAAAGTATTCACACTCCAAAAAGACTTTAAGCAGCAAATAAGTATGTCTGTCCCGGGACATGCAAGGGAGTGAGCCTTGTGCACACATGTTATTTCCCTATTCAGTTTAAGGAAGTTTACTATGAAATATCATGAGAATTAAGTGAAATCTCATAAGATCACATTAAAAGAGTTCATGACCTCAGCACTGTTGATGCTGATTGGCTGCAGTTCATTTATTCATTTTTGTATTATTTTTTTTACCTGCAGCTGGACAGTAGCTGAAGTATAACTTTTTACACAGGACTTACTCTGGTGAGCTAAGGAAATTGTGAGGTAAAACATTGCAGCTGCTAGTGGGAGGAGCTGGAGCACAGTCTGTTAGAGGGATAGTGAGATCCTCTAGTAATGGGCAGTAACAATTCCTATAATACACTAAATGCAAGCCTGTCAGTGGTCCTGCTGTGTGATCACCCCTCAGTGTGTGTAATACATGGTGCTTACATTTCTGTGTGACTTACTCTCTGGTTATTTAGATCCCTTTAGCAAAAATAGGACTATTGCACCTTAAGTGGGCAAGAATCTGTGACAGAGGAGGATTCTCAGGCACAAAGCCAACTACTCAAACCTTCATTGGATTTAATTTACTTTCATTAACCAAAGTGTACAGATTATATACATATAAATACAGTGTGTGTGTGTGTGTGTGTGTGTGTGTGTGTGTGTGTGTATAAAACAATATCAATTGTGAGGGGGGGGGGTGGAAGTCTTGGTGAGTTCCCACACATTTTTTTCGTAGGACTTGACCCCAGACAGATACGGACATAAAATCCAGTATAAAACTGTTTAAAAACTTACTTAGAAGTTTCCAGTTTAGCTCTGTTTAAAAGGTTTCTGGAACACCCACTGCAAGTGGGAAATATCAGACACTCCCCCCTCCCTTTCCTTTGCATATGAAAAGACCCTTTACACAAACAGAAGCAAGCTGGAGAAGGTAGCCGACTGTATTCTCCTAAAACTTTTGGACTTGGTTAGGAGTATGAAAATCAGAGCAATGTTATTTAAAAAATAAGCAAAACTATTCATTTGTTTTTAAACTGTATGGGCTATATAAGATCATCTACAAAACATTTATGCAAAAAAAAAATCTAGTCTATAATGTCCCTTTAAGAAATTCAGAGAAACTGAATCCCCATGATTTGAGAATCATTTGTCTACCTACAAGGATTATTTTGGTTCAGAATGTTCTCTCTTTCTTATAAAAAGAATATATGGAGCAGCATTAAGTTTTATTACGTCAATAATTAATTTAACCCCAAAGTTTTTTGATCTTAGCAGGGCATTCCCAAAACATATGAAGTCCGCACCAATTAGACCACATTTAGCACATACAGCCAATGCTGACTTTTGATTTGTGAATATGTCCAATTATTTTTTTGCTGAAGTATATTTATCCCATAACTCTTTCACTGGGTTAGAAATATAAGCCTTATAGCATTTTGTAAGATAATTGAAGATTTGGAATTCTTTCATTTTGGTAATTTTTTTCTATTTAAAGATAAGGGGTCGATTTATCAAAGCCTTTGGCAGGCTTTGCACCCCTTACGACTGCAGGTTCTCACAAGTCCATATTTAACAAGCAGCAGTTATCAGACGGATGCTTCCCTAACCTTTTGCCACCTCTTATGTGACGAATTTCAATCTACCGGTCTTGTCCGCCAGAGGCAAACTGGGGCGGACAGGGGGGGCGTATGTGCACCCCTCTCCGCCGCATCTTGATAAATCAAGCCCAATAGGCTTGAATTTCATCACTGCCTTGGCTGTTTCCCAAAGAATTTCTCTCCATCTAGTTACTAACCATTTCTTAAACCTTATGTTAGAATAAAGAAATTGAAGAAAGACAAATCTACCAAATCTATGTTTATTAAATGAATCACCTGGAAGAGTAAGGGAGATAATTGAATGATCTGAAATCTATTTTCTCTTTTAGCTTGATTTATAAGAGACTTCCCTTGCAATCTTAGCCTATCTAAATTATTATTAAATTAGATTCAAATCCCCAATGATGATCGAACTAGGGTTAATATAACTAAAAAGGTTTGATTGATTGACGTTGGTTCCAGAAATTTCTATCAAAGTTGTTGGGCCCATAAACTGTACCTAGTGTATATGACATACCCCTCATTTCGATTTGAATGATAATATACTTCTCTTCTAGGTCTAACTCTTGCTACAATAGTCTATAGCTACTCCTCTTGTTAAAAAGCACAGCTACCCCTTTATTTCTTGTCTGACATGGGGTGGCAATAACCTCTTTGATCCACCCACTTTTTAATTTATTGCTCTTTAAAGGGATACTAGACCACACATTTTTCTGTCATGATTAAGATAGAACATGTGATTTTAAACCACTTTCTAATTTACTTTTTTATACATTTTTCTTCATTCTCAAGGTATCTTGTTAAAAAGCAGGGATGTAAGCTTAGGAGCCGGTCTATTTCTGGAGCACTTTTTGACAGCAGTTTTGCAAGAATGTTATTCATTTGCATGAGCACTAGATGGCAGCACTATTTCCTGCCATGTAGTGCGCCAGATGCCTACCTAGGTATCTCTTCAACACACAATATCATGGGAACAAAGCAAATTTGATAAGTTGGAAACTTTTTTAAAATGGTATTCTCTGTCTGAATCACAGAAAAAAGTTTGGGATTCATATCCCTTTAAGATGCATTTTATGTAAGAAAGCTTATGCTTTTTTAAAAGCTTAATACATTTGTTTTGTTTTTAATCGGAGAGGTTATGCCACCCACATTCAATGAAACTAATTTCAATTCAGGCATATTATTTTAAATAAGAGTTATTCATTACAAAAATTGAAGAAGAGGAAGAACAAAAAGAAGAAAAAAAGTAGTTATGCAAATGTTAAATCATTGCAAGTGATACAGAGCATCTATAAAAAGTTATGTGCCTGTACATTGTGAAACAGATATAGTTGCAGGGAGGCAGCTACACCAGGAGTGAATACTCAATTACAAATTGGGTGCTTCATATAATTTGATTTCATTTTATTTGCATATTGTTAATCCATACAGTTAATAAATGTATGGATTAACATAAAATATGTTAGCGTTTTAAAACCAATTAGGGTATGTGACACTCCTGCATAGCTTCTGCTAAATAAAATGCGATTAATTTAGCCTACAAGCTGAACACGATAAAAGATGGGGAAAACCGTCCTAGAGAATGTCAGGAAAACACGAGGACAAGGAATGCAGAAAAAGAGAGAGAAGACAGATGGGTGATAGAGACATAATATGGGAACAAGTGGGGAAGATAGCACAGGAGGGCATAGTGTTATTGTACAAGGGGTGAATTCCTGCAAAACAGACAGAAGGGTTGTAGAGATGTGATAGGACAGGAGGGGCAAAAGTTTAAATGGACAGTCTACTCCAGGATATTTATTGTTTAAAAAGATAGATAATCCCTTTATTACCCATTCCCCAGTTTTGCATAACCAACACTGTTCTATTAATGTACTTTTTACCTCTGTGATTACCTTGTATCTAAGCCTCTGCAGACTGCCCCCTTATTTCAGTTCTTTTGACAGACTTGCATTTTAGCCAATCAGTGCCGACTCCTAGGTAACTTTACAGCCTGAGCACAATGTTATCTATATGGTACACATGAACTAACACCCTCTAGCTGTGAAAAACTGTCAAAATGCATTCTGATAAAAGGTGGCCTTCAAGGGCTTAGAAATTAGCATATGAGCCTACCTAGGTTTAGCTTTCAACTAAGAGAACAGTGCAAATTTGATGATAAAAGTAAATTGGAAAGTTGTTTAAAATGGCATGCCCTATCCGAATCATGAAAGTTTAATTCGGACTAGACTGTTCCTTTAATGTAAGGAGAGAATAGATTTGTATAGATGCAGCAGTAGGAAAAAGGTATAAAATAGATAGTGTGAAGCAGCATAAATCCATAGAGGTAATATCACAGAGCATAGGGACAGTATGTAATGACACAGGTAGAGGTTGTAGAGGAGGCATCAAGGTGTCAATGCACTGGAATAAAACCAAATATGCTATAATTAAATAAATGTATATGATATAGGAGCTTGAAGAATCAGTTGCACTCTGGGATTCATGGGAAATGTTCTGATACAATTGTCTGTCTGTCAATATAAAATCTTATACTAAGCATTAAAGGGACAGTTTATGCAAAATTTTCTCCCCTTTAATTTGTTCCCAACGCTCCACTTTACCTGCTGGAGTGTATTAAATTGTTTACAAGTATTTCCATTACCCTTATATTGGCATTTTAATTAGTTTATTTAGTCTGTGGTATCCCCACCCATCCTGAAAGTTTTTGGCCACGAGGCCCAGCTGTATTAACACAGCCAGTAGAAGAAATTACACTCCCAGTGGGTTATAGATGAGATAAGGTTATAAAATGTTAATTTTCCATTGTTCTCTACAACAAGTATTGGTGATTGGTTTATGGACACAGATATAAGATAAAGAAGCAAGTATATTTATACAATGTGAGATTTTATTATACCTACAAGCTCAACCTATTTTATTAGGTTGTGGCTTTAAAACACAAAATCGGCTAATTAATTTACAAAAATAAGCCTTAAAAAAGCAAATTTCATAAATTTTATACTCTGCAGCGGGTAAAAAAAGTAATTGGAAACACATTAAGGGAAAAACAATTTTGTAGTATACTGTCCCTTTAATAAAACTCATATTCCTATGGTCACAACACCAACATGAAGCAAGACATAACGTTTTATTGTTGACAGATACCCTATGGGTCACATGCTCTATTATAATATACAAGTTGTGGTAAAAGAATACTGATAGTCCAAAATTCTACAACAAGGGTCTGATCCAAAATGTGTTTTTCTTTCTTCTGGGCTACTAAATGAGAAAAATATTAAAAGGAACATTTAAGCCCAAATTAATTTTGAATGATTCCAATGATGCATACAATTAAAATGTTTACTGCTATTACCAAATCTTCTATTCCATTTGCTTTAGTTTTTTTGTATCCCTTGTTGAAAAGCATACATAGTAGGCTCAGGAGCAGCAAGACACTACTAGCTGATGATTGGTGGATGCATATATGCCTCTTGTCATTGGCTCACACAATGTGTTCAGCTAGCTCCCAGTAGTGCATAGCTGCTCCTTTAAAAAGGATACCAAGAGAATGAAGCAACACTGGGAATAGAAGTAAATTGGAAAGTTGTTACATTTATGTTCTATCTGAATAATGAAAGAACAATTTTTGGTTTCATGTCCCTTTAATCATGGACGTTGTCATCTTGACTTTCATGTCCTTTATGAATAATAAGGGTTAAAAATGACTCCCCTCGTCTTCTCAAGGGTGTCAGTCCTACAGCAGGAAAGCAAAGCAATAACAGCTGCTAAAATCTAATGTCTAGTTGATGTGGCGTCCTTAGGAACACTGATTATAAGGCAGCATCTGGCTGCTCTAAATTGTATTGAAAAGACCATGATTAGAAGAGTAAAATCAAAATTAGCATCTCTAATTATATTTCCCAGAGACCACAAGGTTTTTGTTTTTGAGATGAGGGGGAAATATTTGGAAAATGCCAAAACAGAATTTTTGTGGCCTGGGTGGATCAACATACGCAACTCCTACAGCTGAGTGTTTTACCAGCACCTACACAGCATTGCAATAAATCCTATAGAGAACAGTAAAGATTTATTAATGCAGAGGAGGGATTAGAAAAAAATGTGGACTGAAATATTCATGAATAACTAATATTAAAACACAAATTGTATTGCATACACTAGTTACTCCAGTTGCTTGGTTCCTAGCAATAGTACAAATGGAGAATACTCTTGATGCATTCTTGTACCCCCTGTATAAAATTATATTGCGTGTAGTTTTTGCACATTGTACGCTTCAATTTATTTTAATATCTGTCCGATTCTAATTGAATATGTATGTGTCAAATCAGTACGCCTTTAAATATGTCAAATATGTCTATTAATGTATATATTTGTTCAACATTTCTACATTAGTGCCTGGGACAAGGAGTAAGGGGACAGGATCTGTGTAGTCAGGTTTAGTCTGAGGGCGATGTTTTAAAAAAAGGAAAGAATGAATGGCGGAATGTATCTCCTAATTTGAGATCTAAGTTTGAGGGCTGAGTAACAATTAGTACTAATGACAAATAACCTGATGCCCCAGCATAATCAACTATGAACCCAATGACCACCACCACCACAAACTCCCCTTTACCTGTTCTGACAATGTCAGGCTGTTCAGTCTATCACAATAGGACCACAAACTACATCCCACTACTGCTCTCTTGAAATATAGAGGAATAATCTTTTAGTTAATTCAGAACAAAGAATTGTAAGGAAGCTGAACACCCTGTTGTGATGGGCCTATATACATACTGTATATATAAAAAAAACGGGAGGGGTCAGCACTCTCAGGCTGGACCGGGTACACATCCTGTGGCCCTGTAACATTCACAGCCCTGGGTGCAAAACAGCATTCTCAGGAAGCTGCACTGTCCCCAGAGTCACAGGCAGTTAACCCCAGGCAGGCTTGGGTGCAAGACCCAAACAGGGGAAATTATATAAAAAAAAATACATTAATATAGCACACAGAGAAAGTCCAGCACTCACTCACAAGCTCTCAACTAATATAAAAAACAGTAATGGAAGAGTTAGTTACAGCATCTGGCCAAATGGGAAATGCCCAGGTACCTCGTCAAAATATATATATATATATATATATATATATATATATATATATATATATATATATATATATATATATATATATATATATATATATATATATATTTGTTTAAGCACAATAAGATGTTAATATTTAAAGCATAAATTTTAAAATATGTGTTTAAAAAATTATATTTTTGATACAACAAAGAAAAATACCAAATTATCATCATCATCAGTAATTTGTAGAGCTCCAACACATTCTGCAGTGCTATAAATATGGGTCTAATATGCAAGGTAGCAATTATGGGAGACAAAAGGATCGAGGGTCCTGCCCTGTTGTAAATGAGCTGTCATGAAGGTGATCTACAAAGCAGCTGGACTCATAGGCTTTCATGCTAAGGGGTTCAAGGGGATGACAAAAGGTGGAAAGGAACTAAGATAAGAAATGTTAGTGTATATTGTATGCATCCCTAAACAGTAGTATTTAAGGAGCACTGATTGACAGGAATGTGAGGAGGTAACAAGAGAAGGAGATCATGAACAGAGTGAAGGCGACGGGAGAAAGACTATCTGGAGATGAGGTCTGAGATATGGGGGGAGCAGTGTTATTAAGAGCATTAAATGTCAGAGTCAAGATTTAGTGTTTTATTTTGGAGGTTAGAGGAAGTCAACCAAGGGATTGGCAGAGAGGTGCAGCAGAAAAGGAGTGACGTGTAAGGAAAATCAGCCTGGCAGAGGCATTTATTATGGATTTTAAGGAAGACAGACAACGTCTAGGGAGGCCGGAGGGGATGGAGTTGCAATAGCCAAGGTGGGAAATTATGAGAGAATAGATTCCAGTCTTTGTTGCGTCTTGTGCGTGAGCTTTGGAGATGCTTTTAAAAAGGTGAATGTGGCAGGAATTGGCCAATGACTGGATCTTGGGAGTGAAAGAGAGATCAAGACATTGGGCATGTGGGGTTGGGGTAATAGAGATTTTGGAAGAGGGGAGAAATAAGGAGCTCGGTTTTGGAGTCAGCTGCACACCGGGATTTTCTCCAATGTCAGTCAGCTTTGCGGGAACAGTGCGTAGGTAGCATGTCAGAGGAGTTGCCAGGACTGAGGATGAGTGCGTGACTTTCAAGCGATTCAAGAGTGGAGGTAGTGAGAGGAGATCCAGAATGAAATATTAGAAATACAGTTAGTGACACAAGTTGTTAAGGAAGGGGGATAGGTCAGGTTCTGAAAAGTAGATTTGGGTATCATCAGCATACAAATCATATTGAAACCCATGGGACTTTTATTAATGATGATGTATAAATTTAGAAGAGAAGGTGACCAAGGACAGACCCTTGTGGTACCCCAACGGAAAGTGGTAAAGGGTCAGAGAATGCGCCAGAAAAGGTTACACTAAAGGTCCGGTTAGACAAGTAGAAAGAGAACCCTGAGAGGGCTGTGTTGCAGATGGTGATGGATTGGTGCAAGAGAGGGTGTTCAAAAGTGTCAAAGGCTGCATACAGATTGAGAAGGATTAAACTGAGAAAAGTGGCCTTTTGATTTTGCTGCAACTAGGTCATTAGTAACCTTAATGATTGCTGTTTCTGTGAAGCGCTGGGGTGAAATCCAGACTGCAAAGGATCAAGGAGGGAGTTTAAAGGGACATAAAAAACAAATTTTTCTCTTTCATGATTTAGAAAGAGCATGCAATTTTAAACAATTTTCCAATTTACTTCTACAGTATTATCTAGTTTGCTTCATTCTCTTGATATCCATATCTAAATAGGCTGCACATAGGTGCCTCGTGTGATTGGTTCACCTATGTGCATTGCTATTTTGGTGGCTGCATATAGGTGCCTCATGTGATTGGCTCACCCATGTGCATTGCTATTTCTTTAACAAAGGATATCTGAAGAATAACACAAATTAGATAATAGAAGTACATTGGAATGTTGTTTAAATTGTATTCTCCATCTGAATCATGAAAAAAAAATGGGGTTTTATGTCCCTTTAATGTGATGAAATGTGATGTATATACAAGCATTTCCATAGGTTTTAAGGCAAGGGGAGTAGGCAAATACGGTGGTAGTTGGATGGGGATGATGGATCAATAGAAGTTTTTTTTAGGATAAGTGTGATTAGTGCATGTTTAAGGGATAAGGGAAATATACCAGTGCTGAGGGAGAGATTAAAAATATGTGTGAGGATAAAAGAGTAGGAGAGAGGGAGGACAATAGTTGTTAGGGGATAGAATCAAGGGGACAGGTAGTGAGGTGAGAGGAGGAAATAAGGGCAGAAACCTATTCCTCAGTAGCCAAAAAAGCTGAATCTGTGATCGGTTGAGGGGTTGGAGACTGGTAGTGTGTTGAGAGAGGATTTCATTTCTGAAGGAATCTATTTTGTTGGTGAAGTGGTTGGCAAAATCTTGAGCTGAGAGAGAAGTAGACATAGGAGGTGGGTGTGTGAGGAGAAGGGTGTTAAAACTTGAGAGCAGATGTTTTGGGTTTGAAGAAAGAGTAGAGATATGAGTAGAAAAGTAATCCTGCTTAAAAAGGTTAAGGGCAGAATAGTAGGAATTTAAGATGGACTTGTAATGAAGGTCAGCTGAATGCCGGGATTTTCTCCAATGTCCCTTAGCAGTATAGAAACATCTGTGTAGTTAGCATGTCAGAGGAGTATGCTAGGGCTGAGGATGAGTGTGTGACTTTTGAGCTATGGTTGGAGGTTCCAAATTGTCAAGGACTGATGTAAGAGTGAAGTTATAGTGACAGATAGATTAGTCAGGACAGGAACTGGAGGAGATGGAAGAAAGGAGACCAATCTTCCTATTTGTTGCTGGCTAAGAATTATATTTACATTTAAGAATATAAATTGCTAAAACAAGTATCCAATTAATACGTCAATAGTAGATGGCATTTTGCCTCATGAAAAAGTTTTTATGTGAGCTGTCCTTTGGAAGAAATCAGAGTGTTTTTTTTCCTTGTCTGTGAAGACAAAATTATCACAGACCAGGGTTGACCAATGTTTACCCTGAGCCTCTGAGTGTCTGAGCCACTACTTGACTCATCTGGGCTTACACGGGGATATCCTTTTTAAGGATAAACACTGGACGCCCCTGTCATGGATATTTAGTAATATAAACAGTGCATAATAGCAATTGAGTTCTTAATAGCAAAAAACAGCATACAAAACAAATGTTATAACACTTCCAATGCTTTGAAGAGACAGTGTAGTCTAATATTTTCTCCCCGTTAATGTGTTCCCAATGATCCATTTTACCTACTGGAGTGTATTAAATTGTTTACAAATACCTACTTTAACTTTATTTTGTCATTGGAAATAGCTGAATTCGCCTATTGTATACCCACCTACACTGAAAATGTATATTAAAGGGATACTAAATCCAATTTTTTTCTTTCATGATTCAGATAGAGCGTGAGATTTTAAGAAACTTTCCAATTTACTCCTATTATCAATTTTCTTTTTTGCTCTTGCCATCTTTATTTAAATAGGCAGGAATGAAAGCTTAAGAGCCGGCCCATTTTGGTTCAGCACCTGGGTAGCGCTTCCTGATTAGTGGCTAAATGTAGCAAACCAATCAGCAAGCTCTATCCAGGTGCTGAACCAAAAATGGGCCAGCTTCTTACCTTACATTCCTGCATTTTCTAATAAAGATAGCAAGAAAACAAAGAAAATTTGATAATAGTAGTAAATTAGAAAATTGCTTAAAATTGAATGCTCTATCTAAATCATAAAAGAAAAAATGTGAGTTTTGTGTCCCTTTATGTAATGGTTAAAAAACAACTGTTAACGAGAAAATTTAGATGTAATCACACTCCTAGTGGAGACTGTGACAGAGAGGTACTAAAATTTTAATTTCCCATTGTTTTCTCTAGGTATTGACCTTTGAGTAAATATTGATAAGGGGGACATTGTTTAAATAATTACACAGATAGAATAGAGGTATACTTTTCCCTACAAGCTCAGCCCATTGTATTGGGCTGTAGATTCAATTAGCAGAAACAGATATTTCATATACACAAATAAAACTAAATAGTCAAATCTCCATACAATTTCATGAAAACATATTAAGAGGAAATTAATTTAACAGTACACTGTCCTTTTAACTAGTGTGCAGATGTCCCACCTGGCCTGATTTGTTTGGGGCAGCCCCGGATTCTGAGCTTTGTCCCGATAAGACAGTCATATTTCCAAAATTGCATGATATCCCCTGCTGTTTTAAGAGACTATATTAGCCCCACCCACTTACTGCCTGGGCACACCCATCAACCACCTGGATACACCCATGATTCCCCCCACTATCCACTTGTGACCCTATTATGTTCAAAATCATTATGCTCCAGGCTACACTGTTGCTTCAAAATATTTATTGTATACCAATATAATGCTCCCAGTATATTTCTGTACCTGGAATAAATCGAATACCATTCTTGGAATAACAATTTTCTTGTGCATGATGAGCATTGTAACTGTGGAATTATGGTTATCTTGACACCCTATTAACAGAAAGGAACTCCAGAATGTATCTGTACCTATCAGTACAAGTTGTAGATAAAGTGCGGAGATAAAGAGGTAAAGTAATAATGTGAACGAAAGTTCATATGATAAAGTGCTGTAGTGCCGAAAAGTCTTATGTGATTCACAAAGACTAAACTATCAGTAATTATACCACTGGCCTTGTAGCCTTTCTTACCGGACTTTCTACTTGCTCCTTGCTGGCACGGGCATATACATACTGCCTCTCCAAGTGCTCAGGGATCTTCACCGGCATGGCTTGGCGTCCTCGTGGATCTGCTGACGTACCACTATCGTCATTCAGCTCCGCCCTTCCTCATCGTAGGGTAATCCCATCCTATAGCGCTAAGACACCTGCTCCCACCTCCCCCGGCAGGTCATAAGTGGCGAAAAAGCTGGTAATGGATTCAAGCAAACAAAAGAAGAATCCGCCAACATAGAAAATCAATTCAAGCTTTATTCACATCCTTATTAAAAACAATACAATCCAAGGAAGTTGGAAGCAACACAATAGAAAATTAAGTGGTGTGGCACTGATGGCTTGACACCTGCATGTTCAGAATATATAGCAATACCAGTGTATTATCACTGTTATTGCCCAGAAAAATAAATCATTTATACGGTTTGTTTCAGATAAAGCCCCTTATTAGACTTGCCTGATATACCTTTATATTACCATGTCCCTTTAATTGTTGTTCTAAAACTATTCATAAAAAAAAAATGACTAATGTCCTATTTAGTGATAGCCCTGCAGGAACTAGATATACATCACGTCTCACATTGGTTTAACTTAGTGGTCTAATCAAACCCTACCCCAATGGCAAATCTGACTGTACAAGGGACAGTCTACTTGATTTTTTTAATTGTTTAAAAATATACCTAATGCCTTTACTACCCTTTCAACAGCTTTGCACAACGAACACTTATAGGAATATCCTTTATAACCTTTAAGCCATTAAATCTCTGTCTGATTCTAAGCCCCTGCAGGCCGGCCTCTTATTCTATTAGCTTTTTACAGCCAGACAGTGCTAGTTCATGTGTGCCCTATAGATAACATTGTGCTCAATCCTGTGGTGTTATTTATGAACCAGCACTAACTGGCTAAAATGCTAGCTTGTAAATAGCACTGAGATAAGGGGCAGTCCACAAAGGCTTAGATACAAGGTACTCATAGAGGTAAAAAGTAAATTAATATAACCATATTGTTAATGCAAAACTAGGGAATGGGTAATAAAAGGGATTATCTATCTTTTTAAACAATAACATTTTTGTTTAGACTGTCCCTCTTATGTCCTTACACTTGTTTTGACCCTACAATGCAGCATATTAGAACCTATGGACCTAGAGTATATATAACTGACCCGGGTGCTAGATGATGAAGAGTCAGTTAAACTACTTAAATTTTTGTTCGTCCTATCTAGGAGCCCAAGTTTTACACTGATAGATATCTTTAACCTATTGTTTTACCAACTAAGATCATCCCTCTTACTTTACTAAGAGACAAAAAGAGAAGGAGACAGAGAGCACAAGAGATAGAAAAAGATTAATGTATAGTTAAATCTTTCATTATTGAATTAGTAGTTATTTAGGTTTGGTAATGATTAGTGGTTCCACTAGTTTTAAAAGGACAATTTACCCTAACATTTTCTCCCCTTTAATTTGTTCCCATTGATCCATTTTACCTGCTGGAGTGTATTAAATTGTTAACAAAATATCTAGTTACTCTTTATATTGACATTTGAAATAGCTGATTTTGCCTGTGATATCCATACATGAACTGAAAGTTTCTACATAGGTTATAGAAAAGCTTTGTAAACATAGCCAGCAGAAAAATTACACTCCCATTGGGAGATAGGAGAGATAAACATGTTCATTTTCAATTGTTCTCTCTCAGTATCAGGCTTTGGTATACAGACAGAGATAATATAAAGAAGAATGTGCATGTAAAGTAAGGGATTTGCAAGTTCAACCCATTTGAATGGGCTGTGGTTTCAAAGAACAAAACCAGCTATTTCATATACAAAAATAAACCATACAGAAGCCATTTCTCATACACTTACTCTGCAGCTGATATAGCCAGTCATTGGAAGCACATTAAGTAAAAAAAAAAAAAATTACAGTACACTGCCCTCCTTACATTTTTGCTGGAGATACAACAGCGTATATGATGATTAATGTTACTAAAATGAGTTATATAATACTAAATAAACATGTCTGTTATAATTATGTATATTTAAGTATGACTGAAATTGTTCACATCTGGTTTTAAATTTGTGAAGACACAATAAGAAAGCAGGCGATAGCTCAACATCGCTGATAAACTGCAAAAAGTCTCCACACACATAGAAATGGCGATTTATATTTCAAGGCCTGAAAACACAAGCTTAATATTCCTGTACATTTCTAAAGGGAGTTACCTATGATTGCAAATTGTTTAAATACCTAACTGTTTTAGGAATTGAAACATACAGATAAGGCAATGGTTTATGCTCTGGTATATATGGATTTTTTTATTTTCTCATTGAAAAATATAGCAATCAGCTTTTTGACCAAACAAAAAAGATGAAAAAAAAACTTTAAATATGTAAATCTATACATTTATAAGATACAAATAAAAAGAGTAATACAAACCCTACAACCACAAAAGATTTAAATTTTATAAAAATAAAAAAAGGCATGATCAGATTTTAGCTTTACAAACATATTTCCTCAGGAAACAGACAGACCTTAAACCTGCAAGACTTCTGTTTCCCCAGTCCCCACAAAGCTCATGCACGACTGATTGAAAAGGATATGAAACCCACTTTTTTCTTTCATGATTCAGATAGAACATATAATAATATTAAAGGGACATGAAGCACAACATTTTTCTTTCATGATTTAGAAAGAGCATGTGATTTTAAACAACTTTCTAATGTACTTCTATTATCCAATTAGCTTCATTCTCTTGATGTTCTTTGCTGAAAAGCATATCTAGATATGCTCAGTAGATGTATATAGATGCCTTGTGTGATTGGCTCACACATGGGCATTGCTATTTCTTCAACAAAGGATATCTAAAGAATGAAGCAAATTAGATAACAGAATTCAATTGGAATGTTATTTAAAATTCTATTCTCTACCTGAATCTTGAAAGAAAATGTTTGGTTTTAGTGTCCCTTTAAGCAACTTTCCTATTTGCTTCAAGCCCTTGATATCCTTTAATTAAGGAGCAGCAATGCAATGCACTACTGGGAGCTAGCTCAACACATCTAGTCAGCCAATCACAAGAGACAAATGTGTGCAGGCACCAATAACCAGCGTAGGATATGTACATATTTTTTTTCAACAATGGATACTGAAAGAACAAAGTATATTTGAAAATACAAGTGAATTTAAGTGTCTTAAAATGACACTATCTGAATCAAACAAGTTTAATTTTGACTTTCCTATCCCTTTAACAAATAAATTCTCTACACAATGATTTATGCAATAATTTCTCAGAATTTTTTTTTGTAAAATTGTTGTTATTCCCTTAACGTATTTTCAATGACTTGTTATACCAGCTGCAGAGTATACAATGTATGAGAAATTGCATTTTCAGGTTTATTTATGTATATGAATTATCCGGTTTTGTGCTTTTAAACCACATCCTATTGAAATGGGTTGAGCTTGCAGGCAATGTCAGATCTCATTATGTTATCACTTTGTGTACACACATTTGCTTCCCAATCTTATATCTGTTTGTAAACCAAAGCTTAAAAAAAATGAAACCCAACTTTTTTTCATGATTTAGATAGAACATACCATTTTAAACAACTTTCCAGTTTACTTCTATTATCAAATGTGTTTCATTCTCTTGGTATCATTTGTTGAAGCAGCAGCAATATACTACTGGTTTCTATCTGAACACATGGGTGAGCCAATAACAATCGGCTCTTTGCTGCTCGAGCTTACCGAAATAAACCTTTCAGAAAAGGATAACAAGAGAAGGAAGCAAATTAAATAATAGAAGTAAATTGGAAAGTTGTTTAAAATTGTATGATCTGTCTAAATCATGGATGTTTAATTATGACTTTACTGTCCCTTTAATACTTAGTGAGAACACTGAAAAATTAACAATTACTTAACTGTCCTGCACCCCACTGGGAGTGTAATTTCTTCTGCTGGCTGTGTTTACTTAGGCTTGTTAATAGCCCAGACTCTACTGTAGAAACTTTCAGTATAGGTTGCGATTCCACAGACTAAATCAGCAATTTAAAATGCAGAAAAAGGGTAAGCAAGCTACTTGTTAACAATTTAATACCCTCCAGTACTAAAGTAAAATGGGTCATTGGGAACAATTTAAAAGGGATAATTTGGGGGGGGGTAAACTGTCCCTTTAAAGGACCTGGGAACTGTATTACAACAGTGCTATTATTAGGACTAAATAGCTTTATTGTCAAGCCATTAAGTAAACAAAGTTGACACAGTGCTTCAGAAATCACAGTTTCAAACATTATGGCTGCTCTGTAGATTCCTGCATATACACTGTAGAATCATAGAGTGGCTTTTTTAAAAAAAAAAGGTTTTTCCTTTAATCGTGTGCACAGTTTTTTATTTGTAATAACAAAAATTCAAATGTACCCATCCAAAAAAAAAAAAAAAGTTGAGCACCCCTGAATTAGATCATTGAGTATTAGGGACATCAATCTCTAAAATATTACCTTTTTTTACCTTTGTTAAAAGGGACATGGAAGACAAACTTCAGCTATAAAGCCCTAGTACTTTTTCAAGATATTTTGCAAGACATATGTTGAAAACTGTATTGTTTAACAGTTGAAAACAAATCTGGTTATTTTCTTTTAATTACTTTTTTTTGGCACCACATGCAATCACTGGGTGCTTGTCACAGGGATTACAGGGACACTGATTGGAGAGCACAGTGCACATACCACAGCTAACGTGCTAAAGTATTCAAATAATGATAAAATGACTTAGAAGTAAGCAAACTATTTTCGTATGTTTTTCTTGTATAAAAAATGTGCTGCAAGTGACAGCCTTTGTGTGCTTCTGCAAAGGTAACCACAGACTTGCTCAGCCAATCACCAGCAAACATCCGCAGTGAGCTGGGAACGGCTGATGCAGTACAGGAACGGGAACCTGCAGGCCGTGAGGAAAACCATTAGTTCTAGTAAACCATTGCCTGAGCTGACTCACGTAACACAGAGAGCTTCTCTACTGAACACACAGGGCCTTTTCATACACTTTATTTGTGTACACAGGGAGTGCAATTAGCACGAGTGGTAAAAATCAGGATAACCCCCCTTATACAACTTTCCTTTCCATAATTAAGCTGACTTGTCAAGCTTCGGGTGCTTTTGCTTTCAGACATGGTAGGGATAAGTTTGAGACGGAATTAGTATAATTAAAATAAATATTCTCAGTAAGGTTGTCAGGGAGGACACCTATTGTGCAATATTGTCTATATAGTTTATCATTGTATTATAATAAAATAAATAAACAAATAAAACAGGAGGTATCCGGAGCTCCCAACAGTTCCATATATTTATCTACCCTTTAAATGTGCCGGTTTCATGTAGTGAAAGCAGGGACCACCTAAACTCCTACCAGAAATGGCAGCCAGGGGCGGACTGGTCAGCCGGGCAAATAGAACCTGGACAAGGGTTGACAGCTGCCCTATCAGTAACTAAGCAGTTAAGTGTGAGTTTAGTGGGGGGCCTGGATGTGGGGTTTGTTAATTGGGGGACCCTAGAGTATGTGGGGGGGTCTTTTCGTGGGTCTGTCGCTCTGAGGGCCATGGAGTGTGGGGTCTGGCTCTGGAGGTTGGGGGCCATGTCTTGGGGTCTGGTGGGGGCAGGGCGGCTACCATGTTCATTTTTTGGGTCAGTGTGAGACAGTGGGGGCCCTTCCCTGATTTTTGCCTGGGGCCCTGATTTGTCTCAGTCTGCCCCTGATGGCACCCCACAACCTGGAACTGCCCTCACACAATGCTATTCTGGCCTGACCACACTTTGCCCCAGACCGCTTAACTCTGTCTCTAGCCTCCCACAGATAAATAGAGATGTTGGGGAGTATGGGAACTGGTATGCAAATTGTGTAACATATATAACAGGTTTGGAAGCACCGAACTTTGATCTTTGCTCTCAGGATGTATGAAACATGTAAAATAGGATATCTGAACTGGAGCTCAGGTGAAATAATCAGCTGATCAGTAACCATGGTTATTTTACCTGTTCTCATCCAAGGTAATACAGAAAACCTGGCCTGTTGGGGAGGCCTGAGGACAGATTTGAAAACCAGTGCTTTAAAGAAAAAGTGGATGATCATAGCTAAAAGGGTAGATTTATCAATGATCAGATAGACCAGGTTCACATTTTATGAACCTGTCCGCACTTGTGGGGCACATTTGTTTCCCATATTTAGGATTGCACGAGCATAGGCTTATGCAATGCCAGCGTCCTGCTCTTGTGCAACCAACTGTGCGAGGGCAGGGCTTGTCAAACACGCCAGTCCAGCGTGATTTTAATCCTCCAACCAACATGTGCATTCACCTCATGATAAATAAACCCCATAACAGCACATCAATAACAATAAAAAAAAGGCTTTTATATAATTGAATATGATGACGTTCTATAAAAGGGATACATTAAATTCCACATTGTAATCTATAAATCAAATATCTGTCTGCTGTGAAAGATCTGATTTTCCAGCACTAATGTTAGTGTAATTATTTATACACACAGAAAGGAAAACTAAATCAATCACCTCTCTTACAAGTAATACATTATTCCCCTAACCCTTGAAGCATTGCCTGGAATCTCTGGCTCCAGAAAGAACAAGGTCAAATATATTTCAAAGAATAAGCCAGGCTGAAAAGAATTTTTTTAAAAAAAAGCTTGGCTTTCAAAGATTTCCTATTAAAATCTCTAATACAGTGAAGTGCAAAAATACCAAAGCTATTGTGCATTAACATTGCTCTATTTAAGTCAAACGTAATATTTAAAGGGGCATTATAGTATTAAAATGAAAGTTAGATATCAGTTAGAGCATGTAACGCTTTATGTTTAACCCCTGCAAAGGGATCAATAACAAAGTCCTAGCGCCATTTGGGCCACCTGTAGTTTCTGCTCAGGACACATGGTGCCCTGCTAGTTCCAAGAGGGACTTTAAAGGGACAGTATACACCAATTTTCATATAACTGCATGCAATAGATACTACTATAAAGAAGAATATGCACAGATGCCGATATAGAAATCCAGTATTAAATCTTTAAAAAAAAAAAAAAACGTACTTAGAAGCTCCCATTTAACACTGTTGCAAAGGTTAGGCTGAGACACCCAGTGAAAGGGTTTGAGAAAGAAAAAACAGCAGACATTCCCCCCTCCTCCCTTCCCTGCATATGAAAAGACAGGTTACACAAACAATAACAGCACAAATCTGTAGACCTGGGTCTACATCTGATATTTTGGGACTTGGTAAGGTGTCTGAAAATCAGCACAATGTTATTAAAAAATAAGGAAAACTATACATTGTTACAAACACACTCCCAGATGGGCTATATAATTGGATCTACAAAACATTTATGTTGAGATAAATCTAGTGTGTAATGTTCCTTTAAGTATGTGTTGAACACCATTGCAGGGTTACACACATAAAATTACAGCATTGCTAGTGTTAAAATTACTTAATCTAACGGATTAGCGCATGTCATTTTAACACTATGGGCTACATTTTTTTCGAAAGAGATATTTGCACTCCACTTCGTAATACCAGCATACTCAAATGTTCACTTTGCAGGGAAACTTTGCACTCATGAGAGCGCATTTTCATAGGCTCCAATGGGAGACTCGTTCTAGAACCTAGCGCAGCGAAGGGGGTAAATTGTGCAGCGATGGGCAGCAGATTGAAATATATAAGTATTTGAAAAAGCAGTTTGGCGAAACAAGTCAAGGGCGGGAGGGAGTTGTTTTGGGCTCCTATTAGTCTTTTTAATTTAGTTCTGTGGCTAACCGGAATTTACTCTAATTTGGCTGACCGCTTATATAACGTCTGATCTATTAATGAGCACGGTACTGGATTTGTAATAGTACCGCTATCTGCACACTGATCGCTTATATGTAGTTTGAGTTAATAATAAGCATGGTACTGGAATTGTTATAGTACCGTTGCCTGGACCTGGACCTGTATTATATCTAAATCTAAGGACTTGTAATACATCATCTAAATCTATATCCTAGTCCTCTGAGTTCTACAGTTAGCTTAAGAGACACACCACTTTATATGTGTTGATAAAACATCTATATTTCATATCAGACTGAGTAACGTAATCTCATGAGTATATAGTTATTTTATACTAGGAGGGTTTCTCTAAGTATTATTATCGCTACTAACAAGTGCAGTACAGCGAAACATCATTATTATAGCACACATGCCTTTAAACCCTCGGGGTAATTCTGTTAGCCAGTAGCAATTGGTTTACTATGGTATGCTGTCTGCACCTTTGAATGATCTAAACAGTTCATTATTGCTAATGTGGCCCATATAGTTGTTGTGCTGCTACATAAGTTTCATCTTATCCAGGATTGTGAGATTGATACTAAATTATCTCCTATAATTGCACAGCAGATTTGGCAACATAGTTGCAGTCTCATTTTATTCACTTGCTGTATTATACTTTGCAATTTTGAGAGAACTGATAAAATTATCCAAAACTTTATCTAATTTACTCATATTATCACATTTTCTTCATTCTCTTGGTATGTTTATTTGAAAAGCAAGAATGTAAGTTAAGATGCCGGTCCATTTTTGGTGAACAACCTGGGTTGTCCTTGCTGATTAGACAGCACCAATAAACAAGTGCTGTCCATGGTTCTGAACCAAAAATTTGCTGGCTCCTTAGCTTAGATGCCTTCTTATTCAAATAAAGATAGCAAGAGAATGAAGAAAAATTGATAATAGGAGTAAATTATATGTGGTTTTCTGGCTTGGTAGTAAGTGATACTCATATCGTTACCTATCGACTTCATATTTCTAAATACAAGCCAAAAATCCCATAACGCTAACCCTACGCTACAGTAGTGGTTTCTTTTTCTTGCTAAAACTACCATTTACCCTTAGACCAACACCTAATTGTTCAACAAACCTTCAAATACCAGAGACAGAGGTGCTTTTAATTTTTTTTGGTGGCAGCAATTTCTCCACCGTTTTCATGCTGTCTTTTAAAGAATCAGTAATAAACATTAAGTGTTAATTGTAACAAATAATTACGTGCTGAAGAGCATTTATTTTTTCTCTACCTATCTAACTATCATAGGTTTTTGTGTACATTATAATGCTAAAGCACACTTTTGGATAGTTACCTACTAATTACTACAAGGTTATAAAAAAGACAAAACCCTTATTTTCTTGTGTTGAAGAGATACCTAGGTAGGCATCTGGTGCACTACATGACAGGAAATAGTGCTGCCATTTAGTGCTCTTGCAAATGGATCACATTCTTGCAAAACTGCTGCCATATAGTGTTTGAGAAACAGGCCAGCTCCTAAGCATACGTACCTGCTTTTCAACAAAAGATACCAAAAGAACGAAGAGAATTTGATAATAGAAGTAAATTAGAAAGCTGTTTAACATTGCATGCTATATCTGAATCATTAAAGAAAAAATTTAGTTTAATATCCCTTTAAGCATATAAGTATAAAACAGTTAACACCTATATACCCAGACATATTATATTTTATATATACATATATATATATATATATACATATATATATATATATATATATATATATATATATATATATATATATATATATATACATACACACACACACAGGTAGCCCTCAGTTTACGCCGGGGTTAGATTCCAGAAGGAATGGTTGTAAATCTAAACCGTTGTAAATTGAAACCCACTTTTTAATGTAAGTCAATGGGAAGTGAGGGAGTTAGGTTCCAGGCCCCTCAAAATTGTCATAAGTAACACCTAATACATTATTTTTAAAGCTTTGAAATGAAGACTTTAAATGCCAAAGAGCATTATAAACCTAATAAAATAATCACACAACACACACTTTACTTGCATTTTTCTGCAAACAATTCTTTCTATGCATTCCAATCTGGACTGATTTATAGACCGGAAGATCTTGTTCCTATGAAAGCTGCTCGATAGCTCAGGTCTAGTTATACTGATTCATTTTAGCTTGCTTGGCTTGCATAGCTTTGCTGCAACACAAGCGGACAGCTCCACCTACTGGCTATTTTAATCAATGCACTGCTTCTCAATGCTATTCAATAGCACTCACATGACTGAAAAAAAAGGTTGTTATTCTGAAACGGTGCAAATTGAACCGTAAATCGAGGGATATAGATATATATATATATATATATATATATATATATATATATATATATATATATATATATATATATATATATATATATATATATATATATATATATATATATATATATATATATATATATATATATATATATATATATATATATACACACAAATACACACTATTGCAAAAACTGTGTATTTGAGCCATAAGACATGTAATCACTTTCAGCTGTGTGCAACCAGAACAGACGGTTATTTTTTCCTTTTCAAATTGGTTTATAGTCTCGCATGTATTGTTGCCACAACCTGGTAATCTACAGGAATCAAATTGTTGCAAAGTTCTTACTAGTGACACTCTAATATCCGGGTACATATAGAGTGTTAACTGTGTATATATTCAGCTGAGTGAGTTTTTACACATACATTATTGGGTATTATATTTCTCCATTTGTAGGTAAATATACGTTCAAGTAACCTCCAAAACTTTCAGTATTCCAGTATATTATATTGTATCACAGGTAAATAACATGAGAATATATTGGTGGTCTCGAACTGACTTAGTGCAATGGTAAAAAACATCAACCCAGGTTACTCACGGTTATCCGGCCCCACTATGCGGGATGTTAGAAAGTGTTCAGGCACTCCTCCTTCTCACCAGACAGCCGTTATCCAGTACAGAACTAGTAGCTTAAAAAATCTCCGCGGTGTATCTCACACACCAAAAAAGAATCCAATATTACCACAATTGCGAAGAAATAAGCATTCTTAGACCGAGCTAAATCAACACTGTGTATTTATTGTCACATCGAAAAAACAAAGGTTCCACCACTCCACACACATCAGCTACATCCAACGCGTTTCCTGCTGCTAAACAGCACTTCGTCAGGGATACTCACAGCTGTCTGATTGCACCTTTTATTAGGCTCACCACTCATTCCCAAAAATTTAAAAGGTATACTACCGCTTATATATTTAGCGGCATGTTTATAACCTATACGCCATTCAATCTGGTGCATCAGTATCACATTACAATATATAAAATAACAATCTTGAATTTGTATGTTACGAGTACATTGTATCTAAAGATATAGTTAGAAAAATTAACACATAAGTTGGGAAAAGCAGCTAATGCTGTATAAACAAATACTTTTGCTGCACTAACATTTCGTATACCACTGAGCTATTATAGAGGTCACAAATATAAGGGCATATTTCAAATATAGGTATAAACATGTACTCAGGACTCAGCACAACATAATGGTAGTTTTTTTTTTTTTTTTTACAATACCAAAGGTAACCTCTAGTAATAATAGTATTTGGGATAACTTATCACCTTTGTTTATTGATAGTTTTATTTACATATTTATCCTCCTAAGGAGAAAAATTGGAATACTATTAACTATCGATTACATCTCAGTTACCGATATAAAGTTTTACATCTGAGTTTTCATTTATGCCTAAAGGACTCCCTGTCTTCAAGGTATAAATCCAATACACTTCTCTCCTATTAAGCGTCTGAGACCTATTGCCACCTGTATTCAGTTTGGGCACATGATCAATACCTTGAAATGAGAATAAAGTATTGATGTATTTTAGTTCACTTATATCAAAATTATCATTCCTTCTATGTTGGGCAAAATGTTTTGCCACCGGTGTCTTTGGCACCTCACTCTCAAGGGACAACAGGTGCTCTCTCACTCTATCCTTGAGCATACGTGTCGTTCTGCCAGTGTACTGAAAAAAGCAAAGTTTACAAGTGATAAGGTACACTATATATCTGGAATTACAGTTAATGTGATGGTTCACCATGTACACATTACCTGTTACTGTAGAGTTAAAAGTATCACTCCTAACCAGGTATTTACATGATTTGCATGGTGTGCCACCACATCTATAGTTCCCATTTTTCTTTTTAAGCCACATTCTATCGTCCTTTTTCTCTTTGATAGAGAAATTTCGTTTAAGATTGTTCTCTATAGTTTCTGCTCTCCTTGATACACACCTAATCCCTTTGTCTATGACTGTTTTTAATTTAGGATCATTTCTTAATAGTGGGCTAAATTTCTGAATAATTTTACAAATTTCTGGATATTGTCTGCTATATTTAGTGGAAAAAGTTAACCTATCCATATTTCCTAAAGTTTTGTCCTGTTTGTTTTTATCCTGCAATAAAGATTTCCTGTCCATAGCCTTAACCTCTTCCATAGTTATTTCTAGATCCCTTTTCTTATAGCCCCTATCCATCAGTCTGTTCTTTAAAACGTAATTGTAGTAGTGAAGAAAATTACTCTATACAAGCAAATATATTAAACGCATAAACTGGCCTTTTGGAATTCCCTTTTTCACACTGTAGGGATGGCCCGAATCTGCTCTAAGTATAGTATTGCCTGATGTTTTTTTTCTGAATATTTCTGTTGTAATACACCCTTTATCTAAGTCTCCTTTTATTGTCAAGTCTAGATAATCAACACTTTTCTCTGAACAAAAAAATGTAAACCTCAGATTGTTATTATTGTCATTTAAATATCCCATAAACTGTTCTATAGTTGAATCACCACTTTTCCAGACTATTAGTAAATCATCTATAAATCTAGTATAGAATAAAATACGGTTTTGAAAAGGATTACTAATAGTAAATATTTTCTTCAATTCAAAAAATCCAAGATATAAGTTAGCGTACGAGGGGGCGAATTTCGCCCCCATCGCCGTGCCCTGACATTGTACATAAAAGCAGCCTTCAAATAAAAAATAGTTATGGGTCAAAAGAAACTGAACAATGTCTACAATATATTCAATGAAGCACGTCTCAAATTTAGTATACATATGTAGCATTTCATTAAGAGCATTAAGTCCCTCCCTATGCGGTATACAGGAATATAACGATTCTACGTCTATAGTTAAGAACAGTGATTCACTATCCCATCCTAGATCTTCCACCTTACGTAGTAGGTGTTTCGTATCCCTAAGGTAACCTGGTAAACTTTTTACTATGGGTTGTAGAAATTCGTCAATCCATCTCCCTAGGTTTTCTCCTATGGTGGAGATTATGTAAATCTAAACCGTTGTAAATTGAAACCCACTTTTTAATGTAAGTCAATGGGAAGTGAGGGAGTTAGGTTCCAGGTCCCTCAAAATTGTCATAAGTAACACCTAATACATTATTTTTAAAGCTTTGAAATGAAGACTTTAAATGCCAAAGAGCATTATAAACCTAATAAAATAATCACACAACACAGAATATATAATTAAACTAAGTTACATAAACAAAAACCTTTGCTAAACAGGATTATAAACCTAATAAAATAATCACACAACACACACTTTACTTGCATTTTTCTGCAAACAATTCTTTCTATGCATTCCAATCTGGACTGATTTATAGACCGGAAGAACTTGTTCCTATGAAAGCTGCTCGATAGCTCAGGTCTAGTTATACTGATTCATTTTAGCTTGCTTGGCTTGCATAGCTTTGCTGCAACACAAGCGGACAGCTCCACCTACTGGCTATTTTAATCAATGCACTGCTTCTCAATGCTATTCAATAGCACTCACATGACTGAAAAAAAAGGTTGTTATTCTGAAACGGTGCAAATTGGACCGTAAATCGAGGGATATATATATATATTTCCACTGTGTATCTGCACTCACAATTCAAAGATAGTCAGCAACCAGGGTGCTCAGTCAAAATTTAAATAAGTATCAACAAGTAGGGACTGCACTCACTGAATTCAGTTCAAATAATACCTTATTTATTCAATGGTGACGTTTCAGGGTACGCAAATCCCTTCCTCAGACCAAAATATATATTGTAAGTTCCCACAGGAATAGGGCCCTCAATTCCCCCTGTATTTGTCTGTAAAATTTTGTGTCTTATCGTATTGTTTCTCCACTGTACTGTTATCCTTGTACCCATGGGAAGTGCTGCGGAATCTGTTGGCGCTTTATAAATAAAGAATAATAAAATTATATATATATATATATATATATATATATATATATATATATATATATATATATATATATATATATATATATATATATATATATATATATATAATCTCGCCCCTCTTACCATAGCTCGGAAATCAAACACTCATCCTCAGCCCTGGCATACTCCTCTGACACGATACCTACGCAGATGTTCCCATACTGCTGAGCGGCACTGGAGAAAATCTAGGAGTTCAGCTGATTTTCAACATTACAAATTTATCTTGAACTCCTACTACTCTGCCCTTAATTTCCATAAGCAACACTATTTCTCTACTCTTATCTCTAATCTTTCTTCAAACCCAAAACGTTTGTTCTCCACTTTCAATACTCTTCTCCGCCCTCCCCCACCTCCTAATACAACTTCTCTGTCAGCTCAAGACTTTGCCAACCACTTCAATAACAAAATCGACTCCATCAGAAATGAAATCAGCTCTCAACATAATTCCATTCTCTCACCCCCTCAAAAGCTCTCAAACAACCACAACCCACATAACCTTAAACTTAGCTCATTCTCCCCTGTTACTGAGGAAGAAGTTTCAGAACTTATACTGCGCTCTCACCTCACTACCCGTCTCCTTGACCCTATCCCCTCACAGCTGCTCCCCTCCCTCTTTGCCACCCTTACCCCTATACTCACACACTTTCAACCTCTCCCTCAGCACCGGTATATATTTCCATCATCGCTGAAACATGCACTGGTCACACCTATCCTCAAAAAACCTTCCCTTGATCCTACCTCCCCATCCAACTACCGCCCTATTTCCCTCCTCCCTCTTGCATCAAAGCTTCTCGAAAAACTAGCTTATGCACGCCTATCCCATTTCCTTACAATAAACTCCCTCCTTGACCCATTGCAATCTGGATTTCGTCCCCATCACTCCACAGAGACAGCAATTGTTAAGGTTACCAACAACCTACTTACAGCAAAATCAAAAGGCCACTTCTCTATGCTTATCCTCCTTGATCTGTCCGCAGCCTTTGATACTGTTGACCACCCTCTCTTGCTCCAAACCCTCCAATCCTTCGGCATATGTGACACAGCCCTCTCGTGGCTCTCTTCCTACCTGTCAAACCGTACCTTTAGTGTAGCCTTCTCTGGGGCCTCCTCTGCCCTTTTACCAATTTCTGTTGGAGTACTGCAAGGCTCTGTCCTCGGTCCCCTTCTCTTCTCAATCTACACGTCATCACTAGGTTCTCTAATAAAGTCCCACGGTTTACAATATCATTTGTATGCTGATGACACCCAAATCTACTTCTCTGCACCAGACCTTTCTCCTTTCTTGCTAACCCATGTCACTAACTGTCTTTCTCACATCTCCAACTGGATGTCCTTTCAGTACCTCAAGCTAAATCTCTCCAAAACTGAGCTCCTTATTTTCCCCCCTTCTTCTAAACTCTCCACCCCAAATCTCTCTATAACTGTCGACAACTCCATCATTACCCTTACCCCGCATGCTAGATGTCTCGGGTCAGATCTCTTTCACTCCTCACATTCAGTCATTGGCTAAAGCCTGCCGCTTCCACCTTAAAAAAAATCTCTAAAATTAGACACTTCCTTACACAAGACACAACTAAGATTTTAATCCACTCTCTCATTCTCTCCCACCTTGATTACTGCAACTCTGTCCTCTCTGGTCTCCCCACCTGCCGCCTAGCTCCTTTACAATCCATAATGAATGCCTCTGCCAGACTCATCTTCCTTACACGTCGCTTTTCATCTGCTGCACCTCTCTGCCAATCTCTTCACTGGCTTCCTCTTGCCTCTAGGATCAAACACAAAATTCTCATTCTGACATACAAAGCCCTCAACTGCACTGCTCCCCCCTGTATGTCAGACCTTGTCTCCAGATACTCCCCCTCCCGTCCCCTTCGCTCTGCTCACGACCTCCTACTCTCCTCCTCTCTTGTCACCTCATCACACTCCTGTTTACAGGACTTCTCCAGACTGGCTCCCATCTTGTGGAACTCTCTGCCTCGCTAAACAAAACTCTCTTCTAGTTTTAATAGCTTCAAGTGCTCCCTAAAGACTCTGCTGTTCAGGGATGCATACCACCTACGCTAACCTTTCTTTATACCAGTTCCTCTCCTCCATTGCTATCCCATTAGCACGTAAGCCTAAGAGTCCAGCTGTTTGTTGATCACCTTCTCAAGAGCTGACTACAACAGTGCAACTCTTGGCAGGGCCCTCTACCCATTTGATCCATATAATTGTTTTGTTGTACTCCGCCTTTGTTAATAGCGCTGCGGACTCTGAAAATAACCGATAATAAAATTATATATATATATGTATGTATGTATGTATGTGGTGTATATATATATATATATATATATATATATATATATATATATATATATATATATATATATATATATATATAGTGCAGAATTATTAGGAAATTTGTATTTTTGAGGATTAATTTTATTATTGAACAACCATGTTCTCAATGAACCCAAAAAACTCATTAATATCAAAGCTGAATAGTTTTGGAAGTAGTTTTTAGTTTGTTTTTAGTTATAGCTATTTTAGGGGGATATCTGTGTGTGCAGGTGACTATTACTGTGCATAATTATTAGGCAACTTAACAAAAAACAAATATATACCCATTTCAATTATTTATTTTTACCAGTGAAACCAATATAACATCTCAACATTCACAAATATACATTTCTGACATTCAAAAACAAAACAAAAACAAATCAGTGACCAATATAGCCACCTTTCTTTGCAAGGACACTCAAAAGCCTGCCATCCATGGATTCTGTCAGTGTTTTGATCTGTTCATCATCAACATTGCGTGCAGCAGCAACCACAGCCTCCCAGACACTGTTCAGAGAGGTGTACTGTTTTCCCTCCTTGTAAATCTCACATTTGATGATGGACCACAGGTTCTCAATGGGGTTCAGATCAGGTGAACAAGGAGGCCATGTCATTAGATTTTCTTCTTTTATACCCTTTCTTGCCAGCCACGCTGTGGAGTACTTGGACGCATGTGATGGAGCATTGTCCTGCATGAAAATCATGTTTTTCTTGAAGGATGCAGACTTCTTCCTGTACCACTGCTTGAAGAAGGTGTCTTCCAGAAACTGGCAGTAGGACTGGGAGTTGAGCTTGACTCCATCCTCAACCCGAAAAGGCCCCACAAGCTCATCTTTGATGATACCAGCCCAAACCAGTACTCCACCTCCACCTTGCTGGCGTCTGAGTCGGACTGGAGCTCTCTGCCCTTTACCAATCCAGCCACAGGCCCATCCATCTGGCCCATCAAGACTCACTCTCATTTCATCAGTCCATAAAACCTTAGAAAAATCAGTCTTGAGATATTTCTTGGCCCAGTCTTGACGTTTCAGCTTGTGTGTCTTGTTCAGTGGTGGTCATCTTTCAGCCTTTCTTACCTTGGCCATGTCTCTGAGTATTGCACACCTTGTGCTTTTGGGCACTCCAGTGATGTTGCAGCTCTGAAATAAGGCCAAACTGGTGGCAAGTGGCATCTTGGCAGCTGCACGCTTGACTTTTCTCAGTTCATGGGCAGTTATTTTGCGCCTTGGTTTTTCCACACGCTTCTTGCGACCCTGTTGACTATTTTGAATGAAACGCTTGATTGTTCGATGATCACGCTTCAGAAGCTTTGCAATTTTAAGAGTGCTGCATCCCTCTGCAAGATATCTCACTATTTTTGACTTTTCTGAGCCTGTCAAGTCCTTCTTTTGACCCATTTTGCCAAAGGAAAGGAAGTTGCCTAATAATTATGCACACCTGATATAGGGTGTTGATGTCATTAGACCACACCCCTTCTCATTACAGAGATGCACATCACCTAATATGCTTAATTGGTAGTAGGCTTTCGAGCCTATACAGCTTGGAGTAAGACAACATGCATAAAGAGGATGATGTGGTCAAAATACTCATTTGCCTAATAATTCTGCACTCCCTGTATATATACACACACACACACACATATATACATATATACACACATATATAGAAATCAGGAGACAGCACTCACTGGTCTTGACAATACTGGATTTATTCAGTGACGTTTCGGGGAATACACCCCTTCATCAGACCAGAGTACATAGAATGAAGCAAACATTTATACTGTTCCATAAGACCCTCCCCCTGTGTGAAATTGCGCCAAAATTGTTGCCATGGCAACCACCAAGTGTCAACAAACCCCATACAAATGAATTAAAAAATATATATATATACACCACAATATACCATATAAGTGAACATTGCAACCATGTACATATACAGAGCAAGTGGGAATCATAATGCAAACGGTAGATACAATTAAAGATCAAACAGAATATCAATAGAAAAAAGTATTCAGCATAGATAGACATTATGTAACCGATGGGCAGCAGTTAACAGGGCCAATGAGCAATGCTTAGATTAAACGTTTCATTACAGGCTTATACTGAGCAAGCAATATATACATATACAGGGCATACTATCCCCATCATACAGGCAGGTAGACAAGATAGCGGAACGACTATACGTAGAAATCACACTGCAGGCATACATTAGCATATATTAGCAGGGGGTGTCCAAGGTATATGTATTGGGACTACTAATGAGATAAGTCCCAATACATATACCTTGGACACCCCCTGCTAATATATGCCTGCAGTGTGATTTCTACTTATAGTCGTTCCGCTATCTTGTCTACCTGCCTGTATGATGGGGATAGTATGCCCTGTATATGTATATATTGCTTGCTCAGTATAAGCCTGTAATGAAACGTTTAATCTAAGCATTGCTCATTGGCCCTGTTAACTGCTGCCCATCGGTTACATAATGTCTATCTATGCTGAATACTTTTTTCTATTGATATTCTGTTTGATCTTTAATTGTATCTACCGTTTGCATTATGATTCCCACTTGCTCTGTATATGTACATGGTTGCAATGTTCACTTATTTGGTATATTTTGTTTTTGTTTTTTAATTCATTTGTTTTTTAATTCATTTGTATGGGGTTTGTTGACACTTGGTGGTTGCCATGGCAACAATTTTGGCGCAATTTCACACTTGGGAAGGGTCTTATGGAACAGTATAAATGTTTGCTTCATTCTATGTACTCTGGTCTGATGAAGGGGTGTATTCCCCGAAACGTCACTGAATAAATCCAGTATTGTCAAGATCAGTGAGTGCTGTCTCCTGATTTCCATATTCTACACCATATTCTAGCACTTGGAACTAAAGTGTTAGTGAGAGTGCACCTGCCAATACCTGAGAGTGCACCTTTCTCATTATATATATATATATATATATATATATATATATATATATATATATATATATATATATATATATATCAAAACAGGAAACAGCACTCTCTGGACTTAAGTAAAAAACAAGTAGCAAAACACACTTCCTTAAGTCCAGAGAGTGCTGTTTCCTGTTTTGCTACATTTCAACTACTCTAGCACCCTGGCCCTTGGAGAACTGTTTGTGAGAGTGCAACTGACTCTTTTTGCTTATATATATATATATATATATATATATATATATATATATATATATACATACATATACATAGAATGAGAAAGGTGCACTCTCACAAACTGTCCTTCACATGCTAGGGTGCTCGAATAGGGGTATGATATAGCAAGCAAAAGACAGCACTCTCTGGTCTTAATGGTAGAAAACAAAGTAGTTTATTTAGTGACGTTTCGGGGAATGCTCCCCTTCATCAGACCAGTTCCATTCCCTGAAACGTCACTAAATAAACTACTTTGTTTTCTACCATTAAGACCAGAGAGTGCTGCATTTTGCTTGCTATATATTTATATATTTTTATTTATTTTTTATTTTTATTTTTTTAATTAGGACTTGTGAATTTGGATCCTTCATAAGGGTTCGAATGCAGAAATAAAAGCGCTATTTGGTTCTTTTTGGAGCTGGATTGATTCCGGTGCAAGATCCCCACTGGATTTGCACAGATCTTGAACCCAATTTTTTTCTTTTGTGATTTAGATAGAGCATGCAATTTTAAGCAACTTTCTAATATACTCCTATTATCAATTTTTCTTCGTTCTTTTGCTATCTGTATTTGAAAAAGAAGGCATCTAAGGTTTTTTTTGGTTCAGTACTCTGGACAGCACTTTATCCACCAATCAGCAAGGAAAACCCAGGTTGTTCACCAAAAATGGGCCGGCATCTAAACTTACATTCTTGCATTTCAAATAAAGATACCAAGTGAATAAAGAAAATTTGATAATAGGAGTAAATTAGAAAGTTTCTTAAAATTGCATGCTCTATCTGAATCACGAAAGAAAAAATTTGGGTTCAGTGTCCCTTTAATGTAGTGATCTTGCACCAGAAAAAAAAAAAGATTATATATATATATATTCTATTTTTTTCTGTTGTCGTTATGCAAGCTATCAAGTGATAATGGTTTTACTTCAGGAATCCAAGACAGCAACATATTTCAGCTGTGTTTTGTATAGGGCGCGACACAAAGGGCCAGTATAGTGAAAATGACATGCTTTCATTCAATACAACATGTAATTTTATCACTATCAACCCTGCAAATCTATGTGTTTTACCTCTGCAATGGGGTTACACACAAAGATAAAGTACAGTTTGGGAGCCACAGAGAACTGCTATTTCTGAGCTGAAACTGCTGCTTAGCTAATCAGTATTCTGTGCTGCTCATGAGTGGTGCTTTACTTATGTGTTTAATTCATTTGGGGGGGGTAAACACAAAGTCGATGGTGAAAAAATTACATGCTTTAACAAATGAGTATATGTAATTTCCCCCCACACACACACTATAATGGCCCTTCAAGGGCAGAGAAAAAAAAAACAATGTTTGTCTGTCTACTGGTGCTAAATAAGAACATACATAAATTATTAACAGTAGGAAATATTACCTTCTCTCTCATAAAGCAAACTAAATCATGCAATGCTTTATAACATTAATTGAAAAGCAAAAGGTATTGCTAGAACTAAAAATTAAGGCTGCAATAACTACATGGGCCTATAGTCTAGGCGCCCCACTTGGAAGGATAGTTAAAGGGATATTGTACATTAGATTTTCCTTTGCATACATGATTTGTAGGTTATTCATTTATATAGCCCATCTGTGAGTGTTTTTCTAACAATGTATAGTTTTGCTTATTTTTTTAATAACTTTGTGCTGATTTTTAGACTTCTAACCAAGCCACAAAGTATCAGATGCAGGTCTACAGATTCCACCTGCTATTATTTTCATATGCAGGGCAGGGGGGTGGGGGTCCAGCTCTTTCTGCTTTCCCAGCCCCTTTTACTGGGAGTCCCAGCCTAACCTCATCAACAGTGCTAAACTTGGAGCTTCTAAGTAAGTTTTTTAAAAGGTTTTATACATGATTTCTAGATCAGTATCTATTGCATGAAATTATATAAAAATTGGTGTAAACTGTCCCTTGAAAAGAAATGGGTAAGATCACAGATAGGTGTGAAGGAGAGCAATAAGAAGGTTGGGAGTATGAGGCAGGAGTGCAGTGTTTCCTAACTCCATTACTCAGAACCCCACAGGTGAAAAAAAAATCAGCTGATGGATATCTGGCATGTTAAGGGTCATGGGGACTGGGTTTGGGAAACACTGCAGTAGTGGAATGGAGGTGATAAACTGAACTACATGAAGAGTGTCCAATGTATATATGGTGACATCATCTCCCTGGGTAAAAGACCCATAACAATAAGGGAATAATGTATAAATAAAAAACATTTATAAAAATGTGTGTATTTGTAAATCACTGGCATGAGAACAGCATATGACAGCCCTGATCCAACGACATAGAACTACACTGCATGTTTCCCCAGCAGCTACATTTCATTCTGGTGGAATTCTTCTCCAACACCTGTTGGGACTTGCAGGGAATCAGGAACAGCCTAATATCTCTAAGACTTGTTTCTGTATAAATATATTGCTTTCTATTCTATTATTAATCACGGATGTGTTTCGCAATTCCCAGACAGCAAACTACATAAGGTTCAGTGACATGACACAATCACAAATAATTACAACCAACAGAGACACACACACACAAACAAACTTCCCTAAACAAAGGAAGCAAGAAGAGGAAATAACTCCCCACACCACATGGTTTAATTCATGTTCTCCAAAACCTTTCTAAAGATATTTGCCTGGATATGGTATCTATAACTTTAAACAAAAAGTGTTATTCAGATACAGTATGAGCCACTCACTTTGTCACAGCCCGTAATACACAAGTACCATTGGGGGGCACTGACACAGTCACAACTTCTTTATTACATAGGATACTATGCATTACTTATTGTTTTTATATCACCGTACATTACTATATTACTGTGTGTTTGATGATTAACCATTTCAATGATCGAATCCCAATTCAAGAAACAAATTTATATACACACAGCATACAACATTGTAGGACATTTTAGATTGATTGTTCAGTTCTAATTGTAGCTTTCCACACTATACATTTAACTAAAGTACAGGAAATAACTGTAGAAAAGACAAAATAACCTGGTTGTGTAATGAATGAAACCTCTGGCACGAACACCCAGCCCTGCTATCAGACATATACAGGCAACACTGCTGTCTTTACCAACTGAGACTCTGACATTCATTCTTGATTAAAGTTTATTAGTAACCGTACACGCACTGCGTAAAGATGCTATGGCTGAACAACAGAAGGTTAAGTAAATACAGCGGAATTAATTTCCTGTAAATAGATACAGTCCCTCCCTGTGTCTGTACTATCGAAGAACCTACCTCTTGCTGATCTGAGCGTGATTGTCCTGTGATATTAATATTATGTACAGCAATCCACTATCAAAAGTATAAATCCAGCTTCTTGACTTCCAGCGTAAGCTCCAGTGCTGAATGAACCTCTGTTTTGCTCTTGGGACACCGGCTGCCGCTCCAGTGAAAGCACCACCCCCAACTCCTGGTCTAACCCCACCTGTCTGTGCAACCTCCTCCTGCTTCCAAACACTAGAGAGCATTTCCAGGGATCTCCTCTTCCCCAGCCCTCCCATATCCCCTCCCCAGCCCTAAATAACTCCTATATTAGCTCTGCATCACTGTACTGAACACACACGAGCTTTCACAATTTTATTGAATTAAAGGTTTCTATATATATATATATATATATATATATATATATATATATATATATATATATATATATATATATATATATATATATATATATATATATATATATATACATTATGTTACAATTAAAGGTGAAATAATATTCCTATTATATCTTTAGTGTCAGTCCTTATGGCTGAAGGTCTCATTCTTCTAATAGATTCTATCCTTCCCTGGGACAGCTTTTACAAGTATACATGGATGCTAATAATGAAGATGGGACAATCTTTAGATTATTTTAACATGTATTTATTCTTATAAAGGAATAACTGATTTATAATAAAACGAATATTATAAAACTTTTGAAGACAACTACCCCTAACAAATTTGATGTCCCCCCTAAGAAAAACATCTGCTGACCTAGGCTTGACTTGACAGCTTTGTTAGGGCTGCCATTTCACAGTCTTGCATTATCCTTGATCAAACATTTGCAGATTTGTCACTAATATATAAGAGCAGCTGTGCAGTTGATTCCTTTTGCATGTTTTCATGTATGATATGTGCAGCTGAGCAGTTTTATTCTAATATATTCTTACTTTTGCATTGACAGATTTGAGACACTACATGAGAGGTACTCTCAGGGTACTATCTTTCCATACTTCTAAGGGTTGGGTCCTGCATGTGAGCATCAGAATATCAGGTTGGAACAGGTTGGAGACTAAGGAGTATGGTGATTTGGCTGCCCACCCTTGATTGGCAACTGCTTCTCATGTTTACCTGTAAAAATCAAACCTTTACTCAACTCTTTGGGTGATAATATCACAGTATAATGTATAGTTTCACACAATGTGAAAAGTAAATGTGATCCATTGTTTAAGAATTAATGAAAGTTTATCACTGAATTTATAGGTTGATTTGTCTAATGTCATAAGTAAGACAACTTGTTTAATGTGTAGTACATATTTAAATGTTGTTTCACCTTGGGCATAGGCAACTAAGTTAAAGGGAAACTAAACCCACGTTTGTTTTCTTTCGTGATTCAGATAGAGCATGCAATTTTAAGCAACTATCTAATGTACTCCTATTATCAAATTTTCTTCGTTCTATTGTTATCTTTATTTAAAAAGCAGGAATGTAAAATTTAAGAGCCGGCCCTTCTTTGGTTCAGAACCTGGGTTACACTTGCTTATTGGTGAATAAATCTAGCCACCAATAAGCAAGCGCTATCCAGGGTGCTGAACCTAAATTTGGATCTGTCTTAGAAAACTGTAGAAGTAGAAAAGGAAGTCCACTGTCTATTGTCATCTATATTAGGTGGCTCTGGGAAGAACCTGAAAGCCGCTCCATGGTAAATCTATGACAATATGCTAATATCTTACAATAGCATCTTTTTTAATATTGCCCAGAATTGGTGTTGTGCTTGAACAGGTGGCAGAAGCAGTGACTAATTTGTGCAGCCTTCAAGTCCAGTACATCCAGGAACCCATATCCACAGACATGGAACCTATATACAGTATATCCTTGTTACTGTAGAGAGCAAGGGAGAGGAGGTCATCTCTCACAGTGAAGTTTTGTTTTTTCAGGATTTTTAGCATCTCAACTAAATTACTTTGGCAACTTCACAAGCACCAACATAGGTATCTAGACTAGTGATAGGTGATTAATAAATAAAATGGCAAAATGTACTAAATTAGACAATACTTAAAGCAACTGTTTTCCAACCATACCCTTATTTTTTTAAGAGATTGAAACCAAGGTTTGTTTTTTTTAATGATTCAAAAAGAGCATATGATAATAAACAACTTTCCAAGTTATTTCTTTTATCAGATTTGCTTAATTTTCTTGGTATCCTTTGTTGAAGGAGCAAATATGCACTACTGGGAGCTAGCTGAACACATCAGGTGAACCAATGACAAGGGGTATTTATGTGCAGCCACCAATCAGCTCCTAATAATGCATTGCTGCGCATGAGCAAACGTAAGTATGTTTTTCAAGTAAGGATAACAACAGAACAAAGCAAATTAGATAACAGAAGTAAATTGGAAAGTTGATTAAAATCACATGGTCTGGCTGAATCAAGAATAAAAAAAAATGGGTTTCATGTCCCATTAATTAATATAGCTTTATACTTTAGATATTACACTTGACAAATACATTCTAGATTTCTCAAGTCCTACACATTATTACCTGCTTTTACTAAATTTCTAAACTGCAAACGTGGTTATATCCATGATCTCCTTGAGTGTGTGGAGGTTTCAAGGGCAAGAACTGAGGACTCACTAGAGTGCATCATGCTTACTGGTTTAAAGGGACAGGAAACCCAATATTTTCTTTCATGATTTGGCTAGAACATACCATTTTAATCAACTTTCCAATTTACTTTCATTATCAAATTTGCTTCATTCTCTTGTTATCCTTTGCTGAAGGAATATGACAGCTAGCTGAACACACCTAGTTAGCCAATCACTAGAGACCAATGTGTGAAGGCACCAATCCGCACTAGTGTAGGATATGTGCATATTCTTTTTCAACAATGGATACTAAGAAAATAAAGCACATAAGATGCAAAAGAAAGGCTCCTAAATCATACAGTTATGGCATGGACACCAAGCTCAGCCATAAAGAATGCACCAAATAATCCACAAACACACTATGGCCCCAATTTATCAAGGTCTGTCGGACCTGATCCATCAGTGCGGATCAGGTCCGCCAGACCTCGCTGAATACGGTGAGCAATACGCTTGCCGTATTCAGCTTTGCACCAGCAGCTCACAAGAGCTGCTGGTGCAACGCTGCCCCCTACAGACTCGCGGCCAATGGGCCGCCAGCAGGGGGGTGTCAATCAACCTGATCGTACTCGATCGGCTTGATTTCCGGCGATGTCTGTCCGCCTGCTCAGAGCAGGCAGACAGGTTATGGAGCAGCGGTCTTTGTGACCGCTGCTTCATAACTGCTGTTTCTGGCGAGTCTGCAGGCTCGCCAGAAACACGGGGCATCAAGCTCCATTTGGAGCTTGATAAATATGCCCCTATGAATGTTATTTCTTATATTGTAGAGTTATATAACAACCATGGTGTTTGCCACTAGAATTTTGAGAATTTCAGGTCAGCTAGAAGGTTTTTCACCATCAGGAAAAGTTAAAGGGATATGATTCATGATTCATGAGTGTAAAATTAAAAACAAGTCTTTCAATTTATTTATATTATCGCATTTACAATTTTGTAAAATAAATGTCTGACCAACTTACTTTTATTATCAAATTTGATTCGTTCTCTTTGTATCCTTTGTTTAAATTTGTTTTTTGGGCTCAGTAAAGTGGGTCTTGAGCACTAGATATATAACATTGTTACAAATGTTGCAAACACTACTACTATATGTTGCTCAATACATGCTCCTGTTCATACCTTTATATGCGCTCTTGTAAAGAAGTTATAACAAAGGATACCAAGAAAAATCATTTTATTAGAAGTAAGTTGGACAGCTGTTAATTTATTTTGTTCTGAATGTTTTTTTTTAGCTTCCATGTCCTTTTAAGGATGTCTAGTAGGGACCTTCAGAGCATCTGTGATCCCGAAAGCATCTGAATCAGAAAGCAAATTAAGGGAACATTGTGAGGACTCAAGTGCAACTTTGTACCACTTTGTCTAATATTTTGAACTTCCTGATACACAGTGACCAGGGGGTCTTTATTTGCAGAGAGACAAGCCCTTAACAGCATTGACCATCTACATATTATCATACAATGTGCTACATCAAGAAAGATCTACATGACAATACAAGCTACTATTAAAGGGACATTGTACACTAGATTTGTCTTTGCATAAATGTTTTGTAGATGATCCATTTATATAGCCGATCTGTGAGTGTTTTTGTAACAATGTATAGTTTTTCTTATTTTTTAATAATGCGCTGTTTTTCAGACTCCTAACAAAGCCACAAAGTAACAGATGTAGACCCAGGTCTACAGATTCCAGCTGCTATTGTTTGTGTAATCTGTCTTTTCATATGCAGGGAAAGGGGGAGGGGTTGTCTGCTCTTTTTGATTTCCCAGCCCTTTTCAGTGGGAGTCCCAACCTAACCTCATCAACAGTGCTAAACTGAGAGCTTTAGTACTGGATTTTAGATCAGTATCTGTGCATATTCTTCTTCATATTAGTGTCTATTACATGCAGTTATATGACAATTGGTGTATACTGTCCCTTTAATGACAAACCTTTTGATTCATTCAGTTAGGATTATCTGTTATATGTGCTTGGAAATGTTAGAAATCAAGTGAGAATATCCAAATGTCTTTAAAGTCTAAAACAATTATCAAAAAGCACAACAGAACAACAACTCAAACTAGAGATCCTTCACCAAGTGGAGGTGAGAGCAGCAAGGGCTGTCCTAGACCCCCATCTTGCCAGACCATTTTGCATTATCTTTTGAGCATTTGTTCAACAGACACAGTCCAGTCCAGACACAGATGGTATCAAGTTTATTAATACTTAATTTATGTTTCTTATTATGGCAGACAATTTAATACTCAAATTGCAATCCCATCCTTTAAACCGTATTTGCTTTTTCTAAAGTATTTGATTTAGTCAGTCAATTGCAATAGAAGGTAAATGTACTAAACATCTTACTTAGGCTTAAAGGGACCTGGTAATTGCGGGACTTTTGTAGTGTTGCAATATATTAACAGACCACTCAGGTATGAAAACTTGTTGCATACATTAACACCACATTTGCTAAAAAAAATTCAAAGGCTAGTTCCTCCCTAACATGATACTGGAGTATAGAAGGCTATTTAATATTTTATTAGTAAAACTTGTATTGTTTGCATTATGTTATCTTATACACTATGTTGAGGACAGTGATATGTATCAGGGTTAGGCTTGTGAAATCTGCAGGGTGTGCTTCCAATTCCCAGATTTGGAAAACTTACCTTTTTATTATATAAAAAAAATATTGGAAAGTAAATATTGAAAGTATATTGCGAAATATTTTGCTTTGCATTATTAAACATTTGTTTTACATCCCTTTAAAATCTTAAAAGTATTTTTTTTATTTATCTTGAAATACTTTTACCTTTCTGGTGCATATCTTGTCTTAATACCATATTAAGTGGTCTATGTTGATTAGAAATAATTTTTCATTGTGAGACAAAATTGTCCCATTCTACTGATTTAATATTCATTGATCTTAGTTCCAAACCCTTCATTTATTTTTAGACTTGTAAAAAAAATCAAGGAACAGATCAAAAATTGCTAACCAAAAGAAACATAAAATCAGACTTGCCATGACTGAAAATTCCAAAATGTTCAAGCCTGGTGCTGTGCCCCTTAAACAAACAGAGAACTCTCAGTTGTAACACTTCACCATTGAAGATATGCTGACAAACATACACCACTTTAAGACTCAATACGCCTATATAACTTGTCCTTATGATAGACGCTTTCAATGGACTAGATTAATAGACACTTCTGTGGTTGCCAAGGGAATGTCGTTGTAAGGGCCAGATCATTAAAATTCATTGAGCATTGCTGAATTTCAAACATTTGTAAGGGGGTGTCCCAGCTTTTAAAATCGAAGGTTACATTATGTGCCCAATATATGATTCCTCCCATATCAACAAGAATGTCCAGCAAGGTGTAAAAACAATAATTACTGCTACAATATCAAGGGAACATAATTGCAAAACTATTTATGTAAATGTTTGTAATTATAAAATACTCATGTGTCTGTTTTGCTATGGTGAAGTAGTCTTACTGGATAGAAACAAAGATGTCTCCAAGACTGGACCAAGTGTGCTACAGGTCATCTAGAGGTGTGGAATTTCCAGGACCTTTTAAACAGCAAACCTTTGCAATCAACACTTTACTTGACAAGGGTAGTGTGCAAGCAGACTTCAGACAGTGTTTCCTGTGAGATTGCTTGGATCTGGGTTTGGGTTTACCACCTCAAATACTTCCTCTTCATGATCTCATACTCTCTTTGGTTATCTCAAGCATACACAGTGTATGCATCTTTGCCAACACCTGTCAAAACACTGTCTCCAGGAAGTCTCTCTTACACAGTGGGCAGCATACTCTCTGCCCCACCATTTAAAATACTCCACAAAAAATAAAAATCATTTTTACTCTATTATTTGTTATCATAATCTTTATGTTTTTCGTTCCTATATAGATTGATAATATTTTTAGGCAAATAAAATACTTTTATGCAATTTTAACTTCCTTTTCTTTGTCCCTTATTCTGCTATAATTAGTGTTAAAAGTGTCTCCATCTAGTGGCTTTAATGGTTCAGTGCAGAGCATTTAGGGGTATATTTATCAAGCTCCGTATCGAGCTTGATGCCCAATGTTTCTGGCGAGCCTTCAGACTCGCCAGAAACACAAGTTATGAAGCAGCATTCTAAAGACTGCTGCTCCATAACCTGTCCGTCTGCTCTGAGGCGGCGGACAGACATCGCCACAATACAACCCGATCGAGTATGATTAACACCCCTGCTAGTGGCTGATTGGCTGAGAATCTGCAGGGGGTGGCATTGCACCAGCAGTTCACAAGAACTGCTGGAGCAAATGCTGAGAGCGTATGCAGTCTGCATTTATCGATGTGCAGAGGACATGGTGCGCAATATCGGATCATGTCCGCTCGCGCAATGATAATTTTGCCCCTTAGTCTCTTCAGTGTTCTAATCTATACATATTATTGTAAAAAAAATGCCTGTGCTAAAGCAGCAATTTTTTATACTTGTTAGGACTGCAAATTTTGTAACCCTCCCACATCCTGCAGCGTTCAATACCCTGAAGTTTGTTTACGTCACTTCCTGTTTCAGCTAGGGTGGGAAATTCAGCTACAGAAATAGAGCCTATTTCAGTTCCTAGCAATGGGATCAGTGATATTTATCATGCTGAATATGTCAGTACTTACAGGTTTAATAACAGGAGTTATAAAGCTTGCCTGGACACCTGGTGCACAGTGCAGGAATATGCACAGAGAAGTGCTGGCTGATAGTGTAGGGTATCCTCTCACTAATATGAATTAGGGATGTATACATCATACTTGCAAATGGAGGACAAGACTGCTTTTTCACTATGTGTAGCTTATACCACAAAATAACTGATTACATACAGTGGGGCAAAAAAGTATTTAGTCAGCCACCAATTGTGCAAGTTCTCCTACTTAAGAAGATGAGAGAGGCCTGTAATTTTCATCATAGGTATACCTCAACTATGAGAGACAAAATGTGGAAACAAATCCAGACAATCACATTGTCTGATTTGGAAAGAATTTATTTGCAAATTATGGTGGAAAATAAGTATTTGGTCAATATCAAAAGTTCATCTCAATACTTTGTTATATATCCTTTGTTGGTAATGACAGAGGTCAAACGTTTTCTGTAAGTCTTCTCAACAGGTTGTCACACACTGTTGCTGGTATGTTGGCCCATTCCTGCATGCAGATCTCCTCTAGAGCAGTGATGTTTTTGGGCTGTTGCTGGGCAACACAGACTTTCAACTCCCTCCAAAGGTTTTCTATGGGGTTGAGATCTGGAGACTGGCTAGGCCACTCCAGGACCTTGAAATGCTTCTTACGAAGCCACTCCTTCGTTGCCCGGGTGGTGTGTTTGGTATCATTGTCATGCTGAAAGACCCAGCCATGTTTCTTCTTCAATGCCCTTGCTGATGGAAGGAGGTTTGCACTCAAAATCTCACGATGCATGGCCCCATTCATTCTTTCATGTACACGGATCAATCGTCCTGTTCCCTTTGCAGAGAAACAGTCCCAAAGCATGATGTTGCCACCCCCATGCCATGCCAATAAAAGTGGGGTATGCGATAGGCCCCAAACTAATGATAGGCCTTTAAGAAATACTCTTGCTTTTAACTCAAATTACAAGTCATACAATTGTAACTGAACCTTCCCAAAATCCTGGAAAATCTATGCATGGGGGACATAGGTGTACTCAGGAGGTCTTGCAGAAAACAACCTGGAATGTTTTCTTGCAATAACTTACAACAGGCTCTCCTAAATCATAGTCAAAAAGCAATGTGTGTGTTAAAATTAAAATTGAAAAATTACCACCAAACACTTTTTTTTGGCTAAAACGGTTGAATCAAAGAAATTAAAGCACTCCATATACAATACCTTCGGGTGTCAACGTTTCAAATATATACACTTTCATGGCAATAAATAAAAGTGGGGTATGCGATAGGCCCCAAACTATTGATAGGCCTTTAAGAAGAAATACTCTCACTTTCAACTCAAATTACAAGTCATACAATTGTAACTGAACCTTCCCAAATTCCTGGCAAACCTATGCATGGGGGGCATGGGTGTACTCAGGAGGTTTTTCAGAAAACAACCAAGAGGGTTTTCTTGCAATAACTTACACCAGGCTCTCCTAAATCATAGTCAAAAAGAATCCATGCCTAAATTACAATGTGTGTGATAAAATAACACAAAAAAATTACAAAGACTGGTGGCTGAATTAGTGCATGTAAAGTATTAAAATACCAGCATTTCAAATACCCTAGCGTGTCTACTTTTCAAAAATATATGGTTTGATGGGGGTAAATTACATTGGCTGGCTTAAAAAATGTCCCAAATAGGGCATGGGTGCATGATGACCAGATGTGAAAATTCCAAGTTGGAAAACTGGAACGTGCTCTCTAAAAATAAGGCCTTTTTAGCCCCCAGAGAACCCAGCACACCTATACATGGTGGTATCACTGTACTCAGGAGATATTGCTGAACACATATTGGGGTGTTCTTTGGCAGTAACCCTTAAAGTTCTAAGTACATGTATTCTTAAATTGCTATTTGTGTAAAAAAATCACCAAACTTTGGCATAGATTGGTGGTAAAATGGTTGCATGAAAAGAGTCAAAATACCCCAAGTTTAATACCTTAGTTTGTCGTCTTTTAAAAATTATATACATGTGAAGGGTTATTTAGGGATTCCTGGCAGATATCAGTATTACAATGTAACTCGCAATGTACTTATTGCCCTATAACTTGCAAAAAAAGCAAAGAACATGTAAACATTGGGTATTTCTAAACTCAGGACAAAATTTAGAAACTTTTTAGATTGAGTGTTTTTTGGTGGTTGTAGATGGTAAGAGATTTGGGAGTCAAAGTCAGAAAAGGTGTGTTTTTTAAAAAAAAAATTAGCATATTTTATATATTTTTTTATAGCAAAATATAAGATATGATACAAATAATGTTATCTTTAGAAAGTCCATTTAATGGCGAGAAAAACAGTATATAATATGTGTGGGTAAAGTAAATGAGTAAGAGGAAAATTACAGCTAAACACAAACACCCCAGAAATATAAAAACAGCCCTGGTCCTTAACGGTAAGGAAATTTAAAAATGGTCTGGTCACTAAGGGGTTAAAATAGGGCATATATGTATTGTTAAGCTATTGTATTTTCATTAATGGTATTGATGTTGTATAAACAACTATTATGGAATCATGGAATGTATCCAAATATTAGACTAGTATGATATTAATTTTATGTTAATAAGATTTGGGGTTTTGCACATAAAGACAAACACAAACTACCATTATAACTTCAGGAGCTATGTCGCTAAAATTATAACCAATGTTTAAAAGATGTGTCACAGAGATTCGCTAAAATGCCAGCGGCTAGGCTGGCAAAACCTCGCCGGCCTAGCAGGGCTCCTATAACTCAGTGCCGGCCCAGAATTGGGCCTGGTCTGGCGCATCTTAAAAAGGGGGCCAATCAAGCAGGGTGCAGGGGATTAAGTTGCCCTTTTAGTATGTTGTCAGCACTTGTTTGGGGGTGCTGCCTTCAGAGAGGAATGGGGGACCGGAATTGAAGTGTCCCCCATTCCTTCCACAAGGTAGCACCCCCAAACAAGTGGTATCCCTAGGTGCCTCATTAAATTGCTGACAACATACTAAAAGGGTGACTTGATCCCCTGCACCCTGCTTGATAGGCTCAATTCCGGTCCGGCACTCAGTTCCAGGAGCCTGGCAAGGTTCTACCAGTCCTCCAGCGTTTATCACATCTCCTTGACAAAATATGTATTGTCATGTACTAAGTAGATTATTTAAAGTATTGCAGATATCTTAAAAGGTATTTAATGATTGCTTGCTATTGTTTCAATCATAAATATATATTTGAAAATATATTTATGTTTAAAAAATAGAAAGCATCATTAAACACCTTTTAAATTATTATTATTATTATTATTATTATTATTATTATTATTATTATACCTTTTAATCTATAGATATATACAATACTTTAAACAAATGCATTCTACATGACTAAGCATATCATTTAAACATTGACCCCTAAACTGCCATAACCTAAAACTAACTGTAGAAGCTAAGGATGCATTGCTTTGTAGAATGCATATTATTTAGATTTTTTTCATATAAATTAAAATGTAATTCATGTTGCTTGTTGTGTTTATTATTTAATTAAAGACAGTATAATTACAATAACTGCATGCCTGTTATGTTAAACTAACATTTAATGCTACTGACTACTATAACATAAATATATATTTATGTTATAAAAGACAGATGTATTATAATGACGGTATTACATAACTGCATGCCTGTTATGTAATAATACAATTGTAATACTAATGCCTTTTGTAACATAAATATAAATTAAAAAAAATATATTTATGTTTACAATAAAAAACACAATAAGAAAAAATACATACATATTAATGTATATACAATAATTAAAATAATATGCATCATACATAAGAATGCATAATATTTTAAACATTGTAGATAAATGCACTATTAACCCCTAAGCTTCCCTAACCTAATCAACCCTCATACAGGTATGCGGGGGGGGGGGGGGGGTAGGAGATTCAGGTATGGGGGTTGTTATGAGATTAAGGCCTACTAAATGCTTAACATCAATAATCACCTAATCAACCTGCATACAGGTATTGGCAGTGGTTAGAAAATTAAGGACAACTAAATGCTAAACATCAATAATTACCTAATCAAACCCCATACAGGTATGGGGAGTGGTTAGGTGATTAAAGCGTAAATCACTACCACCCAACACAAACTATAACTACACTAATACCCCCCTAAACTAAACCTAAGTTACAATGAAATAAAAAAAATCTAAGTTACAGAAAATAAAAAATACAGTATCTAAAATAAAAAAACACCATTATACCTTACACTAATCTACATGCCCTATAAAATAAAAAAAACCACCCAAAACAAAAGAAAACTAAAACCGAACACTAAAATAAATTACAATAGACCTTTAAAGGGCCTGTTGTAGGACATTGCCATAAAGATAATTCAGCTCTTTTACAGTCAAATTTTTTTACAAAACCCCCCTCTACAATACAAGTAATGCCCACCCCCCAAAATAATAAAATCTACCTAAGAAATCTATCCTAAAAAATAAAGATAAAATAAAAAAGCCTATTCTTAAAAAATAAAAAACACCCCAAAAAATGCTCTAGTTAACCCCAATGGTTGTACTCACTGATTGAAAATCCAGCTTATCTTGATCTGACGTTGGACCCACCTCCACCATCTTTAAAGCGGTGGAGATGGACTTAGGCAGCCTCTTCTGCCGCTTCCACTCCACAATCTTCATCCACATCGTGGCCCTCTTCATCTTGGCACCGGGGCCCATCTTCGCAGAGGCAGACTTCGACGGCCTCTTTTACCACTTCCGCTCCGCATTTTCTTTTCTTCGGCTCTCTTCCTCGAGCCCTGGTCTTCATGCGGTTGCCCCTACACACTGATTTTCCAAAAGCCCAGAACCCCTTTATATAGGAGTACCGATTCATCCCTATTGGCTCTTTTAAAATCAGGCAACCCACGATTGGATGAGTTTAATCAGCCAATAGCAAGAACGTTTTTAATCATCCAATAGAAACAGATAATTAAAATTTAAAATTTAAAATGTTCTTGCTATTGGCTGAGGAATTGACTGACAAAAAAACAGCCAATAGGGATGAAGCGGAACACCTATTTAAAGGGGTTCCTTGCTTATGGAAATTCAGTGTGCGGCGACGACCAAATGAAGATGGGTTTAGTTTAGACGATGCAGATCCTTTGGTATATTTTGCCACCTCGTAGCATTTTCGATCATCGGGGCCTTAGTCTGAACTTCAGATTTTTCAGATTTTTGTTCTGACAAATTTCAAAGTTTTGTAGATTTCCACTCCCCTTGTATCATCAGGCAATCACAAATGCATATACGTATATTCTGTGAATTCTTGCACATTAGGAGCTGGTGACTCAAAAAGTGTAAATATAAAAATATGTAAAGTTGTTTAAAATTGCATGCTCTATCTGAATCATGAAAGTTTAATTTTGACTTGAGTGTCCATTTTTTCTTTCATAATTCAGATAGAGCATGCAATTTTAAGCCACTTTCGATTTTTTTCTCCTATCATCACTTTTTCTTCATTCTCTTGGTATCTTTATTTGTAAAAAAAAAGCAGGAATGTATGCTTAGGAGAGGATACCAAGATAATAAAGAATAATTGATACTAGGAGTAAATTAGAAAGTTGCTTAAAATTGCATGCTCTATCTGAATCATGAAAGGAAAAATGTGGGTTTCATATCCACTTAAGATCTGGACCTGTGCACTATTTTAACTATACTATCTTCCATATGTAATACAGAAATGTTGTAAATAAGCAACCTAGTATTGGCTGCCATCTATTGGCAAAATGCAGTATTACAAGTCTTCTACAAAATGTTAATAATTGTGGGATCCATTGCAATAAAAATTAATTCCTTTTTAAAGTTCAACCCCTGCAAAGGGGGTTACACATAATTAAAATTTGCTTATGAACAGCATAACACTCCGAGGCTGGGTCAAGGTATGTGAGTAGCCGTGAATCAGCAATGAAAGTCCAGCTCAGCAGCAGAAGTGTATTGTTGCTTTAGTCTGTTCAACCCTTTGCAGAGGTAAAGCACAGTGCATCATAACTCTGTAATCTGCTGTAGTTATTTAAACATGTTAATACGTTTTGCTTTGATGATAACTAAAGTCAGAAAACCTTCAAATCTCAGTCTCCAATAATGAGATCAGACCAACCAGATACCAGATATAAGACAGATGACACATTATAAACATGGGGACTTGGGAGAGGAGACACTCCGTATAGTAGGAGTATTGGTCTGCACTAATTAGACTGTTGCATACTTATAATTACCAGTTAACCCCATTACTGCCACCGGTTGTAGCATTGAAAGGACAGTGCAGCTAATATGTATAGTTTTTCTATTACTTTAAATTTTAAAGATGTTTCTCCTTATTACTTCCACATATTATATAGTCAATGTGTGTATTCATTTTTCATTTTAAATGTGCTAGTTATTCACAGCATGTCTGTATTGTTAACCAAATTATTAAATAATATATACCATCTCCAAAGTTCCAAACACTTCTTTACAAAGAAATGAACATTTATATGATCATATTTCATTTTTAATGGGACTGCACCCCAATATTTAAAGGCTAAGAAAATAGTAAGAGAAAACAAAAATTACAAATAAAAAGGACCAATGATTACATGAGTTGAAAGTAACCAGATCATATATTTTGGCTTGTGTGTAACCAATCAAAATATTCATAGTTACAGTATACTGACAACAGTCTTGCAAAAAAAACAAACTTTCATGTCATGAATGTTCAACAATCCTAAAATAAAAGGTACACAATGCCAGGAAGAATTGCAGAAGAATAACTGCACTAAAACTTCTAGAAGAGAAAAACTTGCAAACATGCTAAATAGAAACCATGATTAAAAACAAGAACAACTGGAACTAAGGTTTTGTGGTATCTGAAACTTGATTAAAGAGAGAAGTCTAAAAATTGGACTGGAGGCTGCAAAAAAAGAAGAAGAAGAGAAAACATACTAATAACGCAACCTAAAACATTAACATCAGCAAAGATAAGTACAAATGTATCTGCGTCATCTAAAATAAATCAAGATTGTTTATGCAAATGGTTTGAATAGTTAGAATTTTATTACAGAATTTCATAATTTGTTAACAGATAATAATACTAGTCAAATAAAGTGTAGGCAAGATGGCTAATAGGTTTCAAATAGAATTGTCTAAAAGCTTAGGCCTAGATTTAGAGTTTGGCGTTAGCCGTCAAAACCAGCGTCGTTAGAGGCTCCTAACGCTGCTTTTGGGCTACCGCTGGTATTTAGAGTCGTGTAGGTAAGGGTCTAACGCTCACTTTCCAGCCGCAACTTTTCCATAACGCAGATCCCCTTATGTCAATTGCGTATCCTATCTTTTCAATGGGATCTTTCTAACGCCGGTATTTAGAGTCGTGGCTGAAGTGAGCGTTAGAAATCTAACGACAAAACTCCAGCAACAGCAAAAAGTCAGTAGTTAAGAGCTTTCTGTGCTAACGCCCGGTTCATAAAGCTCAACTAATGTGCTCTAAAGTACACTAACACCCATAAACTACCTATGTACCCCCTAAACCGAGGCCCCCCCCACATCGCCGCCACTCTATTAAAAAATTTTTAACCCCTAATCTGCCGCCCCGCACACCGCCGCCACTTACATTAGCCCTATGTACCCCTAATCTGCTGCCCCTAACACCGCCGACCCCTATATTATATTTATTAACCCCTAATCTGCCGCCCCCAACGTCGCCTCCACCTACCTACAATTATTAACCCCTAATCTGCCGACTGGACCTCACCGCCACTATAATAAATGTATTAACCCCTAATCCGCCTCACTCCCCGCCTCAATAACCCTATAATAAATAGTATTAACCCCTAATCTGCCCTCCCTAACATCGCCGACATCTAACTTCAAGTATTAACCCCTAATCTGCCGACCGGACCTCACCGCTACTCTAATAAATTTATTAACCCCTAAAGATAAGTCTAACCCTAACCCCTAACACCCCCCTAAATTAAATATAATTTAAATCTAACGAAATAAATTAACTCTTATTAAATAAATTATTCCTATTTAAAGCTAAATACTTACCTGTAAAATAAACCCTAATATAGCTACAATATAAATTATAATTATATTGTAGCTATTTTAGGGTTTATATTTATTTTACGGGCAAACTTTGTATTTATTTTAACCAGGTACAATAGCTATTAAATAGTTAAGAACTATTTAATAGCTACCTAGTTAAAATAATTACAAAATTACCTGTAAAATAATCCTAACCTAAGTTACAATTTAAACCTAACACTACACTATCAATAAATAAATTAAATAAAATACCTACAAATAAATACAATTAAATAAACTAACTAAAGTACAAACAATAAAAAAAGCTAAGTTACAAAAAATAAAAAAAATAATTACAAACATAATAAAAATATTACAACAATTTTAAACTAATTACACCTACTCTAAGCCCCCTAATAAAATAACAAAGCCCCCCAAAATAAAAAAATGCCCTACCCTATTCTAAAATTAAAATAGAAAAGCTCTTTTACCTTACCAGCCCTTAAAAGGGCCCCAAAGAATTCAGCTCTTTTGCCTGTAAAAAAAAAAACATACAATACTCCCCCCCAACATTACAACTCACCACCCACATACCCCTAATCTAACCCAAACCCCCCTTAAATAAACCTAACACTAAGCCCCTGAAGATCTTCCTACCTTGTCTTCACCATGCCAGGTATCACCCGATCGCTCCAGGCTCCGAAGTCTTCATCCAAGCCCAAGCGGGCGGCTGGAGATCCATCATCCGGCTGAAGTCTTCTATCAAGCGGCGGCTGAAGAGGTCCAGAAGAGGCTCCAAAGTCTTCCTCCTATCCGGGCAGAAGAGTAGATCCGGACCAGCAACCATCTTCTTCCAAGCGGGTCACAATCGGCTCCATCTTGAAGGACCTCCGGCGCGGATCCATCCTCTTCTTGCGACTTCCTAAGTCCGAATGAAGGTTCCTTTAAATGACGTCATCCAAGATGGCGTCCCTCGAATTCGATTGGCTGATAGGATTCTATCAGCCAATCGGAATTAAGGTAGGGAAAATCTGATTGGCTGATTGAATCAGCCAATCAGATTGAGCTCGCATTCTATTGGCTGTTTTCCGATCAGCCAAATAGAATGTGAGCTCAATCTGATTGGCTGATTGGATCAGCCCAATTGGGATTGAACTTGAATCTGATTGGTTGATTCCATCCAGCCAATCAGATTTTTCCTACCTTAATTCCGATTGGCTGATAGAATCCTATCAGCCAATCGGAATTCGAGGGACGCCATCTTGGATGACGTAATTTAAAGGAACCTTCATTCGGACTTAGGACGTCGCAAGAAGAAGGATGGATCCGCGCCGGAGGTTTCTTCAAGATGGAGCCGCTTGTCACCGCTTGGAAGAAGAAGGGTTGCCGGTCCGGATCTACTCTTCTGCCCGGATAGAAGGAAGACTTTGGAGCCTCTTCTGGACCTCTTCAGCCGCCGCTTGATAGAAGACTTCAGCCGGATGATGGATCGCCAGCCCCCCGCTTGGGCCTTGGATGAAGACTTCGGAGCCTGGAGCAATCGCTGATACCTGGCATGGTGAAGACAAGGTAGGAAGATCTTCAGGGGCTTAGTGTTAAGTTTATTTAAGGGGGTTTGGGTTGATTAGGGGTATGTGGGTGGTGGGTTGTAATGTTGGGGGGGGGTATTGTATGTTTTTTTTTACAGGCAAAAGAGCTGAATTCTTTGGGGTATGCCCCGCAAAAGGCCCTTTTAAGGGCTAGGTAAGGTAAAAGAGCTTTTTCTATTTTAATTTTCAAAAAGTTTTTATTAGTTTCAATCGCTATACATACAGTGTGATACTTGAGTGCACGTGTTAGTACTTAAATAAAACAGAAAAACAAAAACACCAAAAATGAACAAAAACAAATTCAACTTTACAGAAGTCAATTTTCAAAATGAGATTTGGAGTAAATTGAGAGATTTTCATAAATACAGGTATACCCCGCTCATACAGCGGGTTAGGGGACCGGAGCCCCGCTGTAAAGTGAAAACCGCCTTAAAGTGAAACAAGGGCAGTTTTAGCTATCTTTTCACTTGCCAGTGTGTTTAAAAACTTGAAAACATGTTTGAACTAACATATATTAGGGGTGCAATAGTGCTACGTTGAGTTTAACACTCGCACAGCACAGTATTCAATTCGTATTCAATAAAAACTACCTGTAAAATAGTGACAATGACTGTAGTAAAATTTGCAGGACTATAGCACTGAGACACAGATTGCACTGTAATGCTTGTAAACAGAGTGAACTGTGCATAACAAAATGGTGCCAGTCACTTTTCTTGCAATCTCATGATGATTACAGCACTGTTTCAAAATCCTTGGAGGCTGAACTTCAGCTCCACAAAGCGCTGTATTAGCGAAGCGCTGTAAAGCGAAGCGCTGTAAAGTGAGGTATACCTGTATTCGTATCAGTTATTAACCCAACTCCTCACAACTCTCTCATTCCTAACTACTTTATCTAGGACCAGTGTCCAATACCAGGGCCGGGGAGGGACTGAGCAGACCGGGCTTGTGAGAACCGGGATTTTGTCAGATCCCAGTATAGTTTTATGTCCAGAAAGACCTCCTTTCTCTGTGTTTTAAAGTAACCGTATTCCTCAGTTGGAGGGTGTTTTCTACGTGTTTCAGCCATTCACTAATTGTAGGCGACACTGGGTTTTTCATTTACTGGCTATTAAGGACTTAGCCGAATTCAGGGCGAACTGTAACACTCTTTGTCTGAGTTGACACATGTTTTTGGGGAGAGCATTCAAGAGGGCCATTTCAGGTGTCAACTCAAATGCATCACCTAATAAGTGTTTTAGGAAGGTTTCAATTTCCTGCCATAGGGGCTTGATTATAGGGGCAGCTCCACCACATGTGTGACATTGATCCTCTCTGTTTACACCCTCTCCAACAAATGTCGGACGAGAGTGGGTATATGCTTTTTAGACGTGAGGGGGTCAAATACCACCTAGATAGTACTTTAAAATTGAGCTCTAACATCTTCGTTGATGATGAGGATTTTTTAACTAGAGAATAAATACGGTTCCATTCCTTATCACTAAGTTCTATGTTTAGGTCCTGTTGCCATTTGTATGTATATGTCGGTTGTGATAAGCTGTTGTGTGCTGTTAGTATAGATTTTGCCAGTGATAGAGTGTGCCTAAGGGGGCCCTGGGAGCTGCAAATACCTTCAAAACGTGTCAGAGGTCTCGTCCAGTCAGATTTATGTTTAGATGTGTCTACCAAGTGTTGAAGTTGTCTATACTTTAACCAATTTGTGAAAGCCCCATTTAGTATGCCACCTAGCTCTTCCCATGAGCTTTTCTCAGCCTTATACTATTGATATATGAAATTACCTCTTATTACCCGCCTTATGGGTGTCCCATAAGATTCCCTTGCTGTCTACCGAGTGTAGGTTATGTCTGAAGTATTCCTCTAATTTTTGTTTAATTGTCTAGCACAATGTCTGGGTCGTGAAGTAGTGAGCTCATCCAGTCTCCACTGTGAGTGTCCGTTCTGGGGTCCTGCTGGCCAACCTATCTCTAGTGTGACATGTTTGGCAAGATCTGTCCAAGATGTTAGGTAGAATCTCTGTATGGGATACCAGCGGAAATGAAGTGATGGTCCAACAGTATATATCATCAATTCGTGAGAATGATTTCTGTGCATGGGGAAAACATAATTTATGCTTCCTGATAAATTTATTTCTATTGTAGTGTATCCAGTCCACGGATACTCCATTACCTATGGGATATTAACTCCTCCCCAACAGGGAAGTGCAACGAGGATTCACCAGCAGAGCTGCTATATAGCTCCTCCCCTAACTGCCATTACCAGTCATTCGACCGTAAACATGCTAGAGAAGGAAAAACCATAGGGGTGCAGTGGTGGTGACAGTAGTTTAATGAAAATTACCTGCCTTAAAGTGATGCAGGGCGAGGCCGTGGACTGGCATACACTACAAGAGAAATAAATTTATCAGGTAAGCATAAATTATGTTTTCTCTTGTTAAGTGTATCCAGGTCCACGGATCATCCATTACTTATGGGATACCAATACCAAAGCTAAAGTCACGGGATGACGGGAGGGACAGGGCAGGCTCTTTATACGGAAGGAACCACTGCCTGAAGAACCTTTCTCCCCCAAAAACATCCTCCCGAAGAAGCAAAAGTGTCAAATTTGTAAAATTTGGAAAAAAGTATGAAGAGAAGGACCAAGTTGCAGCCTTGCAAATCTGTTCAACAGAAGCCTCATTCTTAAAGGCCCCAGTGGAAGCCACCAGCTCTAGTAGAATGTGCCTGTAATTCTTTTCAGGAGGCTGCTGTCCAGCAGTCTCATAGGCTAACCGTATTATGCTACGAAGCAAAAGAGAAGAGGAGGTAGCCGAAGCTTTTTGACCCTCTCCTCTGACCAGAATAAACGGACCAAACAGGGGAAGACGTTTGTCGAAAATCTTAGTTGCCTGTAGATAAAAATTTCAGGGGCACGGACTACATCTAGATTGTGTAGCAGACGTTCCTTTTTCGAAGAAGATTAAGGACACAAAGATGGAACCACAATCTCTTGATTGATATTCCTGTTAGTGACCACCCTTAGGTTAGGAACCCAGGTTTAGTACGCAGAACTACCTTGTCTGAATGAAAAATCAGATAAGGAGAATCACAATGTAAGCAGATAACTCAGAGACTCTTCGAGCCGAGGAAATCGCCATTAAAAACAGAACTTTCCAAGATAACAACTTGATTATCAATGAATGAAGGGGTTCAACACGGAACCCCCTGTAAAACATTAAGAACTAAGTTCAAATCCCATGGTGGAGCAACGAGTTTTAAACAAGGCTTGAATCCTAGCTAAAGCCTGACAAAAAGCTTGAATCTCCGGAACTTCTGACAGAGCGTTTGTGTAAAAGAATGGACAGAGCTGAAATCTGTCCCTTTAAGGAACTAGCGGATAAACCCTTTTCTAAACCTTCTTGTAGAAAAGACAATATCCTCGGAATCCTAACCTTACTCCATGAGTAACCTTTGGATTCGCACCAATATAGGTATTTACGCCATATCTTATGGTAAATCGTTCTGGTAACAGGCTTCCTAGCCTGTATTAAGGTATCAATAACTGACTCAGAAAAACCACGTTTTGATAAAATCAAGCGTTCAATTTCCAAGCAGTCAGCTTCAGAGAAGTTAGATTTTGATGTTTGAAGGGACCCTGTATCAGAAGGTCCTGTTTCAGAGGTAGAGACCAAGGTGGACAGGATGACATGTCCACTAGATCTGCATACCAAGTCCTGCGTGGCCATGCAGGTGCTATTAGAATCACTGATGCTCTCTCCTGTTTGATTCTGGCAATCAATCGAGGAAGCATCGGGAAGGGTGGAAACACATAAGCCATCCCGAAGGTCCAAGGTGCTGTCAAAGCATCTATCAGAACCGCTCCCGGATCCCTGGATCTGGACCCGTAACGAGGAAGCTTGGCGTTCTGTCGAGACGCCATGAGATCTATCTCTGGTTTGCCCCAACGTCGAAGTATTTGGGCAAAGACCTCCGGATGAAGTTCCCACTCCCCCGGATGAAAAGTCTGACGACTTAAGAAATCCGCCTCCCAGTTCTCCACTCCCGGGATGTGGATTGCTGACAGGTGGCAAGAGTGAGACTCTGCCCAGCGAATTATCTTTGATACTTCCATCATTGCTAGGGAGCTTCTTGTCCCTCCCTGATGGTTGATGTAAGCTACAGTCGTGATGTTGTCCGACTGAAACCTGATGAACCCCCGAGTTGTTAACTGGGGCCAAGCCAGAAGGGCATTGAGAACTGCTCTCAATTCCAGAATGTTTATTGGCAGGAGACTCTCCTCCTGATTCCATTGTCCCTGAGCCTTCAGAGAATTCCAGACAGCGCCCCAACCTAGTAGGCTGGCGTCTGTTGTTACAATTGTCCAGTCTGGCCTGCTGAATGGCATCCCCCTGGACAGATGTGGCCGAGAAAGCCACCATAGAAGAGAATTTCTGGTCTCTTGATCAGATTCAGAGTAGGGGACAAGTCTGAGTAATCCCCATTCACTGACTTAGCATGCACAATTGCAGCGGTCTGAGATGTAGGCGTGCAAAGGGTACTATGTCCATTGCTGCTACCATTAAGCCGATCACCTCATGCTTTGAGCTACTGACGGGTGTTGAATGGAATGAAGAGCACGGCATGCATTTTGAAGCTTTGTTAACCTGTCTTCTGTCAGGTAAATCTTCATTTCTACAGAATCTATAAGAGTCCCCAAGAAGGGAACTCTTGTGAGTGGAAAGAGAGAACTCTTCTTTTCGTTCACCTTCCATCCATCGCGACCTTAGAAATGCCGAGTACTTAACTCTGTATGAGACTTGGCAGTTTGAAAGCTTGAAGCTTGTATCAGAATGTCGTCTAGGTACGGAGCTACCGCAATTCCTCGCGGTCTTAGTACCACCAGAAGAGCAACCCAGAACCTTTGTGAAGATTCTCGGAGCCGTAGCCAATCCGAATGGAATGAGCTACAAACTGGTAATGCCTGTCTAGAAAGGCAAACCTTAGATACCGGTAATGATCTTTGTGAATCGGTATGTGAAGGTAAGCATCCTTTAAATCCACTGTGGTCATGTACTGACATTTTGGATCATGGGTAAAATTGTCCGAATAGTTTCCATTTTGAACGATGGAACTCTTAGGAATTTGTTTAGGATCTTTAAATCCAAGATTGGCCTGAAAGTTCCCTCTTTTTTGGGAACCACAAACAGATTTGAGTAAAACCCTTGTCCTTGTTCCGACTGCGGAACCGGATGGATCACTCCCATTAATAAAAGATCTTGTATGCAGCGTAGAAACGCCTCTTTCTTTATTTGGTTTGTTGACAACCTTGACAGATGAAATCTCCCTCTTGGGGAGAGAATTTGAAGTCTAGAAGGTATCCCTGAGATATGATCTCTAACGCCCAGGGATCCTGGACATCTCTTGCCCAAGCCTGGGCGAAGAGAGAAAGTCTGCCCCCCACTAGATCCGTTCCCGGATCGGGGGCCCCTCGATACATGCTGTCTTTAGGGGCAGCAGCAGGTTTCCTGGCCTGCTTGCCCTTGTTCCAGGACTGGTTAGGTCTCCAGCCTTGTCTGTAGCGAGCAACAGCTCCTTCCTGTTTTGGTGCAGAGGAAGTTGATGCTGCTCCTGCTTTGAAATTACGAAAGGAACGAAAATTAGACTGTCTAGCCTTAGGTTTGGCTCTGTCTTGAGGCAGGGCATGCCTTTGCCCTCCTGTAATGTCAGCGATAATTTCTTTCAACCCGGGCCCGAATAAGGTCTGCCCTTTGAAAGGTATATTAAGCAATTTAGATTTAGAAGTAACGTCAGCTGACCAGGATTTTAGCCACAGTGCTCTGCGTGCCTGAATGGCGAATCCGGATTTCTTAAGCCGTAAGTTTAGTTTAAATGTACTACGGCATCTGAAATAAATGAGTTAGCTAACTTAAGGGCTTTAAGCTTGTGTGTAATCTCATCTAATGGAGCTGATTCAAGTGTCTCTTCCAGAGACCCAAACCAAAATGCTGCTGCAGCCACGTTGACAGGCGCAATGCATGCATGAGGTTTGCAATATAAAACCTTGTTGAACAGAACATTCTCTAAGGTAACCTCTAACTCCTTTTTATCCATTGGATCTGAAAGGCACAGGCTATCCTCACCGATCAGACAGGATAGTGGTACGACACACTTAGCTAAAGTAGAAACTGCTCCCTCCACCTTAGGGACCGTTTTGCCATAAGTCCCGTAGGTGGTGGCGTACTATTGGAAACATCTTTTCTAAATATCGGAGGGGGGGTGCAGAACGGCACACCGGGTCTATCACACTCCTTAGTAACAATTTCAGTAAGTCTCTAGGTAATAGGAAAAACGTCAGTACTCGCCGGTACCGCAAAATATTTATCCAACCCTACACATTTTCTCTGGTATTGCAACTGTGTTACAATCATCAGAGCCGCTAACACCCTCCCCTAGTAATACACGGAGGTTTTCCAGCTTAAATTTAAAATTTGAAATATCTGAATCCAGTTTGTTTGGATCAGAACCGTCACCCCGCAGAATGAAGCTCTCCGTCCTCATGTTCTGCAAATTGTGACGCAGTGTCTGACTATGGCCCTAATATTATCAGCGCACTCTGTTCTCACCCCAGAGTGATCACGCTTACCTCTTAGTTCTGGTAATTTAGCCAAAACTTCAGTCATAACAGTAGCCATATCCTGTAATGTGATTTGTAATGGCCGCCCAGATGTACTCGGCGCTACAATATCACGCACCTCCCCGAGCGGGAGATGCAGGTACTGACACGTGAGGCGAGTTAGTCGGCATAACTCTCCCCTCGTTGTTTGGTGAAATATGTTCAATTTGTACAGATTGACTTTTATTTAAAGTAGCATCAATACAGTTAGTACATAAATTTCTATTGGGCTCCACTTTGGCTTTAGCACATATAGCACAGAGATCTTCCTCTGAATCAGACATTTTAACACACTAGCAAATAAACTAGCAACTTGGAAATACTTTTCAAGTAATTTACTATAATATGAAAACGTACTGTGCCTATAAGAAGCACAGAAAAAGTTATGACAGTTGAAAATTAATAAACTGAAAAGTTATAGCATCAAATCTTTGTAAAAAACACAATTTTAGCAAAGGATTGCTCCCATTAGCAAAGGATAATCTAACCCTCATAGCAGAAAAAAATTAAAAAAAAAATACAGAAATAAACGTTTTTTTTATCACAGTCAACTACAATCTCACAGCTCTGCTGTGAGTGATTACCTCACTCAAAACAAGTTTTGAAGGACCCCTGAGTTCTGAACCGGATCATGCAGGGAAAGACAATAAACTTCTGATGCGTAGCAAAAGCACCTCTCCCCCCTCACACATAAACAGTGAGAGAGATCAGTAAACTGTCATAAATTAAATAAACGACTGCCAAGTGGAAAAAAAATAGTGCCCAAAACATTTTTTCACCCAGTACCCTCAGAAATTAAACGATTTTACATGCCAGCAAAAAAACGTTTAACATTAATAAATTGAGTTTTATTAAAAAGCCTGTTGCTAGTCCCTGCAAATTAGGCTAAAGTTTTATGCATACAGTATAATTCCAGTGAAGTGCCATTCCCCAGAATACTGAAGTGTAAAATATACATACATGACAGCCTGATACCAGTTGCTGCTACTGCATTTTAAGGCTGAGTTTACATTATATCGGTATGGCAGAATTTTCTCATCAATTCCATTGTCAGAAAATAATAAGCTGCTACATACCTCTTTGCAGATTAATCTGCCCGCTGTCCCCTGATCTGAAGTTTACCTCTCCTCAGATGGCCCGAGAAACAGCAATATGATCTTAACTTACTCCGGCTAAAATCATAGAAAAACTCAGGTAGATTCTTCTTCAAATTCTACCAGAGAAGGAATAACACACTCCGGTGCTATTATAAAAATAACAAACTTTTGATTGAAGGTATGAAAACTAAGTATAATCACCACAGTCCTCTCACACATCCTATCTATTCGTTGGGTGCAAGAGAATGACTGGTAATGGCAGTTAGGGGAGGAGCTATATAGCAGCTCTGCTGGGTGAATCCTCTTGCACTTCCTGTTGGGGAGGAGTTAATATCCCATAAGTAATGGATGATCCGTGGACTGGATACACTTAACAAGAGAAAAAAGGTATAATTTCTGGAGCGTGCGTGTTGCAACCTCCAAACATCTACCACTGTCATCAGCCTAAGGCTATCTTTAACACTGCTACCGGTACTGGAGGTTCAGCGTACTCTAGAGGCGGAACAGTCCAAACCTGGATCAAGTGTCACATTGAGATCACCACCAACTACCAGCACTCCCTTTTTGATCTCAAGTATTCTATCACTAATCATTCTAATAAACTTAGCCTGTTTCGTGTTTGGAGCATATACGCATACCAGTGTAACTAATGTATCAAATATAGAGCCCTGCAGTATAAGAAGTCTTCCCTCTAAATCCTCATGTTTGTCGGATAGCTGAAAGGGCACATTTTATGAAACAGTATTCCCACACCTGCGACCTTTCTATGTAGGTTTGGAGTGAAAGAAACCCACCGGGTAGTCTTGGGAAGAAAACTTGGGCGTGTTGTTTCTTAGGAAGTGAGTCTCCTGCACAAAGACTATGTCTCCTTTAAGTTTACGGAAGTGGTTTAGTGCTATAGACCTCTTCGTGGGAGAGTTGAGGCCTCTGCAATTCTGAGACAAAAACACTAATGGATTGCTAGCCATGATATATATGGTTTGGGGAATCTACACTGTTTAAATAGCGAGTTATCATCTGGTGTATGGTGAAAATGCTCAGCCCCCCCCCCCCCCCAGGTACAAAGGACACTTACCCCCGCTCACTCTGCTTCTTAGCTGGCTTTCAGCAGGATATCTCAAACCCATGTGAATTTGAGTGGTGGGTGAACACAAGTGGTGCTGTTGGTATGCTTTGTAGCTCGACTTCTTGAAAACCAAAATAACAAGAACAAATATAAACATTAACACATTAACAGAAAACTTAGAACTAACAATTAACAACCTGTAGTAATCAGACACTGTAGTGTCTGGACTACTTGGGGGGTGAATAGTAACTAAATCACTATTGTAGCTCACCTTGGAGATGGCTATCTGGTAACAGTTTTATGTATGTATGCCTATTAAGTCCAGTAAGTCTAACGGGCCCTGCATATTTGTATTAGGGTATAAAAGAACATAACAAATAGAAACAGCAAAAACAGCCATCACTAACCACAAATAAAATTCCAGCAGGTGCTGGAGCACTTCATTTATGTAACTTATCATATCAATGGAGAATGGACTCTCTTTTAATGTCTTTTATAGAGTTCTTTTACTTCTTTTGATGCTGTTTCATGTAATCTCAGCTTCCTTGGTTCTGGAAGTAGCAGCTGGGGTCTGGTTTCTTTGCCTTTTTTCGGTTGACTTTCTGCCAATGAGGTCTCTTAGGGAGCTGCTTATCCAGTGGTCTGTTGTTCCCTTTAGAGTCATTGCTGTGCAGAGATGGCGGAGTGGGTAAAGGAATCTCAAGTAGCCTTCAGAACTCCTCTAGATCATCCGGTGACTTGTAGGTAACGGTGTTATTTCCTTTATTGACCTTCAAACAGAAGGGAAATCCCCACCTGTATTGTATTTCCTGCTCACGTAGGTGGTCTGTAAGATATCTAGCTTCTTTTCTGTTATTTAAAGTCATTGGGCTTAAGTCCGCATATATCTGGAGAACGTGCTCTTCAAAGGTCAGAGGTGACATCTTTCTCGCCGCTTGTGCTATCAGCTCCTTATCCTGGTATTGGTGAAATTTCATAATGATATCTCGTGGGGGCTCGGTTTCCCTCGGCTTGGGCCTCAGTGCCCTGTTTGCCCTGTCCAGTTTATATGGAGGCGATGTGGTATCTTTAGTTAGGTGCTGAAAAAGCCTTTGCAGATATTGGGGGATGAGGTCAGACGTGATGGACTCTGGAATGCCTCTGATTCTTAGGTTCTGCCTCCTTCCCCTGTTGTCTAAGTCTTCTAATTGGCTCTTAAGTTGCTGAATTTGAATATCCTGAATTGAGAGACAACGAGAATGTCCATCTATAGTGTTGTTAGTGTCGTTAACCTTTTCCTCTATGTAATCTATCCTCTCACCCATCTCCGCCAAATCCTTCTTAACCTCTGCCAAACCATCTTTCACTATTTTTGCCACTTGGTGCAATAAGGTGTTAAAGTCATCTTTGGTTGGCAAGGTCTCCAAGTCTGCTTTGGTCAATGGGGCATTTTTCTCTGCCGTAGCGGCTGGAGGAGATGGTGTGTTTAACATTTCTTCTGCTTCTCCCTCTGGATCAATATCAGAGTGCTGTGAGGTACTTAATGCTTTAAAGTAGGTATTTAACTTAGTAGCAGCGTTCGTGGTAAGTTTAGCTGTCTTGTCCACTCTGGCCTGTCTTTTTGTTGTCATGTTGTGTCACATATAGTTTCTTGCAGTATAGCCACCTCTCTGAGCTAAGAGCTGTCCTTGCTGCGGTTCTGCGTGTAGCTGTGTGTGGCTTTGTTATTGTGTGTGGCCACGTGGGTGCTTGAGTTGTCTTGTCTTTCTTGTCTCCTGCCCTCCACGGATTGCTATAAATGTCCTTTTGAAAACTATACTTGTTATGCAGAGCCCTGTTTGTCCCTCTAGCCCTAGACCTGCACCCCCTCTTGGTGTATTTGCGCTGTTCCCGCGCTAGAAATTTATGATGCTTGCGGCCTAATATGCTAGGGGGAGGAGAGGGAAGATGGCGCGTTAGCTTCCAGGCACCCTGGTGTGTGCAGGAAGGTATTGCGCTGCTTATGTGTTATGTCGCCACTTACGATTCTCCCCTTGCTGCACAAGACAGGGCTCTCAAGCTCCGGGTCTAAGTTCCATGCCAGTCCGCCGAGGCTCTCGGCTCCAATGCGGCCTGTGTAATGCCGCGGTGTCAGTACAGCTCCGGCGCTTGATTCCGCTGTCAAACGGGTTTCTGGCCGCAGCGGTGTTGCTTATGAGGGGTTAGCAGTCGTCTGATGGCAAAAAGAATTTCAGCTACATACCATTTCTTTCTCCTAACATGAGCTGTTGCACGGAGCTTCTCCTACTTGCGACCGTCCATATTGGCAGTCGGCTCCGCCCCCGAGCTTTTCTATTTTAATTTTAGAATAGGGTAGGGCATTTTTTTTATTTTGGGGGGCTTTGTTATTTTATTAGGGGGCTTAGAGTAGGTGTAATTAGCTTAAAATTGTTGTAATATTTTTATTATGTTTGTAATTAATTTTTTATTTTTTTGTAACTTAGCTTTTTTTATTTTTTGTACTTTAGTTAGTTTATTTAATTGTATTTATTTGTAGGAATTTTATTTAATTTATTTTATTGATAGTGTAGTGTTAGGTTTAATTGTAGATAATTGTAGGTATTTTATTTAATTAATTTATTGCTAGTGTAGTGTTAGGTTTAATTGTAACTTAGGTTAGGATTTATTTTACAGGTAATTTTGTAATTATTTTAACTAGGTAGCTATTAAATAGTTATTAACTATTTAATAGCTATTGTACCTGGTTAAAATAAATACAAAGTTGCCTGTAAAATAAATATTAATCCTAAAAATAGCTACAATATAATTATAATTAGGGGTTAATACTTGAAGTTAGGGTCAGCGATGTTAGGGAGGGCAGATTAGGGGTTCATACTATTTATTATAGGGTTAGTGAGGCGGATTAGGGGTTAATACATTTATTATAGTAGCGGTGAGGTCCGGTCGGCAGATTAGGGGTTAATTATTGTAGGTAGGTGGAGGCGACGTTGGGGGCGCAGATTAGGGGTTAATAAAATATAATATAGGGGTCGGCGGTGTTAGGGGCAGCAGATTAGGGGTACATAGGGATAACGTAGGTTGCGGCGGTGTACGGAGCGGCAGATTAGGGGATAAAAAAAAATATGCAGGTGTCAGCGATAGCGGGGGGCGGCAGTTTTAGGGGTTAATAATTGTAAGGTTAGGGGTGTTTAGACTCGGGGTACATGTTAGGGTGTTAGGTGCAGACTTAGGAAGTGTTTCCCCATAGGAAACAATGGGGAAGCGTTAGGAGCTTAACGCTGCTTTTTTGCAGGTGTTAGGTTTTTTTTCAGCTCAAAGTGCCCCATTGTTTCCTATGGGGATATCGTGCACGAGCACGTTTTTGAAGCTGGCCGCGTCCGTAAGCACCGCTGGTATTGAGAGTTGGAGTGGCGGTAAATTATGCTCTACGCTCCCTTTTTGGAGCCTAACGCAGCCATTCTGTGAACTCTAAATACCAGCGGTATTTAAAAGGTGCGGGGGGAAAAAAAGCATGCTTTAGCTACGCGGGTCGTTACCGACAAAACTCTAAATCTAGGCGTTAGGTTGTAGAGGAAAAAAGGATAGAAAAGAGAGATAGAAGAGGTATTGGTATTATAGTCTAATGCTTTAACATTAACACGTGTAAAAAAATATAATAAGGTGGCTAATTTGGTAATTAGTTATTTAAGAGATAAATTACAGTTATCTAGTTAATTACTAGGAAACTATACTAGAGTATTAACATACCAAGGATAAAAAAGCTGACAGAGGTCTATTACCACAGATAGCTATCATAATTTATCTAATTTATCAGATTTGAAATCGACATCCAACATGTAGCTCACTGAACGTTCCATGGCCCACTGTGGCCTACTGAAATGGCCTAGCAAGTGTCAATAACTGATTGATAAACCAAGCAAAACTCAAAGAGATAGGTTCTTGATAATATGGTTTATAGAAGCTGTAAAGGGAACTAGATCTCTTTCCAGGCACCACCGAGAGACAAGGATCCTTTGAAATAGTCTCAAACAACTAGTTTGTGATGATGAAGAACATTTGAAAAAAGGCTGGGTACCAAGATTGGAATGGACAATGATAAATTATTATGAGAAGAGAAATTAAATCCTTGCAAATTACTAAAATTGTCCTTGTCATCAAGTCAAATGCAAGGGAGGCATAAGCCCTTGAGAAAGATCAACTCTGAAAGGTGGCATATATAGCCAGAGATTCTAGATCTGGTCGCCAACTGAAGTTTAGTGTATTTTGACATTTAGAGAAGGAAAAAGGTCTATTACAAAGGTACCCTCAGAGAAAGAAATTCTCAGAAAGTCCCTTTTTTTCCTATTTGCAATTGCTTGCATTAGTCATAAAAATGCCATTCCCATTATGCCCCAGCTTAAAAAGACCCACGCTGTCACTGTTCTGGTACTTTGCGGATTCAAAGTCTCTGAAACTTTTCCTGGGCCCAGGTAGTCTTCCGGCGTCGAGGTGTTACTGCTTCAGTGATGCGGTCTGTATTCTAAAATCACGCCTTTGTTGTATTCCGGCTTTGCAGATCTGATCCGCCTGTTTGTAATGTAGCAGAGGGCGGTTTTTAGTGGTCAGCCCCTGTCTTCTTTTAGTTGTTTGCCCTTTTTGCCTGGTAGCAAGTTTTTATAGGCTGTGTCCAACTTTAGGATGGGCTGGTTTCCACCGGTTATATCCCTCTTTATGATCAATCCGGGTTGAGGGTCTGTAAATCCGTAAGGTGCACTATATTATTTCACAGCTGCTCGTCAGTTGTTGGCATTGAGTAGAGAATTTAGCAATTCAGTTCGACATGTTTCGCCCCTCACTCGGGGCTTTTTCAAGAATCTTTCCCTACTTCGCTACACCACTCCATTAGGCCCTTCCTAAATAGACACAGATTGGGAGCGTCTTTTGCTGGGGGTAGAGAGAGCCACAGAAGCGCAACATATACCGGGAGTAACATAAATAAATAAATAAAACTCCCACACCCAAGACCCCAACTCAACTCCAACAGGTATAATAGACAGCTCCTAAACGTCATTCAATCTGGAGCATCACTGAGAGCACTCCCTTACTGCCTCACCCCATATACCTCTATCAGATTACACAGAGCGGTTCATAGGAATTTATTACACATAACCTTCCCACATGGGGGATTCTAACCTGAAGCCTTATCAGAGGGGTATATCACCAGTTTGTACTGTTTCAAGCAACTGCACAGAGCTGCCCTCAGCAGTCTAACACTAACTCCTCTACACCTGTGCACTACTGAACCCCCAGAGCTCATGCTGGGAGGGATGCCAAATAAAAGGACACCAAAGCCGCCTAAGGACTGTAAATTATCCACTATGAACAACTACCTGAGACCGGTGGAAACAGTAATAACACCCCTACCCATCCCTCCCCCCCAGCATTCACAAGCAGAAGAACCCCTGCCGTGCAGAGAGGGAGCTGACTCCATGCAGCATGTCACCAAAGGTGACCTTAAATATTTTGCCTCTAGAGAGGACATCAGGGAAGCTATTCAAGAAGTCAAGGACCTATTCAGTGAATTTAAAAAAGATATCACAGCACTTGAACAAAGAGTCACGCACCTAGAAGATAAACAAGAGTCCCAACAAACAGATCTGCAAACACAGACAGAGAATATGCAGGCTCATGCGGATATGCTGCATAACCTTATGATCAGAATGGAAGACCTAGAAAACCAGAGCCGCCGGAATAACTTGAGGATCCGCGGCATCCCTGAATCCATCCAGCCGACAGCCCTGCTGGGCCACCTGCAAAGCCTCTTCCACATGGCAAAAGATACACCATCATCCCCAGATATCCCTATTGAAAGAGCGCACCGCACTTTACGCCCGAGACCACCCATAAAAGCATCTCTTTTCGAGACAAAGAGGGCATTCTTAAAGGAGCCAGAAATAAATCACCTCTCAAACACGCTGGGATAGAAATACAGATATACCCAGATATCTGCCCCACCACTTTACAAAAGAGAAGGGACTTAAAATTCATCACAACGGCCCTCAGAGAGAACAAACATCCCATACAGGTGGGGATTCCCCAACTTGCATCATTGCCACAAAGGACAACACCTCCACAGTCCTCCGGTCACTTTCAGATCTCCCAGCCTTCAACAAAAATCTAAATCTACAGATTCAGCTACCAGCATCCCTGGGACACCTGCAAGAAGACCCCGCTGAAAAGAGAGCTACAACGCCACAGAGCTAAATATGATCATGACTCACTGACTCTACCTCACATGCACCGACTCGGTGCAACTGCTGACCTGGCCATGCCAGCTCCAAGAAGGGAAGTGTCTGAAAATTGAAGGATGAAACAGGACCTTCCAACGTTCCTGGGAGATAAGTGCCCATTATGTAGCTTTTATCATAGTATATGCTGTTAGATTGTTTTATTTAAGTTTAATGAGTGCAAAAGTTATCATATTTTAACACACACATCAGATAGGGCAGATCTAGCCCACACCCTAATTACAACTCACATTACAACTTATTTCACCTCATAAATAGATATGGCCTGCTTAGCACACCTAACAACTTAGCCCACCAACCACATACATTTAGGCATATTCCCAACTCTCCCAAAATACACTGCATCTTCCACCCATACTCTTCCACTTTCACAATACACACGCAGTCACAGCTAGCATCACACACACAAACAAATAGGTACCCAACAAACATACACCACTAATCAAATCCTATATACCAAAGGCATTAGACTAGGGACATTTCCCCTAGTGATTTTGTACTATATTATTGTTGTATTCTGTATTGACTGATTGTTCAAAAGTTTTTTTTTAATTCTTTTTCTTTTAATTTCTTTGCATTGTTCTTGTTCCACAGTCCGGAAAGGACTATCTGAACCTTCCCTTCCGCCCTCACTCTCCTTCTCCCTTTCCCTTCCCCTCCCTTCCATCACCCAATTCTTCCCTCCCTCCCACTACCCCCCATTAACACAATGCCCAAACACCATAAACGCTCCCAGTCACATAGTATAGAACCGGTCACGATTAACACCAAGGGACTTAACAACCCTGGTAAAAGGTCCATTGTGCTCAATGACATGCAAAGAATAGGGGGAGTTATAATGTTCCTCCAAGAGAGACATTTTAAAAAGGGCCATGAGCCTAAGTGGTTCCAGAAGCACTATACGCAGGCCTACTTTGCATCGGGCCCGACCAAGAAGGCAGAAGTGGGTGTACTACTCCACACAAAAATATCCTTCACTCCCACACACATAGAGAGAGACCCAGAGGGGAGATATATCATTGTTGTGGGGCTTTTATACAATAGACCAATTACACTGGCTAATCTGTATTCTCCTAACACTGCGCAGGCTTCTTTTCTCAACAAAGTATCACAAAAGATATTAGAATTGCAAAAGGGAATTCTCTTTATGGGTGGTGACTTTAACGTCCCACCAAACCCAGCCCTGGAAACCTCCAGTGGCTCCTCCAGCACCTCCACTAAGACACTCAAGCAGATAAACCGCCTTCTGAGAGATCTGGTGATTCATGACATATGGCGCATAACACACCCAAATAATAAAGACTACACTTTCTATTCTCACCCTCATAACACCTATACCAGGATAGATTATATCCTCACCGACTCCACAGGTCTAACTACAGTCGCGGACAGCACTATACACAATATCACATGGTCAGACCATGCCCCTGTCACCTGTATACTTCTCTGGCCAGAGGCACCTATATCAACCTACATATGGAAACTGGATGACACCATGCTAGATAACCCCACTACTATGACGGACCTCACTAACTTGCTCCAGGAGTACTTCCATCTCAATATGACAGATAACATTTCTTTGACTACTATTTGGGAGGCCCAAAAATGTGTGATCCGAGGGGAACTCATTAAGATTAGGGCGAGACACAATAGACTCAAAAGGGAAAGATTACAGAACTTACTGTCCCTGATCTCCCAGCTCGAGAGACAGCATAAAGAAGACCCTACTAACACACCCATCCTGACCAACTTAGAACAAACCAAAACTGACCTTCTGACTCACCTACATGAAGAATATCAGAAAAAAGCACTTTTAACCAAACAAAAATTTTTTGAACAGGGTGACAAGGCAGGCAAAATGCTGGTCAGGGCCCTGGCACGCAGGAAAACTAAATCCTATGTGCACGAGATTAGGGATCAGAGGGGAACTATACATAGAGACGCGAAAAACATACCAAACGCTTTCATGGACTATTACAGAAAGTTATATAACCTATCCCGAGCCCCACAAACCAAACAAACACCTCACCCCTCGAGGAAGACCCCCCCCCCGAATACATGAATACCTCTCAGATATCCCCCCTCCTCAACTCTCAGAGGAAGATAGAACCTCGCTAGATGAACCTTTCATGCCCACTGAAATTCTCCAAACCATCAAAGATTTGCCCGCGGGCAAAAGCCCAGGCCCTGATGGCTTGGGATCCAAATACTACAAAAAATTCTCCAACATCTTGATACCCCACTTATTTTATTTTTTTGTTTGTTTAAATAGTTTTTATTGAGGTTTATAATGAAAGGACATACAAATACAGGAGGAAATAATATATAAAAAGAAAAAAACAATATCACACACTGAACTTAATGGTGACATAATATACAATAGCTTCTAATGTCAAGACAGTAGTAGACAATAGTATGTTGTGCATAGAGTCCCAAGACTAAGCAAACCTCATACATTTTTTACTTTTAGGAATTATAACGTTTCATTAATAATTAATAAACAGTAGAACATGATGCAAACACACTCGTCAAAATATATATTAACATCAAGCTTATGTTGAGAAACAAAGAAACTCAGCATATACATTGCATATGTAAGAAAACTCACATTATATAAGGGGAATAGGAGAAGAGTGATAAAGGATAAAAATTAGATATGATATATCATCAAAGAGTGTTTGTTTGCTCTCTTTTCTCTCAATAAAATGGTTAGTATACTCAATATTGCTGAGAGAGAGACAATGTTAAAGATAGAGAACAGACGGCTAGATTTAGAGTTGGGCGGTAGCCGTCAAAACCAGCGTTAGAGGCTCCTAACGCTGGTTTTTACCGCCCGCTGGTATTTGGAGTCAGTCAGGAAAGGGTCTAATGCTCACTTTGCAGCCGCGACTTTTCCATACCGCAGATCCCCCTACGCCATTTGCGTATCCTATCTTTTCAATGGGATCTTCCTAACGCCGGTATTTAGAGTCTTGGCTGAAGTGAGCGTTAGAAATCTAACGACAAGACTCCAGCCACAGAAAAAAGTCAGTAGTTAAGAGCTTTCTGGGCTAACGCCGGTTTATAAATCTCTTAACTACTGTGCTCTAAAGTACACTAACACCCATAAACTACCTATGTACCCCTAAACCGAGGCCCCCCCACATCGCCGCCACTCTATTAACATTTTTTAACCCTAATCTGCCGCTCTGTACACCGCCGCCAGCTACGTTATCCCTATATACCCCTAATCTGCTGCCCCTAACACAGCCGACCCCTATATTATATTTATTAACCCCTAATCTGCCCCCCACAACGTCGCATCCACCTACCTACAATAATTAATCCCTAATCTGCCGACCGGATTTCACCGCTACTATAATAAATGTATTAACCCCTAAAGCTAAGTCTAACTCTAACCCTAACACCCCCCTAACTTAAATATAATTTAAATCTAACGAAATAAATTAACTATTATTAAATAAATTATTCCTATTTAAAGCTAAATACTTACCTGTAAAATAAACCCTTATATAGCTACAATATAAATTATAATTATATTGTAACTTAGGTTAGGATTTATTTTACAGGTAATTTTGTAATTATTTTAACTTGGTAGCTATTAAATAGTTATTAACTATTTAATAGCTATTGTACCTGGTTAATATAATTACAAAGTTAACTGTAAAATAAATATTAATCCTAAAATAGCTACAATATAATTATAATTTATATTGTAGCTATATTAGGGTTCATTTTAACTAGCCGAGAGTTATTTATATAAATGGGTGTTAATTGCGGTTATTCACAAGGGAACCGTGAATTAAGTATCTGGTCTAATCATAACGAACAAAAATACTATACAGTAAAAAGGCTCATTGTGTGTCAGGGAGGAGTTACTTAAATAACTGTAGGACGAGTAGATAAGCTGTAGTAACACTGGGCATTATCTTCGCATATATAATCACATGAACATGTTGGTTAACTATGGGGGGCTAAGGGTGATCTGTTTCTATCCGCTAGTAGGGAAATTATACGCAACATAACTATGGGGAAAAAAGGCCTTAAGGGTTGCAACCGTTAATAATAAGGGATATAAGCAGAATGCCCCAATCACAAATATTAGGTACATATTTAAACTTAAGATATACTGTGAGAAATAAACAGCTTTTGTGCACACTTAGTCCTCTCTTAGAGAATAATTTGTATAATTGAGCATAATGATGCACTTTATATAAATATCTTAGGGTATTTTTCTACACACCTATGAGAAATCAAATTGGTGTAATATACAATATAGAGATAGGGCAAAACAAATTAAAATGAACTGGATTATTCCTACTAAGCTATATTTTGAATACTATTAAAGGCGATATGTTGAGAGAGAAACCGCCATTTAGACTCTGGTATGATACCCCACTTATTAAACATCTTTAACACGGTGCATGACATAGCCTCTCTCCCGAACACAATGCTGGAGGCACACATAGTTGTTCTCCCTAAACCAGGCAAACCCCCAACAAGACCTGAGAACTTTCGCCCAATATCTCTATTAAACTCTGATAATAAGATATTAGCTAAATTAATTGCGAATAGAATTAACAGAGTCCTCCCACAACTCATATCCACAGATCAGGTGGGCTTCATAGCAAACAGGGAAGCAAGGGACAATACACTTAAGGTACTTCAACTGATTTCCCTCGCAAATATAACATCTACCCCTCTCACCTTGCTCTCAACAGACGTGGAGAAAGCGTTTGACCGGGTCAACTGGTCCTTTATGCTTTCTACCCTTCATAAAATGAATTTTGTCCCTATTCTCACTAAAAGAGTGATGTCACTCTACTCCACACCTAACGCTAGAGTATATGTAAATGGTGTCCTGTCAGATACTTTCCACATAGCAAACGGGACTAGGCAGGGATGCCCGCTTTCTCCAGCTCTTTTTGCCATCTCCATAGAGCCCCTAGCAACCAGGATTAGGTCGAACCCTTCTATCTCAGGTCTCAAAATTCATGACATGGAGCATAAACTGGCTATGTACGCCGACGACATACTCCTCACCCTCACCAACACCTTACACTCCCTACCAGAAGTTCTAAAAGAAATGAAGCTATACGGTGATGTATCGAACTTCCACCTGAATCTCACCAAATCGGAGCTCCTAAATATTAGTGAACCCCAAGACCACTTCAATACAATAACTAAAGAATGCCCACTTAGAATTGTACATAAAGAACTAACATATCTAGGAGTAATTGTTAAATCTACATTAACTGACACAGTAGAAGCTAACTATCAAAAAATTAAAAATGATATAATCACGGACCTATCCGGTTGGAGGAAAAAACCCATCTCGTGGCTGGGCCGGATCCACTTGGTTAAAATTAATATTTTACCAAGGATCCTTTACGTTCTCCAGACGGTCCCAATGTCCCCTTCATCCTCACACTTACACCATATGCAGAAGGCAATGGAGGACTTCGTTTGGCAGGGCACTAGACCTAGAATAAATAAAAACACTCTGTACAGACCATGCACAGCGGGAGGCATAGGTTTACCTAACTTACACTCATATTGTCAGGCCATAGCCCTCCAGCGGATAGTGGAATGGAGCCAGAATCTGACGCACAAAGCATGGGTAAGAATCAACACAGATATAATACAGTGCCACAATGTAGGCTCCCTAGCCTGGCTCCCTCAGAAACACCGCCCTCCGCAAATACTATCATACTCTTTGATACATGACACACTACATAAATGGGATAAGACCCATATCACCTCACCCATCTCACCCCTAACCCCAATCAGAGATAACCCAGACATAAGCATTCTCCCCGTCAAAGATAAAATTAAAAACGCCCTGCCACTAAACAGGCTTTTCCTGCATGGGGTCACTATAAACAATAAGCTGAAAACGCAACAGGAACTTAAAGACTGGGATGCAGACCTCTTCACCTCTTGGTTTCACTGTGCTCAAATATCTCACTATATCATGACCCATAGACACAAGGCATCAATACTCAGACATCTCACACCTTTTGAGACCCTTTGAACGCTACCCTCCCCGACAAAACATGTCATCTCACGCCTGTACAACATGCTTCAACACAGCGGGCTACAAAACCTCCCCCCCTATGTGAAGGGTTGGCATGGGGAACTGGGACGGGAATATGACCCTAAGCAATGGAATAAAGCTTTTAATATAACAAAAACCTGCTCAATCTCAGCCAGAACACAAGAGTCACAATATAAATTCTTGAGCAGATGGTATCTGACCCCACATCGAATTAAAAAAATATACCCCAATACGTCAGGGAAATTCTGGAGGGGATGTGGAGAGGAGGGGACTATGATCCACGTTTGGTGGAACTGCCCCAGACTACAAAACTATTGGCGAGAGGTCTTTGAAGTAATTAATCAAAAACTAAATCTTACCCTATGCCCGAGCCCCTCTCTTCTGCTATACCTTGATATTCCAAAATTTAAAAAATGGCAAGACAGATCTCTTTTCATTACAATGCTGAATGGAGCAAAGTCTCTGATACCTAAGAACTGGAAGTCGGAAAGAATTCCAACTCTCCCTGAATGGGAACACTATGTTTCCATGCAACTCCAGCTTGAAAGATACCACTACTTCAAAATAGGGAAACTGGAAATCCACGAACTGATGTGTCGGACTTGGAGGGATAACCCCCTCTAAACCCAAAACATAATAGATGGTAATTTTTGCGCCCCCCGATGAAGTTATTGAAAAGTCGGGGAACAGGAACTAGACTCCCCTCCTTCATCCCGCCTCCCGATAAGATGGCACCCGACCCCTTCCCCCCCTCCCCTGTCTTCTGCCTTATCTTCCCAACCCCCTCGCCTACCATCCTTTCCCTCCTCCCCTCCTTCTTCCCTTTCCCCCCCTCACAAAAATGGACCCCTTCCTTCCCTCCGCCCCCCTCTCTCCTCCCCCCCTTCCCCTCCTTTCCCCTCCTTTATTCTCCCCCTCCCCAACCAAGTATCTCCGGACTGTGGACTATACAAGTTAAGTTCTTCTCCCTCCATAGAAATAGATGTGGAGCTCTCAGTTCAGAATACTTCTGTTTCTTTTTATTTGTTAAAACGTATGAAAATATTCAAAACTATTGCAAAACAGATAAGAACTGCATCTGCCTAAATGGAATGGGGGAAAGCCACCCCTATCATCAAAAACAAGAGGACAGCTGTGAACTCTGAAGTGCCTCACCATCTAAGTGGACTCTGGAAACTATGGCTTCAAATAAAACTTTTGGGGGGCCATTAACCCAGTGTTACATACTATTTGTGTCCTCAGATCTCATTGTCTTCTGTCATTTTTGGCATTTGTAATGTGTAATTCCTTTTATTCAATAAAGATTTGCATTTAAAAAAAAAAAAAAAAAAGATGTCGGTCAGGAGACAGAATAAGCCGCCCATGACGACCAAACACACACAACCTAATATATTTTTCAAATCCAACAAAGGTGACAAGATGACAGACGCTCATAACCTCTCAATGGAAGATGACCAAAACTCTATTACGGTCCCACAAGATATTTCCAATTATTTAACCCCAGCCACTAAAGCCGAACAACAACTTCTTGTCTCTAAGCAGGACATTGCTGTGAACTTTGAAAAGCTCTGGGAGAAATTTGATGAACCTTCAGAGCAAAGTAACCAACAGCTTGGAAAGTATTAGGCAAGACATTACGGACTTGAGTTCCAGGGTGGCCTCCCTGGAAGATACTGAAACTTCAACGTCAGAAGAGATCTCAAACTTAACACATCAAATCTCATCCCAACAACAAGTGATCTCTGACATGGAAGACAAGTTGGAAGATTTAGAAAACAGAAGTCACAGGTGCAATCTTCGGTTAAACGGCATCCCTGAATAATATGTTTCCTATTGAGAGAGCACATTGAGCACTGAGGGCAAGGCCCAGAGGGGATACACCCCCAAGGGACGTGATCGTGAGGTTGCTACGTAACCCGGACAGAGAAGCAATCCTACCTACAAGTTTCAGGGCTCAGTAGTACAGGTATATCAAGACTTGTATGTGAAAACTCTGCAAACAAGATGGACCCTACAGCCCCTCAAATCTCTACTATGAAAGAACCAAATCAGCTACAGGTGGGGGTTTCAATTTGCTCTGCACATTCTTCATGACAGCAAAGTCTTCACCATCAGAGAAGCTGCCGATGTACCGAAAATGTGTAAATATCTTCAATTGGATCCTCCTGAATTCCCTTCAGAACCTGCTTTGACGACAGAACACCAGCCAGTGACAACGGCAGGCCAATCCCAGAGGCAGAAGTGGTCCAAAGTTTCAGCTCAAAAAAATCAGAAAACCTGAAGACTGACCCCATAGGTTCCCTCTTATAACTGGGACAAACTTTTTGCTATGTCTTGTGACTCTTATAATCGGGAGGATCTGCCGCAGGATGCAAACACCTCTACCAAGATGTAGATAAGTATTACTGACTAACTGTTACCCATATGGGTTATAATCTGTGATTTTGTTTTCTCTCCACATGTTTAATATACACCACTAACTCCCGGTAGCGCATAAGATAAGCCAATATGACTTTCCCCCTTTTTTGGGAGGCTCTACAGGTTAATTTTAACATTTAGTTAATTTTAACTAAATTTAGTGGACTCAGCTGACTGCCCTCCCTGCATATATTCCACACCAGTCTGGCCTGTGCATTGCTATAACAACATATGTTCACATTTTTAAAGTGAACATTTTATAAGTGAGGCACTAGCAATATAATTATACAAGAATTAAGTGCAAAAAAGTAATTTTCCAGCCTCCAGTAACATTTAAAAGACCTTTATTTTCTCTTTTCTCTTAAACATGATTAAGAACCAGGTTGTGGTTTAAAATGTTGTTTGTATGATGGACCCTGTAAAGAGAAAATAAAGGTCTTTTAAATTTTACTGGAGGCTGGAAAATTACTTTTTTGGACTTTGCATTGGGATTTGGCTAATCCTTTCCTGTGCCCCAGTACATTACCAGAGGAGCTGTCTTTCATTACAATATTCACAAGAATTAAGTGAACATTTTATAAGTGAGGCACTAGCAATAGAATTATCCAAGAATTAAGTGAACATTTTATAATTGAGGCACTAGCAATAGAATTATACAAGAATTAAGTGAACATTTTATAAGTGAGGCACTAGCAATAGAATTATACAAGAATTGAACAAGGATTGGGCAAGGGGCAAGAAAAGGGCAGGTACTTTTGTAATATTATGTTTGATATACCTTACTGTTATCTTATGCAATTGCTACTGTAATACTGTGCCTTATGTGTTTAACTGGTTTCCTCTTTTGCAAAAATGCCTAATATCTTCTTATTCCTTTTTGCTGCATTCTGTCTCTATAACAAACTACATTATTCAATTACTCCTTCTCCCTCTCCACCTGCACTGTTCATTAGCCCATCTCTCTTAAACTGACCTTACTATTGTACTCATGAACTTTACCTATTCCTAAACACTCTCTCTCCCCCAGCACCTTGTCTCAAAAGCAGTCTCACTACTGCAAATCTGTATCTCATCTCATGTAACTCTCCCTCTTGCTTTTACTAACTGCTGGTGACATCTCCCCTAATCCTGGTCCCCAACAACTGCCTAGCCGTGCACATCCATGTATACCGTCCCACAGACTCAAAAAACAAAACTCTGACAACCTTACTCACATTCCTCTTGCATCAAAAGATACTTCCCCTTTCACTTGTGCACTTTGGAACTCTCGCTCTGTTTGCAGCAAACTCACTTCTATACATGACCTCTTTATCTCACACTCCCTCAACCTTCTGGCCCTAACAGAAACCTGGCTCTCTCCCCTAGACACAGCATCCACTGCTGCTCTGTCACATGGGGGTCTCCACTTCAGCCACACTCCTAGGTCTGGTAATAGACAAGGAGGTGGTGTTGTAGGTATTTTTAAAAAAAAATTTATTTATTGAAATGAAAAGATAATACATCAATAGATAAAAGACAAGAAAGAGAAAAAGAAAAAAAAAGAAATACACTGCAGGGGTAGTTTGCTCTAAATAACAGAAGATATTCTAAACTATACTTTCTTTTTTATAACATAACAATCATAATTAACTTGGAGGAGGAAAAGAAAACAATATATATATATATATATATATATATATATATATATATATATATATATATATATATATATATATATATATATATATATATATAATAAACTCCATCTCTGCCCCCACCTCTTACAAGTTAACATTACTAATTCTTTGTATATGCTTTATAAAGCTTGTATCTTGATAGACAATAAAGTCTTTCCAAATTTTAAGAAAATTATATTTTTTTTTGTTTTCTAAACTGTAATCGTGAGCTGCTAAGATTACCTCATTTTTTTAATGAGTTTTTTACTTCCTTAATAGAAGGTACTATAGGGGTGGTCCAATTAATGAACAGAAGTTTCCTGAGCAATAATATAGCAGTTAGAATAGATTTTTCTTTATTTCCCCATTCCCTGTGACCTGAGAGAAGAATTATGGATTCAATCGAAAAGGTCACTCTAAGTCCTACCGCTTGGGAAAGATAATGAGCTACTTTTAACTTCACCTTTCGACATTCCTATAATAGGTGGCCCAGATTTGGATCAAAATAGGAACATTTAGAGCACTGGTTCTTCACTTTAGAATTCCATTTGGCCACACGTTGTGGTGTTAAGTAATCTGTATTAATTAACTTAAATTGAGTTTCCCTTAAGTAGGTTGATTGTGTTAGTGACTGAACTTTTTTTAGACTCCGAAAGAATTGGTCCAAAGGATCAGTAATATTTAAGATCTCCTTCCAGTAAAAGGCTAGCTTTGATGTATTATCTCTTCTCTCCGTTGTTTTCAATATTTTATAAATACTAGATAGTGAACATATTTCCGGTTTAATAATATCTAATAAAGGATGTTCCAGATAGATCTGTGGGGCCATTTTTAGAATTTTATAGACATAATTTTTTACTTGCAAAAAAAAAATTTATGTTTAAGCTGGACTATTGGATTCATTTGTTGGAATTCAAAAAAATTATACAACCTTTTAGATTTATGATCGAAGAATTCTTTAATAGTGAGATCTTTAAACGGGGACCATATTTTAAAGACGTTGACTAGATTACCTAACGGAAAAAAGTGGTTCCCTTGAACAGGTAGCCACTTAGAAAAACTAGTTGAATAGCCAAAAGATCTCATCACTTTCCTCCAAGATATTAAAATATCTTTATATAAGGGATGGTTAAAAATGTCCTTCCCTAAGAGTTTATTTGGAGCATGAAACACAAATCCTAAAGCATGGGGAAAGCAAGATTGTTCCTTGAGATTTCTATCAGACAATTTAAATAATTGGAATAACCAATCAATTGGGAAGCGAAGAATAGTAGCAAGGTTATAATGTTCCAAGCTTGGTAAATCTAGGCCTCCTTTCGAGTATTTCTGATATAACACATCTAACTTTATTCTCGATTTTCATCCGCTCCACAAGAAATACCTCAGGGTTTGATTGAATCGCCAAAGGTCTAGCTTTTTGATTAGGAAGTGGAGCATTCTACATGGGTATAAAATTTTTGGGATTATAAACATTTTGAATAAATTTATTTTACCCGAAAGCGCAACCGGAAGAGATGCCCAGCTCCTCATTTTTTCCTTGGATTCCTGTAGAGCTGAAACGAATATTATCTCGATACCATTGTGCAGGATCAATAGAAAGTTTCAGACCCAAATACTCCAAAACATCTGAGTCGAGAAACTGGTATCTAGTCTGATCATTTTTCCTATTTAACCAAATTACTTTTGATTTAAAAAAATTGGTCTTATACTCCGATATGGTACCATATGTATTTAAAAGATTTGTTACCAGATTAATAGAGTCCTTTGGATTGGAAACAAAAAGAAGAAGATCGTCTGCGAATAAGGAGATTTTTAATGTCGACTTGCCTATATTAATTCCTGGCAGTAAATCTCTCAGTCTAATGGCCAGTGGTTCTAAAACCAAGTTAAAAAGTAGCGGAGAAAGAGGACACCCTTGACGGGTGCCTCTTGAAAGTGTAAAAGATTGCGTGATGTCGCTGTTAATCAGAAGTGATGCCTTAGAGTCTGAATAGATTTTGCCAATAAATTAACAAAGTTATCTTTAAATCCATAGCTCCTTAATACCCTGATCAGGAAAGGCCATTCCACTCTGTCGAAGGCCTTCTCTGCATCCAAAGATAGCAGGAAGGCCTCCGGCAGAGCGGATTTGTTGGCCATGAAATAGGAGATTACATGGAGAATTTTCCTTATATTTTTCTCAGAGGTTCTCCCAGTTACGAAACCAACTTGGTTAGGATGAATTATTTTCGGTAATATTGACTTCATTCTTTCTGCCACTATCTTCATCAAGATCTTATAATCGAGGTTAAGCAACGATATCGGCCTATATGCTGTTACCTCCAAGGGGTCTTTATTCGGTTTAGGAATTAATACAATATTGTCTCTTTTAAAATCCTCCGTGATCTTTTTTTTTATATATATTTATTTATATACCAACAGATAGATACATGTCAGAAGGTACAGTTACAATGCATATTTCACAGTCATGTTGTAACAGCACATGTCAATAGATAAAGAGAAAAAGATAAAAAAAAAATTAAACAGCAACAATAAGGCATGTATCCTGCCCTGTATCCATCATGAAGGCTTATTTTATAACCTTTAAAAATAAAAGTGAATAAAAAAAATAAAAAAATAAAAAACACACACACACCCCCATCCTTATCCTGGAAATTCATTATTTGCTAAGGCTGTTTCAACATATATAGAGCCTCTAAATGGTGCAATTATTTGTCTCTGGCTATCATCTGGGATATCTAGGATTAAACTTTTACATTTTTTAAAAAACCTGTTTATAAGAGTTTCAGAACTGGCTGTAATGTCCATCTGTTCTAATATAATTTGATTTTGAATTTTTTGTTTAAGTTCTCCCAGACTTGGGGATTTATAGGACTTCCAATATTTAAGTATCAAAAGTCGGTTTGCTATTATTATAGAGTTTAGTTGTTGTGTATTTTTAAACTGATAGCCTTTCCTAGTAAAGAAAAAGATAAGTTTGTCCGAAAATTGAATATTGGTTGAATTAATTCTATTAAACCAAACATTAACCTTTTGCCAGAGTTTTTTAATTTTGGGGCAATCCCAAAAATAATGCTACAGATCTGCTCTTATCTTCCTGCATTTGGGACATATTATTCCCGTTGTTGACCACCTAGCCTTAACCGCTGGTGTAATATATATTTGATTTATAAATTTGGTATGAGTTTCTCTCCAGGAAGTAGAGATCGTTGCTAAGTCTACAGAAAAAAAACTATGCTGGATTCTTTCCAGAGAAATTTGCCATTTGTTGGCTATGTTTTGTAAGTTTATCTCTCCCAAAAAGGAATTGATTATTTTATATAATAGAGAAATTGAGTACTTCCCTATACTAAATAGCTTTAGGGCTGGCTCTATAATGCCCCATGTTTCTTCCGATGTACTATTATGTGATAGGTGTTGTATATAGTGTCGTACTTGTAAGTATGCATAGAATTCACTGTTTATTAGTCCAAACTCCTGTTTTAATGTGTCAAAAGTTTTGCATTGTTTTGTTTCTTTATCGATTAGTTAATATACATTTTTAATGCCCTTAGATATCCACTTATTAAAAAGTCTAGAGTTTAGAGCTGGTAAAAAACTAGGGTTACCTACTAGTGGTAAGTATTGTGAGTACGTATAGTCAATACCCACTATTGTAGCTAATTTATTCCATGCCAATATCACATTGTATCACATTTTCACTTGTTTTAATTTTTTCGGCAATTTATCTAGTGGAGTATGTAGCAAGGCAATGGGAGAGTAAGGTTTACTTAACACTTCGTCTATATATGACTCTGTATAGTAGTCTACTCTATTTATCCAGTCCAGGGCAATTTTCCCAATGCATACTAAGTTGTATAGTTCTATATCTGGCATTGCAAGCCCACCATTTATTTTAGCATAGCATAGTTTTTGGAAAGGAATAGCTTTTCGTTTCCCGCCCCATAAAAATTGAGCTACCATTTGCTTATATATCACGGTGTCCTTCTTCCTAATAAGAATTGGCAAATTCTGCATTAGATATAAGAGTTTCGGAAAAAGTATCATTTTTATTAAGTTAATTTTCCCTGATAAAGATAATTTAAATTTCGCCCACTTTTCCATATCCCGCTTAATTTTAAGAAAAACTGGCGGATAGTTAAAGTCATACCAATCTTCTATATTTTTTGAGAATTTAATTCCTAAATACATGAATGCAGTCTTTGCCTCTTTAAATGGAGTAGTCTGTAGGGAGTTTCTGTTTTTATCTAGCCAGTAAATTTCAGATTTCTGCGTATTTATCTTGTAACCTGCAAACCTACCAAAGTCTTGTAAAATCTGAAACAGTATTGGTATGTTCTTTTTAGTATTGGTTAGTAATACAAGTTTTGGCCTATTTTGATCCCCTCTAGTTCTTTCCTTAATAAAATTGCCAGCGGCTCAAGGGCTAGGTTAAATAAGTACAGAGATAGTGGGCAGCCTTGTCTGGATCCCCTGAGAAGGGGGAAAAATCTGATGGTAAATCGTTTGGTAATAATAGAGGCTGTGGAGGATTTATAAATTTGAACTATAGAATGCAGAAAAGGGCCCTCGACTCCAAACTTTCTCAAGGTATTAAACAGATGATCCCAGTTTAAGGAGTCGAAGGCCTTTTCTGCATCTATAGAGATTATAGCTGAATCCAGGCTATGTCTGTCTTTCTTCCTGTTATTAGAACTTTGTTTTTACAAGTGATTAAGTACTAATTGTAGTTTACGTATATAACGCGTAGAGTTCCTTCCAGGCATAAAGCCCACTTGGTCTTTGTGTAAGTGTGCCGATAAATGTTTTGAGTCTTGTTGCTATAATGTGCATTAATAATTTATAATCACCATTTAGCAGTGAAATTGGCCTGTAAGAGGCAATATCTTCTGGGTTTTTATTCTTTTTTAAGATTAGCGTTATTAAAGATGCTGCAAAAAAATGAAAACACTTCACATTCTTTATAAAATACTGAACTAGCAAATTATCCGCGTAACATCTATAGCTCTTATATAAGTGACCCGTCAAAAAAGTTATGGGATGAATACCAGAAATCTTAAAAAACAAGAGAAATCTTTTTAGCTCAAAAAGTTGCCCAAGAAGAGCTTAAATCAAGATTATTTTTTTTATCGTTATAGGGGTAAATCGGGCAAGCATCTAGCTAACCTAACAAAATCAAAGAATAAAAAGAAACCAGTCATAGGTGCACTGAAAACACCATCAGGAAGAATTACAAATAATAAAGAAATAAATAGCTATATCTGTAAATTTTTCCGAGATTTATATACTGAATCAGAAATAGATAATGATTCGAAGTATGAATTTTGGGAAAAAATACAGATCCCTAGACTAGATAAAGAAAAACTTGATCAGTTGAATTCTCCAATAACTATAAATGAGGTAGACAAGGCTATTAAGAATGCTGCTTCAAATAAAGCAGCTGGTCCAGACCAGATCCCCATTGAACTATACAAAATTCTATCAGAAGATATAGCCTCCCTGCTGGTTGAACTTTTTAACCAATATTTTATAAAATCCTCCGTGATCTTAACCTTGTCTTCAAAATAAGACCCATAAAGATCCTTTAGGACTGGAGAAATCTCATCCTTTAATATCAAGTAGAACTCCAAAGGCAGATTATCCGGGCCTGGGGTCTTACCTTTAGGTAGTGACGTGATAACCCTAAGTATTTCCTGTATCGTGATGGGATTGTTTAGATGCTCACTCTCCTCATCTGAAACCCTAGGAAGGACCGTGGCTGTTAAAAAAGTATCAATGTCCTCTAACTGAGGATTCTGTGAGGAGTAAAGTTCAGTATAGTAACTCTGAAAAGTATTAGCTATTTGTTCTTGATCCAAGGTAATAATATTATTTTTTTTAATAGCTACTATGAATTTCTTTTGAGATTGCCTCTTGAAAATAGAGGCCAAGAATTTCCCTGCCTTGTTTCCATACCTCGTGAATTTGGCTGCTCTTTTGTATAGTGAATCTTGAGCATCAGCCAAAAGAAACTGGTCTCTTTCCTGCTTACTTAAAAAATATTTATTTCTATTTATTCTATTTGGTTTACTTAAGTAACGAGCATGATCATTTTTTAAATTATTTGATAGTTTGTTAAATCTAACTGTTTGTTGTTTCTTCAAGTTTGCCATATAAGAAATAATTTCTGCTTTAAGACATTGTTTGGCTGTTTCCCAAAAAATGGGAACATAATCTCTGCAGTGATTGTTAAAAGTGCAGAAATCTTGCCATGCTTTAACTAGAAAAAGCTTAAATTTAACAGAATTCAATAAATATGTAGGAAAAAAGAAAGAGTTAAACGATCGTGATTTCTTGAGTTGAATTGTTAGTGTCACTGGGGCATGATCTGACAAGGTAGGTTCCAAAATGGCCATTTTAGAAACTCTAAATGTTAGTGTTTCTGATATCAAGAATAGATCTAACCTGGAAAATGTATTGTGAGTTTTAGAGTGACAGGTAAATTCCCTAGAATTAGGGTTTAGATTTCTCCAAATATCAACCACATTTATTGCGTCAGCAAACAGTTTGAATATTTTCTTCTCATAATTGAGATGATATTTCGTGTACTTAAGTTTTGTTTTCTGTTCTCCTACTTTACGTCTATCTAAAAATGAATTTGGGGTAATATTGAAATCACCAGTAATTATCAACTTATCTTGTGCAAATTTAAGTATGATCTTCACTAAGTGATTCCAGAATGCTTCATTCGGATTGTTAGGACCATATAGATTTACTATTAAATAGTTTTGTTGTTGAACCTTAATTATAAGCAGCAGATATCTCGCTTCTTTATCTTTTATTACTTTAAGCACTTCATGTTCAAAGTTCTTATGAATTAGGACCATAACTCCTCTTGCCGCCTTTTTATAGGAAGAGAAGAAAGATTGCGTAAAGCCCTGGATTTTAAATTTAATGTGCTCATGATTAGAAACCTATCCTCAAAAAACCTTCCCTTGATCCTACCTCCCCATCCAACTACCGCCCTATTTCCCTCCTCCCTCTTGCATCAAAGCTTCTCGAAAAACTAGCTTATGCACGCCTATCCCATTTCCTTACAATAAACTCCCTCCTTGACCCATTGCAATCTAGATTTCTTCCCCATCACTCCACAGAGACAGCAATTGTTAAGGTTACCAACGACCTACTTACAGCAAAATCAAAAGGCCACTTCTCTCTGCTTATCCTCCTTGATCTTTCCGCAGCCTTTGACACTGTTGACCACTCTCTCTTGCTCCAAACCCTCCAATCCTTTGGTATATGTGACATAGCCCTCTTGTGGCTCTCTTCCTACCTGTCAAACCGTACCTTTAGTGTAGCCTTCTCTGGGGCCTCCTCGGCCCCATCACCACTTTCTGTCAGAGTACCGCAAGGCTCTGTCCTCGGTCCCCTTCTCTTCTCAATCTACACGTCATCACTAGGTTATCTAATAAAGTCCCACGGTTTACAATATCATTTGTATGCAGATGACACCCAAATCTACTTCTCTGCACCAGACCTTTCTCCTTCCATGCTAACCCGTGTCACTAACTGTCTTTCTCACATCTCCAACTGGATGTCCTCTTACTACCTCAAGCTAAATCTCTCCAAAACTGAGCTCCTTATTTCCCCCTCTTCTTCTAAACTCTTAACCCCCAATTTCTCTATAACTGTCGACAACACCATCATTAACCCTACCCCGCATGCCCAATGTCTCGGGGTCACATTTGACTCAGATCTTTCTTTCACTCCTCACATTCAGTCATTGGCTAAAGCCTGCCGCTTCCACCTTAAAATCTCTAAAATTAGACACTTCCTTACACAAGACACAACTAAGATTTTAATCCACTCTTTCATTCTTTCCCGCCTCGATTACTGCAACTCTGTCCTCTCTGGTCTCCCCACCTACCGCCTAGCTCCTTTACAATCCGTAATGAATGCCTCTGCCAGACTCATCTTCCTTACACGTCGCTCTTCATCTGCTGCACCTCTCTGCCAATCTCTTCACTGGCTTCCTCTTGCCTCTAGGATCAAACACAAAATTATCATTTTGACATACAAAGCCCTCAACTGAACTGCTCCCCCCTATATCTCAGACCTTGTCTCCAGATACTCTCCCTCCCGTCCCCTTCGCTCTGCTCACAACCTCCTACTCTCCTCCTCTCTTGTCACCTCATCACACTCCCGTTTACAGGACTTCTCCAGACTGGCTCCCATATTGTGGAACTCTCTGCCTTGCTCCACAAGACTCTCTTCTAGTTTTAAAAGCTTCAAGTGCTCCCTAAAGAATCTACTGTTCAGGGATGCATACAACCTACGCTAACCTTTCTTTATACCAGTTCCTCTCCTCCGTTACTATCCCCTGAACCCCCTTAGCATGTAAGCCTAAGAGTCCAGGTGTTGATCACCTTCTCAAGAGCTGACTACAACAGTGCAACTCTTGGCAGGGCCCTCTACCCATTTGATCCCTATAATTGTTTTGTTGTACTCCGCCTTTGTTAACAGCGCTGCGGAATCTGTTGGCGCTCTACAAATAACCGATAATAATAATAATAATGAGTGGGCTCCAATAAGGTTCACAAAGAGCAGATAATAGAATAAGAAATAAATGGCCATTAAAGATCACATGAGAAAATGCTATCACCCATAACGCTATCAGCTTGATACCCCCCACGGACATTGCCGCAAGATATAGGGACCTGCCGGCACTAATTAAAACCATACTCAAGAAGTAGAAACACCTACTCAAGTAACTTTCACTAGTGGTAACTGTGCATAGCGGCACGTAGCGCATTTAGACGCCCCACAAATTTTCTCATTTTCTTTGTTTTTTCACTATATGTTCTTAGATTATGTATACAACCCACATAATGTTATTTTTCTGATTATTTACTATGTTTTTGTTTTAGTTTGTATAGTTGATTCAGTATGGCTTGATCCATGCTGTAAAAATGTTCTAACTTATTGGTCACTAACTTATATTCTTTGTTCAGATTTCTCAAATGTGTCATGCCAAATGAGGAGGAGACTCAGCAACTTTATCATTCTCTTACATCGACCCACACACCCTGACTTAACAGGTTCTAGACTTAACAGGTTCTAGACGAGATACCGGTAGGATTTTTACTTATATAACTCTTCCAGATGGATTCCTGGACAACTAACTTAATTTCACATAACGTTAGGGGTCTGAATTACGATATAAAGCATAGGACAGCACTTACACAGTATAAATCCCTGAGGGCAAATGTGATTTTTCTTCAGGAAACACATTTTCTGAAGGCACAAATTCCCAGATACTGGGCTAAAGATTTAAACATCACTACCATGCCACAACTGACTCCAAAAAAAGAGGGATCTCAATCTTGATACACTCTTCCCTCTCCTTGACAAATATAGAAATGATTACTGACAATGAAGGCAGATTTTTAATGGTAAGGGGCCAGATCCAGGGTACTGATGTTTTTTTCTGCAACATTTACGCTCCTAATGAAAAACAATATACATTTTTCAAACAGGTCTCACATCTCCTAACGTGATAGTCCCAAACTAGGATCATCCTGGCAGGAGATTTTAACATCGATCTAGCAGCACACTCTAGGAAACATTTTCATTCACTTACAAGTAAACAAAATAATTTGCATAAGATGTCCAAAACTATCCGAGAATGTTTGCTCACGCACTCACTTATAGACTCCTGGACGACTTTGTACGGAGACACTACTGATACTGCATATTTCTCAGCAGCTCACAAAATGTACACAAAATTAAATTACATCTACATCAGCCAAGCCTTACAACCCACTCTAACCACATCCACCATTCACTTATGTGTATGGTCGGACCACTCAATAGTCCAACTACAACTAGGTAACCTGTAGAATACTGGACAAACTAAATCATGGGAGTACGACCCAACATGTCTAAAAGATTCCACGGTCAAAACTAATATAATTCAACAAATGACAAACTACTGGGACATTAACACAGGGTCCACTACTAACCTCATTTCCACATGGGTAGCCCACAAGACCTTTCTGAGGGGCCTACTAATAAAAGAAAAATCTGTCTATCTCAGAAAACTAAATACACAAAGAAAAACTTTATAAGAAGACATTGAAGCTTTAGAGAAACAACACAAACTCACACAATCTGGTGCTGTTCTGAAGAAACGTCAGGAGAAACGCACAACACTCGCTAATATTCTAAACGATCAATCAATTAGGGCAGCATGGTGAATAAAATCAGAGAAAAACTGAGACTATCCGCAATACCCCAGATCCAACAACCCGAAAGTACTATAACCAGCACCCACAGCAGATTGTGGACTGCTTCGCTCAATACTACCGCACCTTGTATAATTGAACTACCATTACCCACACAGGGCAGACCAAATCCTTATTGACAAATATTTTAGAAAAGGCCAACCTGCCCTCAATATCGGAAGCAGATAGGGAAGGTCTAAATCAAGCCGTAACTGTTAGCGAGATCCAGCAAGCCATAAAAGATTTAAAACCAGGCAAAGCTCCAGGCCCTGACGGCCTCTCTGGAGAATATTATAAATTATTTTAAAATTCCCTGGTTCCCCATCTGGTAAAATTCTCCAACTAAGTTATGCAGGGATATGAGATACCCCAAGATCTACTTAGTGCTCGGATTGTGGTGATACCCAAACCTGGGAAAAATCCAAAATGGTGTACAAGCTACAGACCCATATCCCTCATAAATCAGGACCTAAAGATTGTCACTAAAATATTGGCAAACAGGCTAAAACACATTCTGACGGATGTTGTGCATCCAGATCAGGTCGGATTTGTGGTGGAAAGGGAGGCACCTGATAACATTAGACGTATGATAACAACCATAACCCAACTGACTGGAACGAAAACGCCTTCTCTGGTCCTATCTCTGGACGTGGAGAAGGCGTTTGATAGAATTCACTGGACATACATGTTTATGGTTCTAGACACAATGGGTTTCAGGAGACCCTTTATAGACGCTAAGTATCTATTCAACACCCACTGCGGCGGTTAGAGCCATGGGCCATCAATCCAAGCTGATAGACATTAAAAACGGTACAAGACAGGGTTGTCCACTGTCCCCTCTGTTGTTTGCTATCTGTATGGAACCCCTGGCGGCTTGCATTAGGCAGTCCCCTGGCATAACTGGTCTAAAGACTATAAAATCTCCCTCTTCGCGGATGACGTACTGCTGACATTAACTAAACCCCTGACATCACTCACAAACCTTTACTATATTCATCACCAATTTTCTACCATATCGGGTTAGAAGATAAATTTGAATAAAAGCGAAGCTATGGCAATTTTACCTTTTCTTGGGTTGGGTCCCATATTAAATACTTAGGAATTAACTTAACAAGACAATTGACAGATTTATACAATAGAAATTATCTCCCCTTGTACAAAGACTTACACAGAGACATTAGTAGATGGAAACAATTTCATTTCTCCTGGTATGGTAGAATGTCAGTTATAAAGATGACTATACTCCCAAGACTCCTATACTTTTTCCGAACCTTACCCATACCAATACCAAGGAATAATATCAAATCTTTACAATCAGAAATTATCCACTTCATAAACGGCAAAAAACAGTCGAGAATCCCCTACCACACACTTACTAAACAGACAATTAGGGGGGGTTGGGGTTCCCAATATCTTAGATTATTACTGCACTGCTAGGTTAGCCCAGACTATGTTGTTAGGATCTATAAGGAAAGATGTAACTTGGAACAAATTGGAATCGGACCTTGGAGATCTTGCCTCACCAGAGGATCTCATTTGGGATAAATTCCTATATCGACTTAAAAGTCAAAATTATCCACAGGCCACTGGCTTCTCAGTTCACCACTGAAGAACCTTAACAAAAAACAAAAAAATATTTCCAGAATTCTCCGCTAAGATGCGGCTTAAATACCTCATCCCAGCAGATTACCGAGGGCAATTGGATAAATGGGAAAATAAGGGCCTCTATCAGGTAGGAGACCTTCTGGCTCATGGCAGACCACTGTCCTTCACCCAAGTGCAAACAACTCTGCTCCCCATTCCCTTAAAATGGTACCTTTATCTTCAACTTCAATCTGCCCTAGGCAAATTTACATCTAACCTACCTAGGCAACTTAGTACACCTTTAGAAAAATTCTGTAGCATTAACACTAAACTGAAAAAGACAATATAACAAATATACATATCGCTACAAACCGCGACCAATGACACCAAATCCTCTGTCATGCTTAAATGGGAGATGGACATCGATAAAGTACTAGACATACAAGAATGGTGTGATTTATTACACTCGGCATACAGAGGGATTATCAATGCTGACCATAGGGAAAACAGCATTAAAACTATCTTTAGATGGTACTTAACAACAACAAAAACGTATAATTTCAGAGAGAGAAGGAGCAAAATTTTTTATAAAGGGTGTGACACAGAGGGTACCTATGCACATATGTGGTAGGAGTGCCCTGGGGTCGCTCAAATATGGGCTAACTTATCGATATATCTTAGCACACTACTAGAAGAGCAAATAACACCAACTATGGCACAGGGGCTCCTTAACGCTCCATTACCGAACTTTCACAAACACATTAAAACCTTTGTAAAAATATTCTGCACAGTTACTAGAACAAACATTGCCAAATACTGGAAAGAAAGATCTCCGACATGGCGGGAAATAACAGACAAATTTAGAACAACGTACTCCTTGCATAAAGCAGCGGCAATAATACTAGGGACGACAGACTTGTTTCAGAAGGTGTGGGGTTTTTTGGATGTTGCGTCCATCTGTAGTTAATTCTTCTTCTTTAAATACAAGGGGAGTTCAGGGGGACCTTTTTCTAATACAAAGAGAATAAGATATTACACCATAAAGGGATAATTAGAGTTAGCAGACGGTAATCGCTTTGAGCACCGGCACTCTACGGGTTGTCTCTCTCTCCTCACAGGTGAAATAAGATCCAATTTTATAGAATGGCATAGACACTATAATCTATTTTGCACAACCAAAGGTTAATTGTTGTTTAATTCTTTCTCATTAAAAAACTATGTACGGGTTATACATTGCAGTTGTTTATTTTTTCCCAGCACAATGTACCAGTTGCTTTATATTCCTTAGTGTAACGAAGTTAGGTTATAGTTAACATCATATGATTGACTCTGTCGGACTCTGAGAATAACCATTTTAGTCAATGGACATACCTCAGCAAGATGTTCTGACTTGTGAAGCTGATAACAGACTTCAAACTGCCTTGGTCACTTTGTGTTGCAATGAAATGTATAAGATATACTCTCTGTATGATGATGTTATTTCAATAATAAAAAATATTTTAACATAAAGCTGTGAGCTAGTGCGTATTATAGTAATGAAGAAAACGTGTAAATAGTTATTTTTTGTCATTTGAGTTTCCCATGATGTTATATGTCACAGCACAGTAACATTATTTCTTAATCATATCCTGTTGTTTCATGAGTAACTTGACAGACTTCAAGGAACAATCCATCCAAAATTAAAACAAGCCTCAGTGTGTTTCAGTTTTAAATAGAATCCTCTTTGCAATAAACTTGTATTAGAATAAATGCTCCCAGAAAAAAGCCATCACTGGCATGTGGGGTATATACAGATATGTACTAAATGTTTACTACATTTTTGCTAACACAATTGCAAAAAAAGGCTTCTATATACAGTTCAGTTTTGTTGGAATGTTCCTTTAATACTAACATTTTTTCTCACTTCTCAGAAAAAAGATGATGAAACTGGGATTGTCTAAAGTTGCTCAATCTATTGAAACATGAAAATAATCTCATTTAATGGGACAGTGTACTGTTCCTTCTTAATGTGTTTCAAATGGCTTGTTATACCATCTGCAGGGTATAAAGTGTATGGGAAATTAAAATGTGCTGAACTTGCATGAAGATCAAATCTTATTATTCAAATGCTTCCTTCTCTTGTATGTATAGAAAGAACAATTGCAAATGAAAATTGTAGAACTATTTTTTTCACAATCCCCAATGGCTATGTTTACATTTTTTATAGCCAATACAATAAAAGTATTGGAATTTTCAGTATAGGTGTCAAATTTGAAAGGCAATAACAGTTATTTCAAATGACAAAATAAGGGTAAAGGAGCTATTTATAAATATGATACTCCCCACCATGTAAAATTGAACATTTGGTAGTGGAGGGCCCTCTAGTGGGCCTGTAACAAAATTAAGGGTTTACCAACTTGAAGTCTGGAGTAATGCTAAATGTGTCGTTACAATGTTGCAAAGGGGAAGGAGGTGTCTGTTTTCTTACCTTTATAGGGTCCTGCAACAGTGAGATCAGCCTCTTTCGGTTTCCAGACTTCAAGGAGAAGGTTTCTGAAGTTGTCTGAAGGTTCTTGAAGTAAAACATGGAGAGATCCAGGAGAAAATCTGTGCCTCCCAAGCGTTACAGGGAGGTGGTGGAGATGGCTGCAAGGAAGAAAGGACCTGCAAGGAACAGACAGGAGCCGGAGTCAGAAGATGTGGTACCCCCCACACCCCAAAAATCCCCACCTGCTAGGAGTTTTAATAAAGGAAAGGGCAAGGCAGGGGGTAGCTCACGGCCTAAAGGTGCCGGAGGGAAGGCCCAGACCAGTGGGGTAAATAGGGTAGCCCCCAATCAAGGCTGCAGGCAAGCGGGGAGGTGTCAGCGGTAGGGGGAACAGAGGGTGGCCAGGGGAATTTGTCTGGTCCGGTTGCCCCAGCGGATGCTGGGGCCGGCCTGGCCGGGCAGTTTGCGGCCTTGCCGCCGGCGGCCTTGGCGACAGTTTTGGCCTTGGCCCAGTCCTTTGTCGGGGGGTTGCCCCATGGGGACCAGGGCCTTGGCGTGGCTGTCGCTGGGGCCGGCGGTGGTACAGGAGCAGGCCCACAGCACAGCCACATGGCAGAGTGCGCAGCGGAGTCTGGCCCTCCGGTTGGCGGTTCCCGCGAGATCTCCTCCGAGAGTTCTGAGGAGGAGGAGGATCGCGGTCGTCATTTGGAGGGAGGACGCGGAAGAGTGAGGAGTGCCTCGCGTGACCGGAGCCCCGAAGGTAACTTGGGGGGACTCCGGTTAGCGAGCGGGGTATCAGGAGGACAGGCAGGGAGCAGCGGGGCCCACTTACCTGGCATGGGGATGGCTGGGGGTCCGGATGCTGGTAGGAGAGCATGTGGCGCAGTTGGGTCCCACGTGGGTATGCATGTTGATGGCGCGCATGCGCGCATTGCGGTTGACCACGGTCCTCAGAGGGGCTCATCTGGTGTGTCAGGCGGAGCGGTGTGTTCAGTTGGGAGGCCTGCAGTGCGGCCTAGCACGAGTGATCAGGTTGTGGCTACGGATAGAGGCAGTGTCGGGCAGAGACCCGTGGTTGTGGTGAATGAGAGGGGTGCATCGGTACGGAGTACAGGTATAGGGGACACATTGGGACAAGATTGCATGAGGGGTGGCATGAACCTGAGGTACGCAGGTGTGGATGCAATATCAGAGGCCGAAGGGCCTGAGGGGCCATATGGTAGATTGGAGACTGGACGGAGATATGAACCACACATGGGGTGGGGACATGCGGGGATAACGCATGCCTATGAGGGAGTTCCTCAGTTTAGGGCTGGGGGATTTGTGAGACCGTGTGAGGCGACAAATGATACGCAGTATGAGAGGGCGCAGATGCATAGAGGGGGCCAGTCTCATGGTGGTGTGAATGAGGATATGATCAGGAGAGCTGTGGAGGCAGCGTTGCATGCGAGAGATGCTGCGAGGCCCCTGCCTGGGTTTAGTGGTCACGCCCGGGAGGGGGCGGCGCAGGAGGTGATTATCAGGGATGCTGTGGCTAATGTTCTGGGTATGTCAGCTGGGGGGAGACAGGGGCAGGGGAGAGAGGGTGTTTCAACTGTTGTCCCTCTCGCAGACCGGAGTACCCCCCAAGTTGTTTTGTCTCAACAGGTTCCATCAAGCACAGCAGAGATGGCAGCGAGCACGAGCAGCGCCATGGCAGTGGCAGGTACTAGTGGCATCCAGAGCGCTGCGAGTCCAGCGACTCCTTCGCCAGCAGGGATACCAGGCGAGGGTGAGTGCCACGCACCAGACATCATACACACTGACACGGGGTCTTCCACAAGTGGGTCAGGATCCGATAGCGGGGAGGATCTTGGGTTAGTGGGGAAGGGTCAGCGCAGGATGTTTAGGTGGATAAAGAAGATGGCGTCTGCTAGAGCGAAGGACAAGGCGGGCGCTACGTCCCAGACACTTGAGCTACAGGGAACGCGAGCTTTAGGGGGCGCTGTTACGCCAGTGGGACCAGTGCCTCGCAAAGTGGCTGCACAGGGTGACACTTACCCGTGTTTGGTCCACTCGCTATACGGCCATTTGAAAGCGAAGGTCGTTAAAAAGATTCAAGAGGGAAAATACGTTAACGTATTCGAGCTCTCTCTGGATGCGTTTAGAGCCAAAGAAAGGGCGGCTGATGGCTCGGGCTCAAAGAAAGTACGTAGGCCGGAGACGTACGAGGAATGGCTTAAATGCTTCCGTGTACTGGCTGCGTGCTATGTCGACAGGTGGCCGTTGCAGGGGCATAACCTGTTTAAGTACCAGGATACCATAGAGGATATCCGTGCGAGATTCAAGGAAGGCGCATGGCGTGAATACGACATGGCCTTTAGGAGAAAGATGGTAGGTAACCCTCTGCTGCATTTTGGAACACAGGATATGCACTTGTGGTCCAAATTAGGATTGGAAGGCAGTTCTCCCTCCCCAGTGGCGTCACGTCAAGCACCGCAGCGCCTAGGGGCGCGGCTGGGCAGGAAAGGGAGGGAGTGCTGGAAATACCAGGATAAGCAGTGTGACAGGGGGAGCAGCTGCTCCTTTCGTCACATCTGCAAGTTCTGTGCAGGGCCTCACCCAGGCGCCGATTGTGGAAAACGAAAGGACCAGGGACAGCCCAGAATTACGCCTAAGGCGGGAGTTGCAGTCAAGGGCACCAACTCCGCTTAGGTTGCGGGCCATGCTGATATGGCTGGCGAACTACCCCGACACAGGGGCAGCTGAGCTGCTGAGGTCGGGGTTGGAAGGGGGTTTCCGGATACCGGTCATGGGTCGTGTTGAGGGTTCTTCAGTGCACAGGAACTTGAAAACGGCCTATGAATTCCCGCACGTGGTTAGGGAAAAGTTGGCAAAGGAGGTGGCGCTGGGCAGGGTATCGGGGCCATTCTCCACATGCCCGATGGCGGATCTGGTGATCTCCCCATTAGGTGTGGTACCCAAGAAAGAGGAAGGGAAGTTCAGGTTGATACATCACCTTTCTTTCCCTAAAGGGGCGTCAGTCAACGACGCTATTGACCCAGAGCTGAGTTCAGTGCACTATCAATCGTTCGATCGTGCGCTGGACGTGGTCAGGGCATGCGGTCCGGGGGCATTGCTGGCGAAGCTAGACATTGAGTCGGCTTTCCGCCTGCTGCCGCTGCACCCTTCGGCTTTCAGACTAATGGGCATGAAGTTCGAAGGGGAATATTATGTGGACAGGTGTTTGCCGATGGGCTGCTCATTGTCCTGTTCCTTGTTTGAGTGTTTTAGTTCTTTCCTGCATTGGGTAGTGTACAAGGCGTCAAGTGGGGGAGCGGTGGCCCACTACTTGGACGATTTCTTGTTGGTAGGGAGAGCTGGTTCCACGGAGTGTGAACAGCTCATGGAGGTTATGCAGGATATGATGTCGCGTTTTGGAGTGCCGCTCGCGGACGACAAAACGCAGGGGCCGTGTACATGCCTCACATTTCTAGGTATCGAAATAGATACAGTGCAGGCGGAATGTAGGCTGCCCATGGACAAGGTTGTCCGTATGCTTGGAGCGGTCCGAAGGATTAAGGGGTCTAGCAAGGTTGCGATAAAAGAGGTGCAGGCGCTGCTGGGCCTCCTGAATTTTGCGGGTAGGGTCATACCGATGGGAAGAGCCTTTAACCGTCGATTGGAGGGACTTTTGAAGGGCCCTACCGGTCTAGCAAAATGGACGAGCATTACTGCGGATGTGAGGGAGGACCTGGAAATATGGGAACAATTCCTAATGAATTTTAATGGTGTGTGCCTATGGAGGGCTAGGAAAGTACCCAACAAGGCAATAAACTTGTACACGGACGCAGCGGGGGGTTTCGGGTACGGAGCGTACCTGGACGGAGAATGGAGCGCGGCTCCATGGCCGAGGGGCTGGATAGATGCAGGTTTTACCAAAAACTTGACGCTGTTGGAGCTATTCCCGATAGTGGTTGCTGTGGAGATTTGGGGGGATAGACTGGCTAATAAATCGGTGGTGTTCTGGACAGACAACATGAGTGTGGTGTACGCCATTAACAGGCTGTCCGCGTCATCGCCAGCGGTTGTGTGTTGCTTGCGTCACTTGGTGTTGCGATGCTTGCAGTTCAATATACATTTTACCGCCAAACACGTCCCGGGAGTGCAGAACATTATTGCAGATGCACTCTCTCGATTTAAATGGGAGCAGTTTAGGGCAGCGGCACCCATGGCGGCAGAGGAGGGGTTAACATGCCCATCTTCTCTTTGGCAGCTGGTGAAGGTTGGATGAGCATCCTAGCTTTGGTGAAGGCATCCTTGGCGCCAAGGACATGGTCAACATATAAGAGTCACTGGGACTGCTGGGAGGCGTTCTGTCAACGCGGAGGTGTACAGGTACAAAGGGCTTCTAGGGTGCTGGTGTTGGAATGGTTGGCTTTACTACGGAAAGAAGGGGTCAGTAAGGCCGGCGCGAGTAGTAGGCTATCGGCTCTGGCCTTCTTTAACAAGGCGCTTGGCTTTGAGGACCACTCCGGAACCTTCCTAGTAAGGAAGGTGTTGAAGGGGTGGGGCAGGTTGGCCCCCCGTCAGAAAGATCGGAGAGAGCCCATTACACGGGAGAGATTGAAGGCGTTAGCGAATGGTGTGGCAAAGGTTTGCACATCCAAGTACGAGCAGCTTCTTTTCCGTACGGCATTTGCTTTGGCGTTTGCGGGAGCCCTCAGGGTGGGGGAGCTTGTGGCGTCTGCAAAGGAGAAAGGTCGAGGAGGAGTGCAGTTGGAGCACGTCCGTTTGACGGACGAGGGGCTCCTGTTGTTCATACCCAGGTCCAAGACGGACCAGGAGGGGCTGGGGGCATGGCTGCCCCTGGAACGTCAAGAGTTTGAGGATTGCTGCCCAGTGGCATGCTTGGAGCAATACCTGAAGGTGAGGCCGGCGGGAGGGCAACTGCTCCTGATACATGAGGACGGTTCGGCCCTCTCGGTTTTTCAATTCCGCCAGGTATTGGCGAAGACGGCAAAGGAGGCCGGGTTGGATCCGGGCAGGATCGCCCCGCACTCGTTTAGAATAGGCGCGGCGACCAGCGCAGCGCAAAAGGGAGTTACGGTGGCGGAGATTAAGCGCTTGGGTAGATGGAAGTCGTCCCAGTACAAGACTTATATTAGACCTGATAAAGGACACTGCTAGAGCACAGACATGTGGGCGGGTCCATACTTCCAAAGGGGGGTTTTTTGTTGGGGGGGACCCAGGTTGTGCAAGGACGGTTTTTTCATGGTGGTGTTCTCTGTTTTATCAGGTGTTGTGAATGCGAAAGCACCTCCGGTTCGTGTATGGATGGTAGGCCATTCATACATCCACTGGGCTCATCTCAGGGCGTTACGATCGCCGGAAGGTCAGCAACTTGGATTCCCAACGTCCAAGGCAAGCTTTCGGTGGTTAGGGCGCAGGGGACTGTCGTGGGCTGATTTGCCTGCACTTTTACAGGAGGCACACAAAAGGTGGGGGCGGCCTAATGTTTTAGTGCTGCACCTCGGGGGAAATGACTTGGGGGCAATGCCCGCGCTGGATTTGATCAGAAGAATGACAGCGGATGTGCAATGGATGCACACTTGGTTGCAGGGTGTGACTTTGGGGTGGTCAAATGTAGTTGCTCGACTGCAATGGCGGCACATTGTCACACAGAGGGCTGCATATAATGTGCGCAAAAAGGTGAATAGGGAGATGGGAAGAGCGGTCACGGGCATTGGGGGTTTCGTGGTCAGGCACGAAAGCATAACGGCCGACAAAAGGGACCTATTTAGGCCTGATGGAGTCCACCTTACGGACATAGGGTTGGATATGTTTCTAAGGGACATCAGGGGAGCCTTGTTGGGGATTATTCATTAAAGTTTGGGTTAAATTGTTGTATCTGCAATCTGTTGAAATTGTTATGTTTTTTATGGTTATGATTAGTTAAAGTGTGGTTTATTACTGGGTTCCTGTTGGTTGGTTTGGCGGCAAGAGTTCGCCTGGCTCTTGTGGCGGGTGGTCAATGCCCTGGGGAGCGGGCACAAGGAGAGAAGAGTGACGGTCCGGGGAAAAGGGAGGGGTTATGCCTGCCAGGCGCCGGCCTGGGGGTCCTCTCCCTCGCAATTGGACCGAAGACCTCTGAACATCACAGCTCTCTCTGAGTGCCATGGGGCGTGACAGCCGGGTGTCACGCTGCAGGTATCGAAAGGGGCCTTGACCATCTGCTAATAGGGGCTAGGTTAGGGTGAGATGCCGCCAACGTTGAGGATTACGAACTTGTTGCCAAGTTTCGTTGATAGGTTGATCAAGTGCCTAAGGGTAATTGGAATGACTCTTAGGCACAAGTTAAAGCGTTTATTTAATAAACGTGAACCGTGACCGGTTCTTTCTCCCAAACAAATGGTGTTGTGTCTTATTTACTAGATAAGGGTATTAGTCAGTAAGAAGGACGGAATAGATGGTTTAAACCTTATGGTAGTGGAGGGCCCTCTAGTGGGCCTGTAACAAAATTAAGGGTTTACCAATTTGAAGTCTGGAGTAATGCTAAATGTGTCGTTACAATGTTGCAAAGGGGAAGGAGGTGTCTGTTTTCTTACCTTTATAGGGTCCTGCAACAGTGAGATCAGCCTCTTTCGGTTTCCAGACTTCAAGGAGAAGGTTTCCCCGCCCACCCGTCCCTGGAAGAAGAAATTGGCGGCTACGATGCGGCTGTTAGGGTGAGTTTGGCTCGGCAGGGGTGGGTTTAATTGAGCTAGCCTTCAGTAAGACCGAGCCTTTAATGTAGCTAGCCACCCCTGAAGTTGAGTTGTACGATTCGGCTGGCAGGGGGTGCCTTACTGGGCTGGTTGGATATGCCTCAGCAGGCGGGTGGTCAATGCCCTGGGGAGCGGGCACAAGGAGAGAAGAGTGACGGTCCGGGGAAAAGGGAGGGGTTATGCCTGCCAGGCGCCGGCCTGGGGGTCCTCTCCCTCGCAATTGGACCGAAGACCTCTGAACATCACAGCTCTCTCTGAGTGCCATGGGGCGTGACAGCCGGGTGTCACGCTGCAGGTATCGAAAGGGGCCTTGACCATCTGCTAATAGGGGCTAGGTTAGGGTGAGATGCCGCCAACGTTGAGGATTACGAACTTGTTGCCAAGTTTCGTTGATAGGTTGATCAAGTGCCTAAGGGTAATTGGAATGACTCTTAGGCACAAGTTAAAGCGTTTATTTAATAAACGTGAACCGTGACCGGTTCTTTCTCCCAAACAAATGGTGTTGTGTCTTATTTACTAGATAAGGGTATTAGTCAGTAAGAAGGACGGAATAGATGGTTTAAACCTTAAAGAACTAAAGTGAAGAAAAAAATTACATACATGAATTACCATTAAAGGTATAGGAAAGTCAAAGTTAAACTTGCATGATTCAGACAGAGCATCTCATTTTCAGACACTTTTAAGTTCACTTGTATTTTAATATGTGCTTCGTTCTCTTAGTATTCCTTGTTGAAAAAGGATACGCACATATCCTACACTAGTAGGAGCTCACTGCTGATTGGTGCCTGCACACATTTGTCTCTTGTGATTGGCTAACTAGATGTTTTCAGCTAGCTGCCAGTAGTGCAACACTGTTCCTTCAGCAAAGGATAACAAGATAATGACGCAAATTTGATAATAGAAGCAAATTGGAAAATTGTTTAAATTTGGATGTCCTATCCAAATCATGAAAGAAAATTTTGGGGTTTCCTGTCCCTTTATTGTTATCTAATACGATTACGTACGCATATTAAATATCAGAAAGTGAGCAAATTATTTTAATTTAAATATCTTAACCCCTTAACGACCGTCGTACCCTGTACGACGTGGGTGGTTGTACCCTTAAGGACCAGCGATGTGGACCCTGTACGTCACTGCAGTCCTAGGCTTCTCTCTGCCGTGATCTTGTTTAAAATAGAGATATTGTGCTATTTCTGCATGCCCCACTGCAGAAATAGAGTTGCAGAGTTGTCAATGCAGAGAGGGCCACTCTGAGCCCCTCTCTGCATCGGCCAACGATGGTGCCATTCGTTGGTAGGTGGGAGCCATAGCAGGGAGGCGGGTGGGCGGCCCATCATTGGAGGGACTTCCTGTTCCTGTCCTTGCAGTGAGCGCAAGACATCAGGAGCGTAGAGGAGTGCACACACATGCTACATTAAGTTGATTGAGGGAGAGGGAAATTATTTTTTTTAAAGGGATCGGGGAAGGGAGGAGGGTGTTGAGGGGGGGCAGCTACACTACAGAAAATGCTTTAGCATAGAAAATAATAAAACACATTTATTATGGCAAAATGGGTACTGGCAGACAGCTGCCAGTACCCAAGATGGTGGAAGATGGGTAGAGGGGGGAGGGTTAGAGAGCTGTATGGGGGGGATCAGGAAGGTTGGGGGCTAAGGGGGATCCATCATTGCAAAATAAACATAAAAAAATAAAAAAAATAAGTGCCTTTTATTTTAGTACTGGCAGACTTTCTGCCAGTACTTAAGATGGCGGTGACAATTGTGAGGTGGGGCAAGGAAGAGAGCTGTTTGAAGGGGGTCAGGGAGGGATCAGGGGTTGGGATGTGTCAGGTGGGAGGCTGATCTCTACACTAAAGCTAAAATTAACCCTACAAGCTACTTAATTAACCCCTTCACTGCTGGGCATAATACAAGTGTTGTGCGCAGCGGCATTTAGCAGCCTTCTAATTACCAAAAAAAAAGCCATATATGTCTGCTATTTCTGAACAAAGGGGATCATATGTATATTAAATTACCTGCACTTAGGCCTCGCTTCCATTGAGTCGTAATTCAGTTTGCGTGCACTCGCAAACCGTTAAATATGCTGTCGAAAGCAATAGCGTTTAACGACTGTTTCCAATGGCGCGTTATACCTCAATATCGGCTGCCGGACTTCGGCTGCCGAAAAGATTTTCGCGTCCCATAGAAAGTAATAGAAGCTGTTAATCGATAAATTATACCAGGTTTCCATTGAAAGCGCTAACCGTTAATACACTGTCGGAGGCTGTCGATACATTGAGAAATATTACCCCCAGCTCAACTAGGTGTAAAGGAGGAAAAAAGAGCTTTTTGAGGCCTGTTTCTCATTGAAATAGCAAATCACAAAAAAATTATGAGTGTTTCAATGTACAAATAACATTATATATGCTACATTTATTGGTCCTATGTATAGGAATATTTGTACCCATGTTGTCATAGAAATTTCAATATGTATGTGCATATAAAAATATATGCAAGCACCACAATTATGGAACGACCTCCCGCACACTTTCAAACCTTCCCCATGCCTAATATCCTTTAAGAGATCCCTCTCTACATATCTCAAAACAGAATGCACCTGTCATTGTTGATTATATATTTCCTACCGGTTCTATGTTAAATTTTTGTGCATATATGGTGTATTATTATTTTTTTTATTTTATTGTACCCATTGTATCAATGCAATGTTTTGTGGACCCAGGACATACTTGAAAACCATAGAAATCTCAATGTATCTTTCCTGGTAAAATATTATAAAAATAAATAAAATATCTACCTATTCAAAATGAAACCTTTGCCCAGGGATGCTATATATAATCTCAATACATATAGAAAAATAATTCAAAGGAAATAAGTTGTTTATCATGAAGATGAGTTTTATTATTACAGATTTACCCTCATTCAAATGTAATTTTCAATGTGAAAATCATATTTATTCAATACAAAACGATGACACATTAAAGTTATAATGTGTCATAGTACTAATATTTATATAATATATGTAATGTCATGTCTGCTAAAGCAGATAATACATTTGCAATATTTAGACTATTAACCAAAATACATAAGTGCTTAATATTACATACTTCAAGAGATATGAAGTATTGTCTTTAACATGGAGTTATTGAAACATTTTAAAAGTGCATTGTGCATTGGTCCCAGGGAGAGTCTGTGTCTGTTCATATGATGTCAATTAAAATGTATTAATCACCTCTATATCATGGCAATCACATATATGTTGTATATACATCAGTGCTTAAATATCCTAAAGATACATTTATCTAATTATTCTAAATATTGAATAATAATCTTGACAAAAAGGAGTGCATTAGTCATGATAGGTATTAGTCATGATAGGTATATATTTCAGATATTACATTCCACATAGGACTATAAGAATGAATGCAAGGTATTTGGCCATATCAACAGGAAGGAGTATTTACTTTTCAACTCTTCTATAACTGTATAACCCTTATTAGCTTCATCTGAAGGAGCAAACAACATATGCTTGTGGAATATAAATCATAACAATTACACATGTCACGTTGACTTATGTTAGATAGCATATACTGTATAAATTTCAGACACGTATCCCCAAGTATTCTTAAACGGCATAATATGATATCCTCAATAAAAGGACACATAAATTTATCAACAATGTACACCTGCATATTAATTGACATCATGTGAAATAAAAATGAATAAAGCTGTTCATTTTTAGCAGATAAACAGCTATTAGAATAATATTAAGATATATGTTCAAATTTGGATTAGAAAAATGGATGCATATTTATGAGATGAAAATCGCACTTAAAAAAGTGCTTTAGTGCAAAAATTAGATATGATATATCTTGGGTTGAAAAAAAAGAATATTAATTAATTCTTGCGGCGGGATTTTGCCTTTGGAGGAGAGGTACTTAGGGGGGCAGTGTGGCGTCTTGTGCGACGCCCACCAGCTGAATGTGAGGCTAATAACCGCGATTCAGGGTCCTGCAGGGAGATGACAGAGGATGCAAGGGAGGATGGAGTTTGGGGCCTATCCGCGAGCCTCTCCACTGCCTCTGCCAGGCGGACGAGTGAGGCATTATGGATGTCCATTTGGCTCTGTATCCTTCTCAAATCCTGCTGCTGCTGGAGCCTGGACAGCCTAAGCTCTCTATGTATGAGCCTCAGTAGATCATCCTGCTGGGACTGTGCCGGACCCTGTTGTACATTTGGTGTCTCAGGAACTAATAATTGGCTGGTTCCAGGGCTGTCTCTCCGTATTGGTGACTGTGAGGTTGTCTGTGATGGCACTGTTGGCAATACATTGGTGGGTGCAGTGGGTGGTGGTGTGGATTCCTGTTGTGCCATAGGAGTGGGAGGCATATAGTACAGATGATGCAGATCTGTATGCTGCTGTGGTGGGTGCATCATCTGCTGCTGAGGATAATGATGTCGTGGTGGGTGCATCATCTGTTGCTGAGGAGGATGTTGTGGTGGGTGCATCATCTGCTGCTGAGGAGGATGTTGTGGGGGGTGCATCATCTGCTGCTGAGGAGGATGTTGTGGGGGGTGCATCATCTGCTGCGGTGGGTGCAGCTGTGGGGGCTGTGCCATTTGTTGCTGCGAAGTATGCATGAACTGCCATTGTTGAGGAGGATGAGTCTGCTGGGGTTCAGAACCCAAAACATGAAATGTTGTCTCCGAAGTAGATGGAGAAGGGCATGATACATCCTCCACCTCATATGCCCTAGGCTGCTGCATATCATCTTCTAAGAGGCTGATATAGGAGGTAGTGTCACCATAGATATCCTCATCCTCCTCAGTGAATGTAGGAACATCCTGCTGTGGTGTTGGTGCAGCTTCATACTCCTCCTGTTCGGAACCTACAAATAAATATACGGTATGTTTACATTATCTATCTAATAGAATATATTACTTTGTAGCATAACAACACAGACTATTATATTCCATATTTATGTGTATATATGTACACACACACACACACATACACACACACACATACACATACACACATACACACACACATACACATACACACATACACACACACATACACATACACACACACATACACACATACACACACACATACACACACACACACACACACACATACACACACATACACACACACACATACACATACACACACATACACACACACAAAATCAAAGCATATATGACCATAACTGAGGAATCTTTATAGACTGTGTCTTAAAGGAACATTGTTAAAGGGACACTGTACCCAAATATTTTCTTTTGTGCTTCAGATAGAGCATGCAATTTTATTCAACTTTCGGATTTACTCCTATTTTCAAATGTTCTTTATTCTCTTGGTATCTTTATTTGAAATGCAAGAATGTAAGTTTAGATGGTGGCCCATTTTTGGTGAACAACCTAGGTTGTCCTTGCTGATTGGTGGATAAATGCATCCACCAATCAAAAACTGCTGTCCAGAGTTCTGAACCTAGAAAAAAAAGCTTACATGTCTTATTTTTCATATAAAGATAGCAAGAGAATGAAGAGAAATTCATAATAGGAGTAAATTAGAAAGTTGCTTAAAATTGCATGCTGTATCTGAATCACAAAATAAAATTTTTGGGTACAGTGTCCCTTTAAGGACAATGACACATGATTTATATGAAATGCTTAATATTCTTGGATATTATATTATCAATATTCTTGCTTGTCGGAGCAGATATACAATACAGAGTGCTTGCTGAACATATTAAATACAACTATGTAAATTTAGATTCATAGCTAAACACAGATGGGTATTTATGATATACAACATATATACATCACATATATGGTTATATTTAATATTGAATATTCACCTTCATACACCTCTTCAGGTGGCACAGAGGTGTCCATTGTCCCCTTACATCCGTAAACAGATTCATCCGAGATGACATTGGACAGCATCTCCTCCCATGACCTTAGGTGTATTCTCTTGCTAGGACCACCACCTGTCCCACGTGCATATTTGGCCTGCTGTGCCAGCTTAGCTTTGGTTTCCCTCCTGCAGTCATGATAGCGGTGTTTAATGCTGGCAGTAGAACGATTACGTCCTAAGCAGCTGACTGCCACTCGAATCTCCTCCCACAGCTTATTCCGGACAGCCGGCCTCAGGTTAGGGTTCTCCAGCTGAGCTGCCCTCTCCAAGTATGCCTCAACAAGAGCCTCCTTCTCCTCCTCAGAGTACCTCTCCTCTCTTAGCCTGCCCTTCACACCTGAAGGGCCAGCAGACACAGACTCTCCCTCCTGTGACTGGGGACCAGCCCTCTCTACCTCCTCTGTCCCTGCAGGCTGTGACAGGCTACCACCAGCCCCACCCCCAGTTGCCACAGTCTGCCCCACTTTCCCTTTTCTTTTTGTGCCTAGCTGAGGCTGACTCCTCCTCACTCCTCCCACCTCCATTCCTCTTCCACCCTCTCTCCTTCCCTCCTCTGCCAGGGTTTGAGGAAGGACAAATCCTCCACCCAAACCTCGGCCCCTATTCCTGCCCATACTACTCCCTACTTCCCCCCTCCCCCTCCCTCTATCCACCCTCACCACTGCCCTCCCCCTAGCCACCCCCTTCCCAACTCCACTAGGCCTATCCATCCCTTTCTCCTTCCTCCCTAACTCTAACCTAACACTAAAGTCCCTAGCTTACCTAACTACACTAATTCACCTAACTAAACCCTAAATTAAATAGCCCCAAAACTAACTACCTAACCTATCTAGACCCTAACTATCTCTATTCTATATCCCTCAAAATAAAAATAAAATGTGGGGGTGAAAATAAACAAAGGGATGTAAATGAAAAAGGAAAAACTAAGGAGGATTAGAACAAAATTATAGAAAAATAATAAGGGATGCAAATTAAGAAAGGGGTGAGCTATATAGTCAAATGAAACAAAAAATATGGGATGTTAAAAAAAAAAAAATAGGATGGGCAAAATGTATATATAAAAAAACAAGTTATATAGTGAGGAAGGGAAGGGTAGTCAAAGGGGGGATGGGAAGTGGAATAAGGGGATTAATGAAAGGAGTAATAAAGGAAGATGGGGATATGGGGGTTAATGAAAAAAAAAATGTGAATGTGTTTGTATCAAATAAAAGTGTGTATGTGTGTGTGTGTGTATTTGTGTGTATAAACTAATGTGTGTTAATTAACTAATGTATGGATGTGTGTATGTGTGTTCCTAATATTATATGAGGCCTACAATAAGAATATATGAAAATCAAATATCAAACTCTCCACTAACTCTCAAACAACTCTCAAAAACCCAAAACTCCTACCAACGCAACTAGCTCCCGTGTCTTTCTCTCTAGAGGCGATCACAGGTAAAGAGCGCAGGCGCAAACCGTTATTCTTATAGACAGAGGTCGGGTTACCATGGCAATGCACTTGTTATGGCGCGCTTTTCGACAAATCCGACATCGGTTGGCAACGCAAACTTACGTACGGCCGAAAAGAGCGACTGCGCGCAACACGCTAATCTTTTCAATGGAAACCTGGTACTAAAATGGAGCCGTAAATTACTTTTAGCTGTCGTCCGCTTCGGTAGCTTACGGCTCCATTTTTAACGACTCAATGGAAGCGAGGCCTTAGTTGGGTTGCGCTTGTTCTTTTTCTCTTTTCAGTTTCCTGTTTTTGAGTGGTTGAGAAAAGTAACCACTTATATCACTAGCAGCAATCCTTTCCACTGGGTTCTACCACAGAGGCTATGGGGAAATTGCATTGATCATAGCCCTGTCACAAGCAATCTATTCAAGACATACCGGTTTTACATTGTAATCTCCTGCCAGCACTGATACTGCTTTCTCTGTTTTCAAGCTCCCCAATTAACCCCTTCCACTGCTGGGCATAATACACATGTGGTGCGCAGCAGCATTTAGCAGTCTTCTAAATACCAAAAAGCAACGCCAAAGCCATATATGTCTGCTATTTCTGAACAAAGGGGATCCCAGAGAAGCATTTACAACCATTTGTGCCATGATTGCACTAACTGTTTGTAAATAATTTCAGTGAGAAACCTACAATTTTTTTATTTCATTGCATTTGGTGGTGAAATGGTGGCATGAAATATACCAAAATTGGCCTAGATCAATACTTGCCTACTACACTACACTAAAATTAACCCTACAAGCTCCCTAATTCATTCTTTCTCTTGAGAAAGTCAGATTGTATACTGATGAAATGCGAAGAGAACTTTATAAGAACAATATCATACTCCATCAGGAGAACTTCTGAAATAATTATTATACTCCTCCAAACTTGCTGAACTAACCAACTCTTGTACACCTTCACTCACATTTGGTTTTTATGGCTATGGTGAAGAAGGACAGCAAAATAATTTTATTACCAAGCACATACTGGAGGGGATATACGTTTTAATGCATTCTTATGTTCTTAATCCTGTAAGTGTCCATTTGTTACTTATGCGCACATATGTATATTAAATGACCTGCACTTAGTTGGGTTGCGCTTGTTCTTTTTCTCTTTTCAGTTTCCTGTTTTTGAGTGGTTGAGAAAAGTAACCACTTATATCACTAGCAGCAATCCTTTCCACTGGGTTCTACCACAGAGGCTATGGAGAAATTGCATTGATCATAGCCCTGTCACAAGCAATCTATTCAAGACATACCGGTTTTACATTGTAATCTCCTGCCAGCACTGATACTGCTTTCTCTGTTTTCAAGCTCCCCAATTAACCCCTTCCACTGCTGGGCATAATACACATGTGGTGCGCAGCAGCATTTAGCAGTCTTCTAAATACCAAAAAGCAATGCCAAAGTCATATATGTCTGCTATTTCTGAACAAAGGGGATCCCAGAGAACCATATACAACCATTTGTGCCATAATTGCACAAGCTGTTTGTAAATAATTTCAGTGAGAAACCTAAAGTTTGTGAAAAAGTGAACAATTTTTTTTTATTTGATCGCATTTGGTGATGAAATGGTGGCATGCAATATACCAAAATGGGCCTAGATCAATACTTTGGGTTGTCTACTAAAAAAAAAAATATATACATGTGAAGGGTTATTCAGGGATTCCTGACAGATATCAATGTTACAACCGTACAACGTAACTATTGCTAATTTTGAAAAAAAATAGTTTGGAAATAGCAAAGTGCTACTTGTACTTATTGCCATATAACTTGCAAAAAAAGCAAAGAACATGTAAACATTGAGTATTTCTAAACTCAGGACAAAAACATAATTTATGTAAGAACTTACCTGATAAATTAATTTCTTTCATATTGGCAAGAGTCCATGAGCTAGTGACGTATGGGATATACAATCCTACCAGGAGGGGCAAAGTTTCCCAAACCTCAAAATGCCTATAAATACACCCCTCACCACACCCACAATTCAGTTTAACAAATAGCCAAGTAGTGGGGTGATAAAGAAAGGAGTAAAAAGCATCAACAAAGGAATTTGGAAATAATTGTGCTTTATACAAAAAAATCATAACTACCATAAAAAGGGTGGGCCTCATGGACTCTTGCCAATATGAAAGAAATGCATTTATCAGGTAAGTTCTTACATAACTTATGTTTTCTTTCATGTAATTGGCAAGTCCATGAGCTAGTGACGTATGGGATAGCAATACCCAAGATGTGGAACTCCACGCAAGAGTCACTAGAGAGGGAGGGATAAAAATAAAAACAGCCATTTTTAGCTGAAAAAAATTAATCCACAACCCAAAAAATAAATGTATTCTCATAAATTAAAGGAAAAAACTTAAATCAAAAGCAGAAGAATCAAATTGAAACAGCTGCCAGAAGAACTGTTCTACCAAAAACTGCTTCTAAAGAAGCAAATACATCAAAAACGATAGAATGTAGTAAATGTGTGCAAAGAAGACCAAGTTGCTGCTTTGCAAATCTGATCAACTGAAGCTTCATTCTTAAGTAGAGACTGATCTAGTAGAATGAGCTGTAATTCTCTGAGGCGGAGCTTGACCCGACTCCAAATAAGCTTGATGAATCAAAAGCTTTAACCAAGAGGCCAAGGAAATAGCAGAAGCCTTCTGACCTTTCCTAGGACCAGAAAATATAACAAATAGACTAGAAGTCTTCCTAAAATCTTTAGTAGCTTCAACATAATGTTTCAAAGCTCTTACCACATCCAAAGAATGTAAGGATCTCTCCAAAGAATTCTCAGGATTAGGACACAAGGATGGGACAACAATTTCTCTATTAATGTTGTTAGAATTCACAACCTTAGGTAAGAAATTAAATGAAGTCCACAAAACCGCCTTATCCTGATGAAAAATCAGAAAAGGAGATTTACAAGAGAGAGCGGATCATTCAGAAACTCTTCTAGCAGAAGAGATGGCCGAAAAGAACAACACTTTCCAAGAAAGTAGTTTAATGTCCAAAGAATGCATAAGCTCAAACGTAGGAGCCTGTAAAGCCTTCAAAACTAAATTAAGACTCCAGGGAGGAGAGATTGATTTAATGACAGGCCTGATACGAACCAAAGCCTGCACAAAACAATGAATATCAGGAAGTTTATCAATCTTTCTGTGAAATAAAACAGAAAGAGCAGAGATTTGTCCTTTCAAGGAACTTGCAGACAAACCTTTATCCAAACCATCCTGAAGAAACTGTAAAATTCTAGGAATTCTAAAAGAATGCCAATAGAATTTATGAGAAGAACACCATGAAATGTAAGTCTTCCAAACTCGATAATAAATCTTCCTAGAAACAGATTTACGAGTCTGCAACATAGTATTAATCACTTAGTCAGAGAAACCTCTATGACTAAGCACTAAGTGTTCAATCTCCATACCTTCAAATTTAATGATTTGAGATCCTGATGGAAAAACGGACCTTGAGATAGAAGGTCTGGCTTTAGTGGAAGTGGCCAAGGTTGGCAACTGCACATCCGGACAAGATCTGCATACCAAAACCTGTGAGGCCATGCTGGAGCTACCAGCAGCACAAACAATTGCTCCATGATGATCTTGGAGATCACTCTTGGAAGAAGAACTAGAGGCGGGAAAATATAAGCAGGTTGATAACACCAAGGAAGTGTCAATGCATCTACTGCTTCCGCCTGAGGATCCCTGGACAGGTACCTGGGAAGTTTTTTGTTTAGATGAGATGCCATCAGATCTATTTCTGGAAGCCCCACATCTGAACAATTTGAGAAAACACATCTGGGTGGAGAGACCATTCTCCCGGATGTAAAGTCTGACAACTGAGATAATCCGCTTCCTAATTGTCTATACCTGGGATATAAACTGCAGAAATTAGACAGGAGCTGGATTCCGCCCAAACAAGTATCCGAGATACTTCTTTCATAGCTTGAGGACTGCGTGTCCCACCCTGATGATTGACATATGCCACAGTTGTGACATTGTCTGTCTGAAAACAAATGAACGGTTCTCTCTTCAACAGAGGCCAAAATTTAAGAGCCCTGAGAATCGCACAGAGTTCCAAAATATTGATTGGTAATCTCGCCTCTTGAGATTTCCAAACTCCTTGTGCTGTCAGAGATCCCCAAACAGCTCTCCAACCTGAAATACTCACATCTGTTGTGAGCAAAGTCCAGGTTGGACAGACAAAAGAGGCCTCTAAAATTATACAATGGTGATCTAACCACCAAGTCAGAGAAAGTCGAACATTGTGATTTAAGGATATTAATTGTGATAACCTTGTATAATCCCTACACCATTGGTTCAGCATACAAAGCTGGAGAGGTCTCGTATGAAAATGAGCAAAGGGGATCGCGTCCGATGCTGCAGTCATGAGACCTAAAACTTCCATGCACATAGCTACTGAAGGGAATGACTGAGACTGAAGGTTCTGACAGGCTCCAACCAATTTCAAAGTCTCTTGTCAGAGACAAAGTCATGGACACTGAATCTGTCTGGAAACCTAAAAAGGTTACCCTTGTCTGAGGAATCAAAGAACTTTTTGGTAAATTGATCCTCCAACCATGTCTTCGAAGAAACAACACTAGTTGATTTGTGTGAGATTCTGTATTACGTAAAGACTGAGCGAGTACCAATATATCGTCCAAATAAGGAAATACCGCAATACCCCGCTCTCTGATTACAGAGAGTAGGGCACCTAGAGCCTTTGAAAAGATTCTTGGAGCTGTCGCTAGGCCAAAAGGAAGAGCAACAAATTGGTAATGCTTGTCTAGAAAAGAGAATCTCAGGAACTGATAATGATCTGGATGAATCAGAATATGAAGATATGCATCATGTAAGTCTATTGTGGACATATAATGCCCTTGCTGAACAAAAGGCAGAATAGTCCTTATAGTCACCATTTTGAAAGTTGGTACTCTTACATATCGATTCAAAATCTTTAGATCCAAAACTGGTCTGAATGAATTCTCTTTCTTTGGGACAATGAAAAGATTTGAATAAACACCCAGACCCTGTTCCTGAAAACGGAACTGGCATGATTATCCCTGATAACTCCAGGTCTGAAACACACTTCAGAAAAGCCTGAGCCTTTACTGGGTTTACCGGAATATGTGAGAGAAAAAATCTTCTCACAGGCGGTCTTACTCTGAATCCTATTCTGTACCCCTGAGAGACAATACTCTGAATCCAATGATTTTGGACCAAATTGATCCAAACATCTTTGAAAAATTTTAATCTGCCCCCTAACAGCTGAGCTGGAATAAGGGCCGCACCTTCATGCGGACTTGGGGGCTTTTGATCTCTTAAATGGCTTGGATTTATTCCAATTTGAAGAAGGTTTCCAATTGGAAGCAGATTTCTTGGGGGAAGGATTAGGTTTCTGTTCCTTATTTTGACGAAAGGAACGAAAACGGTTAAAAGCTTTTAGATTTACCCTTAGGTTTTTTATCCTGAGGCAAAAAAACTCCCTTCCCCCCAGTAACAGTTGAAATTATTGAATCCAACTGAGAACCAAATAATGTATTACCTTGGAAAGAAAGAGATAGCAATCTGGATTTAGAAGTCATATCAGCATTCCAAGATTTAAGCCACAAAGCTCTTCTAGCTAAAATAGCTAAAGACATAGATTTAACATTAATTTTGATAATATCGAAACTGGCATCACAAATGAAATTATTAGCATGTTGAATCAACTTAAAGGGACACTGTACTCAAAAAAATTATTTTGTGATTCACATAGAGCATGCAATTTTAAGCAACTTTCTAATTTACTCCTATTATCAAATTTTCTTCATTCTCTTGGTATGTTTATTTGAAAAGCAAGAATGTAAGTTTAGATGCCGGCCCATTTTTGGTGAACAACCTGGGTTGTCCTTGCTGATTGGTCAGCACCAATAAACAAGTGCTGTCCATGGTACTGAAGCAAACATTTGCTGGCTCCTTAGCTGAGATGCCTTCTTTTTCAAATAAAGATAGCAAGAGAACAAATTAAAATTTATAATAGAAGTAAATTAGAAAGTTGCTTAAAATTGCATGCTCTATCTGAATCATGAAAGAAAAAATTTGGGTTCAGTGTCCCTTTAACAATGCTAGACAAATCATGATCCGATACTTGTTGCGCTAAAGTATCCAACCAAAAATTTGAAGCAGCTGCAACATCAGCCAAAGAAATTGCAGGCCGAAGAAGATGACCTGAATATAAATAAGCTTTCCTTAGAAAAGATTCAAGTTTCCTATCTAAAGGATCTTTAAAAGAAGTACTATCTTCCGTAGGAATAGTAGTACGTTTAGCAAGAGTAGAGACCCATCAACTTTGGGGATCTTTTCCCAAAACTCCAATCTAATTTCTGGCAAAGGATACAATTTTTTAAACCTTGAAGAAGGAATAAAAGAAGTACCAGAGTTATTCCATTCCTTAGAAATCATATCAGAAATAGCACCAGGAACTGGAAAAACCTCTGGAATAACCACAGGAGGTTTATAAACAGAATTTAAACGTTTACTAGTTTTAATATCAAGAGGACTAGTTTCCTCCATATCCAATGTAATCAACACTTCTTTTAACAAATAACAAATATACTCCAATTTAAAAAAATAAGAGGATTTGTCAGTGTCAATATCTGAAGCAGGATCTTCTGAATCAGATAGATCCTCATCAGAGAAGGATAATTCAGTATGTTGCTGGTCATTTGAAATTTCATCAACCTTATGAGAAGTTTTAAAAGACCTTTAACGTTTATTAGAAGGCGCAATGGCAGACAAAGCCTTCAGAAATAAATTATTTTAAATTTACAGGTATATCTTGTGCATTAGATGTTGAGGGAACATCAGCAGGTAATGAACTACTACTGATGGATACATGGGGGGTAGTTATCAACGTGTCTACTTTTCCTGCCTTCGCCGGCCCAATACGCCCGCCTAAGCTCACCTCACATCGCCGCCGCGGACCTGCAAAAATTCGCCTAAGTTATCAAAAAGTACGGGGCGATGAGCAGCAGACTGTGAGAGTTATCACTCATCCGATCTCGCTGCTCTTCGGCTTTTTTACAGCTTTCTTGCTAGCCTGTCACTAAGCACCCACACTATACTATACTGTTCTACCCCCTATACCGGCGCCCCCGGAGCCTCCTGCAACTAAATAAAGTTATTAACCCCTAAACCGCCACTCCTAGACCCCGCCACAACTCTTATAAATGTATTAACCCCTAAACCGCCACTCCCGGACACCGCTGCCACCTACATTATACCTAGTAACCCCTATCCTGCCCCCCTATACCGTCGCCCTCTATAATAAAGTTATTAACCCCTATCCTGCTGATCCCGCACCTCGCCGCAACTAAATAAATAGTTTAACCCCTAAACCGCCGCTCCCTGACCCCGCCGCAACCTATAATAAATTTATTAACCCCTATCCTGCCCCGCACTACACCGCCGCCACTGTAATACAATTATTAACCCCTAAACCTAAGTCTAACACTAACTCTAACACCCCCTAACTTAAATATTAATTAAATAAATCTAAATAATATTTCTATTATGAACTAAATTAATCCTATTTAAAACGAAATACTTACCTTTAAAATAAACCCTAATATAGCTACAATATAAATAATAATTATATTGTAGCTATCTTAGGATTTATTTTTATTTTATAGGCAAATTTCAATTTATTTTAACTAGGTACAATAGCTATTAAATAGTTATTAACTATTTAATAGCTTACCTAGCTAAAATAAAGAGAAATTAACCTGTAAAATAAAAACTAACCTAAGTTACAATTACACCTAACACTACACTATACTTTAATAAATTATTCCTATTTAAAACTAAATACTTACCTGTTAAATAAACCCTAAGATAGCTGCAATGTACTTAATAATTACATTGTAGCTATCACTTGGCTAGATTTAGAGTTCTGCGGCCAAAGGGGTGCGTTAGCTACGCATGCTTTTTTTCCCCCGCACCTTTTATATACCGCTGGTATTTAGAGTTCACAGAATGGCTGCGTTAGGCTCCAAAAAAGGGAGCGTAGAGCATATTTACCGCCACTGCAACTCTAAATACCAGCGGTGCTTACGGACGCGGCCAGCTTCAAAAACGTGCTCGTGCACGATTCCCCCATAGAAAACAATGAGGCAGTTTGAGCTGAAAAAAAACCTAACACCTGCAAAAAAGCAGCGTTAAGCTCCTAACGCAGCCCCATTGTTTCCTATGGGGAAACACTTCCTAAGTCTGCACCTAACACCCTAACATGTACCTCGAGTCTAAACACCCCTAACCTTACCCTTATTAACCCCTAATCTGCCGCCACCGCTATCGCTGACCCCTGCATATTATTATTAACCCCTAATCTGCCGCTCCGTACACCGCCGCAACCTACGTTATCCCTATGTACCCCTAATCTGCTGCCCCTAACACCGTCGACCCCTATATTATATTTATTTACCCCTAATCTGCAGCCCCCGCTATCGCTGACCCCTGCATATTATTATTAACTCCTAGTCTGCCGCTCCATACACCGCCGCAACCTACGTTATCCCTATGTACCCCTAATCTGCTGCCCCTAACACTAAGTCTAACCCTAACACTAACACCCTCCTAAGTTAAATATAATTTACATCTAACGAAATAAATTAACTCTTATTAAATAAATTATTACTATTTAAAGCTAAATACTTACCTGTAAAATAAACCCTAATATAGCTACAATATAAATTATAATTATATTGTAGCTATTTTAGGATTTATATTTATTTTACAGGCAACTTTGTAATTATTTTAACCAGGTACAATAGCTATTAAATAGTTAATAACTATTTAATAGCTACCTAGTTAAAATAATTACAAAATGACCTGTAAAATAAATCCTAACCTAAGTTACAATATCAAGTTCAATCCGATTGGCTGATCCAATCAGCCAATCAGATTGAGCTTGCATTCTATTGGCTGTTCCGATCAGCCAATAGAATGCGAGCTCAATTTGATTGGCTAATTGGATCAGCGAATCGGATTGAACTTGAATCTGATTTTTCCTACCTTAATTCCGATTGGCTGATAGAATCCTATCAGCCAATCGGAATTGAAGGGACGCCATCTTGGATGACGTCCCTTAAAGGAGCCTTCATTCGTCGGTAGTCCGTCGGTAAAGAAGGATGTTCCGCGTCGGCGGGATGAAGATTGAAGACCCCGCTTGGAAGATGACATCGCCCGGATAGAAGACTTCTTCAGCGCCTCTTGGAAGATGACATCACCCGGATGGAAGACTTCTTCAGCGCCGACTGGAGGATCACTTCATCGGATGGAAGATTTCTTCAGCGCCCCTTGGATGATGACTTCTGCCACTCCGGATCTCCTCTTCGGTTCCATCGCTGCTCGGCTGAGTGAAGACGACTAAAGGTAGGATGATCTTCAGGGGATTAGTGTTAGGTTATTTTAAGGGGGGTTTGGGTTAGATTAGGGGTATGTGGGTGGTGGGTTTTAATGTTGGGGGGGTTGTATTTTTCTTTTACAGGCAAAAGAGCAGTTTTATTTGGGGCATGCCCCCACAAAAGGCCCTTTTAAGGGCTGCTAAGGTAAAAGAGCTTTGAACATTTTTAATTAAGAATAGGGTAGGGCATTTTTTTATTTTGGGGGGCTTTGTTATTTTATTAGGGGGCTTAGATTAGGTGTAATTATCTTAAAATTGTTGTAATATTTTTAAAATGTTTGTAACCTATTTTTTATTTTTTGTAACTTAGCTTTTTTTTTTGTGTACTTTAGTTAGTTTATGTAATTGTATTTAATTGTAGTTATTTGTAGTTAATTTATTTAATTTATTTAATGATAGTGTAGTGTTAGGTTTAATTGTAACTTAGGTTAGGATTTATTTTACATGTAAATGTCTCTTTATTTTAGCTAGGTAAGCTATTAAATAGTTAATAACTATTTAATAGCTATTGTACCTAGTTAAAATAAATTGAAAGATGCCTGTAAAATAAAAATAAATCCTAAGATAGCTACAATATCATTATTATTTATATTCTAGCTATATTAGGGTTTATTTTAAAGGTATTTAGTTTTAAATAGGATTAATTTAGTTCATAATAGAAATATTATTTAGATTTATTTAATTAATATTTAAGTTAGGGGGTGTTAGGTGTAGGGTTAGACTTAGGTTTAGGGGTTAATACATTTATTACAGTGGCGGCGGTGTAGTGGGGGGCAGGATAGGGGTTAATAAATGTATTATAGGTGGCGAGGGTGTAGGGGGGGCAGATTAGGGGTTAATAAATTTAATATAGGTTGCGGCAGGGTCCAGGAGCGGTGGTTTAGGGGTTAAACTATTTATTTAGTTGCGGCGAGGTGCGGGATCGGCAGGATAGGGGTTAATAACTTTATTATAGAGGGCGGCGGTATAGGGGGGGCAGGATAGGGGTTACTAGTTATAATGTAGGTGGCGGTGGGCTCCGGGAGCGGCGGTTTAGGGGTTAATATGTATAGAGTAGCTTGCGGTGGGCTCCGGGAGCGGCGGTTTAGGGGTTAATGCATTTATTATAGTTGCGGCGGGGTCAGGGAGCGGCGGTTTAGGGGTTAATATGTATAGAGTAGCTTGCGGTGGGCTCCAGGAGCGGCGGTTTAGGGAGTAATAACTTTATTTAGTTGCGGCGGTGTAGGGGGGACAGCTTAGGGGTGTTTAGACTCGGGGTACATGTTAGGGTGTTAGGTGTAGACAGCTCCCATAGGAATCAATGGGATATCTGGCAGCAGCGAACTTGTATTTTCGCTATGGTCAGACTCCCATTAATTCCTATGGGATCCGCCGCCTCCAGGGTGGCGGTTTGAAAACCAGGTACGCTGGGCCGGAAAAGTGCCGAGCGTACCTGCTAGTTTTTTGATAACTAGCAAAAGTAGTCAGATTGTGCCGCACTTGTGTGCGGAACATCTGTAGTGACGTAAGAATCGATCTGTGTCGGACTGAGTCCGGCGGATCGAAGTTTACGTCACAAAATTCTACTTTTGCCGGTCTCTAGCCTTTGATAACTAAGGCGAATCAGCCTCGCCACAAATACGCTGCGGAATTCCAGCGTATTTGAGGTTGACGGCTTGATCACTAGGCCCCATGATCTGCATGTAAAAGTTTATCATGACAACTATTACAAACCACAGCTGGAGGTATAATCTCCACAAGTTTACAACAAATGCACTTATCTTTGGTAGAACTGTTATCATGCAGCAGGGATCCAGCAATGAATTCTGAGACAGGAACAGATTGAGACATCTTGCAAATGTAAGAGAAAAAAAAACATATAAAGCAAAATTATCAATTTCCTTATATGGCAGTTTCAGGAATGGGAAAACATACAAACAGAATAGCCCTCTGACATAGAAAAACACAATTTATGCTTACCTGATAAATTTATTTCTCTTGTGGTGTATCCAGTCCACGGATCATCCATTACTTGTGGGATATTCTCATTCCCAACAGGAAGTTGCAAGAGGAAACCCACAGCAGAGCTGTAATATAGCTCCTCCCCTAACTGTCATAGCCAGTCATTCGACCGAAACAAGCCGAGAAAGGAGGAACCATAGGGTGTAGTGGTTACTGTAGTTTAAATTTAAAAATTACCTGCCTTAAAATGACAGGGCGGGCCGTGGACTGGATACACCACAAGAGAAATAAATTTATCAGGTAAGCATAAATTGTGTTTTCTCTTGTAAGGTGTATCCAGTCCACGGATCATCCATTACTTGTGGGATACCAATACCAAAGGTAAAGTACACGGATGAAGGGAGGGACAAGGCAGGAACTTAAATGGAAGGAACCACTGCCTGTAAAACCTTTCTCCCAAATATAGCCTCCGAAGAAGCAAAAGTATCAAATTTGTAAAATTTTGAAAAAGTATGAAGCGAAGACCAAGTCGCCGCCTTGCAAATCTGTTCAACAGAAGCCTCATTTTTAAAGGCCCAAGTGGAAGCCACAGCTCTAGTGGAATGAGCTGTAATCCTTTCAGGAGGCTGCTGTCCAGCAGTCTCATAGGCTAAGCGGATTAAGCTTCTTAGCCAAAAAGAAAAAGAGGTTGCCAAAGCCTTTTGACCTCTCCTCTGTCCAGAGTAGACAACAAACAAAGCAGATGTTTGACGAAAATCTTTAGTAGCTTGTAAGTAAAACTTTAAAGCACGGACCACGTCCAGATTGTGTAACACAAGGATGGAACCACAATCTCTTGATTGATATTCTTGTTAGATACCACCTTAGGTAAGAACCCAGGTTTGGTACACAGGACTACCTTATCCGTATGAAAAATCAGATAAGGAGAATCACATTGTAAGGCAGATAGCTCAGAGACTCTACAAGCCGAGGAAATAGCTACCAAAAAAAAAGAACTTTCCAAGATAAAAGTTTGATATCTGTGGAATGAAGAGGTTCAAACGGAACTCCTTGAAGAACCTTAAGAACCAAGTTTAAGCTCCATGGTGGAGCAACAGGTTTAAACACAGGCTTGATTCTAACTAAATCCTGACAAAATGCCTGAATGTCTGGAACATCTGCCAGACGCTAGTGCTGAAAGAGTAGACAGAGCAAAAATCTGTCCCTTTAAGAAACTAGCTGACAATCCTTTTTCCAAACCTTCTTGGAGAAAAGATAAAATCCTAGGAATCCTGACCTTACTCCATGAGTAACCCTTGGATTCACACCAATAAAGATATCTACGCCATGACTTATGGTAAATTTTCCTGGTGACAGGCTTTCGTGCCTGTATTAAGGTATCAATAACTGACTCGGAAAAGCCACGCTTTGATAAAATCAAGCGTTCAATCTCCAGGCAGTCAGCCTCAGAGAAATTAGATTTGGATGGTTGAAAGGACCCTGAAGTAGAAGGTCCTGTCTCAGAGGCAGAGACCATGGTGGAAAGGATGACATGTCCACTAGATCTGCATACCCGGCCCTGCGTGGCCACGCAGGTGCTATCAGAATCACAGATGCTCTCTCCTGCTTGATCTTGGCAATCAGTCGAGGGAGCAGAGGAAACGGTGGAAACACATAAGCCAGGTTGAAAGACCAGGGCGCTGCTAGAGTATCTATCAGTGTCGCCTTGGGATCCCTGGACCTGGATCCGTAACATGGAAGCTTGGCGTTCTGGCGAGACGCCATGAGATCCAGTTCTGGTTTGCCCCAATGGAGAATCAGTTGTGCAAATACCTCCGGATGGAGTTCCCACTCTCCCGGATAAAAAGTCTGACGACTTAGAAAATCCGCCTCCCAGTTCTTTACACCTGGGATATGGATAGCTGATAGGTGGCAAGAGTGAATCTCTGCCAGTGAATTATTTTTGAAACTTCTAACATCTCTAGGGAACTTCTTGTTCCCCCTTGATGGTTGATGTAAGCTACAGTCGTGATGTTGACCGACTGAAATCTGATGTACCTCAGAGTTGCTAACTGAGGCCAAACCTGAAGAGCCTTGAATATCGCTCTTAGTTCCAGAATATTTATTGGAAGGAGAGACTCCTCCTGAGTCCACGATCCCTGAGCCTTCAGGGAGTTCCAGACTGCACCCCACCCTAGAAGGCTGGCATTTGTTGTTACAATAGTCCAATCTGGCCTGCGAAGGTCATACCTTTGGACAGATGGACCCGAGATAGCCACCAGGGAAGAGGATCCCTGGTCTCTTGGTCCAGATTCAGTTGAGGGGCCAAATCTGTGTAATCCCCGCTCCACTGAGCCTGCATAGTTGCAGCGGTCTCAGATGTAAGCGTGCAAATGGCACTATGTCCATTGCCGCTACCATTAAGCCGATTACTTCCATACACTGAGCCACCAAAGGGCACGGAATGGAATGAAGAACCTGACAGGAATTTAGAAGCTTTGATAACCTGGACTCCGTCAAGGTAAATTTTCATTTCTACAGAATCTATCAGAGTCCCTAGAAAGGAAACTCTTGTGAGTGGGGATAGAGAACACTTTTCCTCGTTCACTTTCCACCCATGCGACCTCAGAAATGCCAGTACTACGTCCGTATGAGACTTGGCAATTTGGAAGTTTGACGCCTATATCAGGATGTCGTCTAAATAAGGGACTGTTATGCCCCGCGGCCTTAGGACCGCCAAAAGCGACCCTAGAACCTTTGTAAAGATTCTTGGGGCTGTAGCTAATCCAAAGGGAAGAGCTGCAACTGGTAATGCCTGTCTTGAAAGGCAAACCTGAGAAACCGATGATGATCTTGTGTATCGGAATGTGAAGATAAGCATCCTTTAGATCCACTGTAGTCATATATTGACCCTCCTGGATCAGTGGTAGGATGGTACAAATAGTTTCCATCTTGAACGACGGAACTTTGAGGAATTTGTTTAAGATCTTTAGATCCAAAATCGGTCTGAAGGTTCCCTCTTTTTTGGGAACCACAAACAGATTTGAGTAAAAACCCTGTTCCTGTTCCTCCTTTGGAACTGGATGGATCACTCCCATAACTAGGAGGTCTCGTACACAGTGTAAGAATGCCTCTCTCTTTATCTGGTTTGCAGATAATTGTGAAAGGTGAAATCTCCCTTTTGGGGGGGAAGCTTTGAAGTCCAGAAGATATCCCTGGGATATAATTTCCAACGCCCAGGGATCCTGAACATCTCTTGCCCACGCCTGGGCGAAGAGTGAAAGTCTGCCCCCTACTAGATCCGTTACCGGATAGGGGGTCGTTCCTTCATGCTGTCTTAGAGGCAGCAGCAGACTTTTTGACCTGCTTACCTTTTTTCCAGGTCTGGTTTGGTCTCCAGACCGTCTTGGATTGAGCAAAAGTTCCCTCTTGTTTATTATTAGAGGAAGTTGATGCCGCACCTGCCTTGAAGTTTCGAAAGGCACGAAAATTAGACTGTTTGGACCTGTCCTGAGGAAGGGCACGACCTTTTCCTCCCGTGATATCAGCAATAATCTCCTTCAAACCAGGCCAGAATAGGGTCTGTCTCTTGAAGGGAATGTTAAGTAGCTTAGATTTTAAAGTCACGTGAGCTGACCATGATTTAAGCCATAGCGATCTGCGCGCCTGTATAGCAAAACCAGAATTCTTAGCCGTTAGTTTATTCAAATGAACAATGGCATCAGAAATAAAATAATTGGCTAGCTTAAGTGCTCTAAGTTTGCCAAGTATGTCATCCAATGGAGTCGCTACCTGTAAAGCCTCTTCCAGAGACTCAAACCAGTACGCCGCAGCAGCAGTGACAGGGGCAATGCATGCAATGGGCTGTAGGATAAAACCTTGTTGAATAAATATTTTCTTAAGGTAACCTTCTAATTTTTTATCCATTGGATCTAAAAAAGCACAACTGTCCTTGACAGGGATAGTAGTACGCTTTGCTAGAGTAGAAACTGCTCCCTTCACCTTAGGGACTGTCTGCCATAAGTCCCGTGTGGTGGCGTCTATTGGAAAACATTTTTCTAAAAATAGGAGGGGAAGAGAATGGCACACCTGGTCTATCCCATTCCTTATTAATAATTTCTGTAAACCTTTTAGGTATTGGAAAAACATCAGTACACACCGGCACTGCAAAGCATTTATCCAGTCTACACAATTTCTCTGGCACTGCAATGGTATCACAGTCATTCAGAGCAGCTAAAACCTCCCTAAGCAACACGCGGAGGTGTTCAAGCTTAAATTTAAATGTAGAAATATTAGAATCAGGTATCTTTCCTGAGTCATTAACATCACCCACTGACTGAAGCTCTCCTTCCTCAGCTTCTGCATATTGTGAGGCAGTATCAGACATGGTTCTTAAAGCGTCAGTATGCTCTACATTTTGTCTCACCCCAGAGCTATCTCGCTAACCTCTAAGTTCAGGTAGTCTGGCTAATACCGCTGACAGTGTATTATCCATGACTGCCGCCATGTCTTGTAAAGTAAACGCTATGGGCGCCCTAGATGTACTTGGCGCCATTTGAGCGTGAGTCCCTTGGGCGGGAGTCAAAGCCCAAGTCAGCATAACTTTCCCCTCGTCAGATTTCTCTGGTGATAGTTTTTTAAAAACAGAATATGATCTTTATTGCATAAAATGAAATCAGTACATTTGGTACACATTCTAAGAGGGGTTCCACCATGGCTTTTAAACATAATGAACAAGGAGTTTCTTCTATGTCAGACATGTTTATACAGACTAGCAATGAGACTAGTAAGCTTGGAAAACACTTTAAATCAAGTTAACAAGCAAATATAAAAAACGGTACTGTGCCTTTAAGAGAAACAAATTTTGTCAGAATTTGAAAAACAGTGAAAAAATGTAGTAAATCAAACGAAATTTTTACAGTGTATGTAATAGGCTAGCAGAGCATTGCATCCACTTGCAAATGGATGATTAACCCCTTAGTTTAAAAAACGGATCAAAAAAACGAAATAGACGTTTTTTAACAGTCACAACCAACTGCCACAGCAAGCTGTGGTCCTACCTTCCCCAATAAACGACTTTGGAAAGCCTTTGAGCCCTTTAGAGATGTCCTGTAGCATACAGGGGACTCCTGAGGGAAGCTGGATGTCACAGTTTGTAATTTTATCTGCACCAACTGTAACTTTTATACTACAACAGTGGAAAGCCTCAGTAAACTGTTTCTAGTCAAAATTTAAGCCAGCCATGTGGAAAAAACTAGGCCCCAATAAAGTTTTATCACCAAAGCATATATAAAAACGATTAAACATGCCAGCAAACATTTTATATTGCAATATCATAAGGGTATTACCCCTGGGAGTAAGCATGATACCAGTCGTTATTAAATCACTGTATTCAGGCTTAACTTACATTAATCCGGTATCAGCAGCATTTTCTAGTGTTTTCCATCCCTAGAAAAAATTATAACTGCACATACCTGATAGCAGAATAAACTGCACGCCATTCTCTCGCTGAAGTTACCTCATCTGTGTAATCCCCTCAGACATATGTGAGAACAGCAATGGATCTTAGTTACAACCTGCTAAGATCATAGAAACCTCAGGCAGATTCTTCTTCTATTTACTGCCTGAGATAAAATAGCACAACTCCGGTACTATTTAAAAAGAAAATAAACTAGCTATATTTAACTACTCTCTCCTACAACGACCTTGCTTGTTGAGAGTTGCAAGAGAATGACTGGCTATGACAGTTAGGGGAGGAGCTATATTACAGCTCTGCTGTGGGTTTCCTCTTGCAACTTCCTGTTGGGAATGAGAATATCCCACAAGTAATGGATGATCCGTGGACTGGATACACCTTACAAGAGAAAAGGCAAGAGGCAAATAGGAATGGGGTCTAAAATAATGAAAATAATTGGCGCCAAGTATGACGCACAACAAACAGAAAAATATTTTTTGGCGCCAAAAACAACACACTCGCGTCATAGATGACGATACCTTGTGAAAGGACCCGGCGTCAACTAAGATGCTGGAAATGACGAATTTGCATCAATGAACGTAACTTTGCGCCAAAAAATCTTGCGCGAAGAATGACGCAATAAACTCTAGCATTTTGCACCCTCACAAGCCTAATTCTGCCCTCGATTTAGAAAAATGACAGTCAAATGAAAAAAGACTACACCCCAGGTAAGAAATAAATTTCTAAAAAATGCATTTCCCAGATATGAAACTGACAGTCTGCAAAAGGAAATATACTGAAACCTGAATCATGGCAAATATAAGTACAATACATATATTTAAAACTTTATATAAATACATAAAGTGCCAAACCATAGCTGAGAGTGTCTTAAGTAATGAAAACATACTTACCTGAAGACACCCATCCACATATAGCAGATAGCCAAACCAGTACTGAAACAGTTATCAGTAGAGGTAATGGAAATTGAGATTATATCGTCGATCTGAAAAGGGAGGTAGGAGATTAATCTCTACGACCGATAACAGAGAACCTATTAAATAGATCCCCGTGAGGAAAACCATTGCATTCAATAGGTGATACTCCCTTCACATTCCTCTGACATTCACTGTACTCTGAGAGGAAATGGGCTTCAAAAATGCTGAGAAGCGCATATCAACGTAGAAATCTTAGCACAAACTAACCTTACCACCTCCATAGGAGGCAAAGTTTGTAAAACTGAATTGTGGGTGTGGTGAGGGGTGTATTTATAGGCATTTTTAGGTTTGGAAAACTTTGCCCCTCCTGGTAGGATTGTATATCCCATACATCACTAGCTCATGGACTCTTGCCAATTACATGAAATTAAAAACTATTTAGCATGGGTGTTTTTTGGTGGCTGTAGATGTGTAACAGATTGTGGGGGTCAAAGTTAGAAAAAGTGTGTTTTTTTCAATTTTTTCATCATATTTTATATTTTTTTTATAGTAAATTATAAGATATGAGGAAAATAATGGTATCTTTAGAAAGTCCATTTAATGGCGAGAAAAACATTATATAATATGTGTGGGTACAGTAAATGAGTAAGAGGAAAATTACAGCTAAACACAAATACTGCAGACATGTAAAAATAGCCCTGGTCCATAAAGGGGCAGTAAACCTACAAAATAATGTTATATAATTCTGCACATAGTGCAGAATTGTATAACATTATCTTAGCACTAACTTTAGTCAACATAATATTGCAGCTGATTCTTTATTATAAAGGAGGATTTCTCAGACCGCCGCTCCTTGCTCTACTGAGCTTGTCTGTTTTTTTCACTAAGCGCATCTGGGCAGCTGCGCTCAGTGAAAAAAACAGACCCGCTCTGTAGAGCAAGGAGCAGCGGTCTGAGAAATCCTTCTTTATAATAAAATATCAGCTGCAATATTATATTGAATTAAGTTAGCGCTAAGATAATGTTATGTGCAGAATTATATAACATTATTTTGTAGGTTTACTGCCCCTTTAAGGGAAGGAAATTAAAAAATGTTCTGGTCCTTAATGGGTTAACAAATATTTTATAAGCATTTAAACAGCAATTTTGTATGCAATCTTTGTTTAGCTTTCTGTCTAAGGGCAGTCCAGACATATAGTTCCTGAAAAGCTTTATTATCCTATCTCCTTTGTTATAACCAATTAAAGAGAGATATAAATAAGGGGCAGATTACATTTGCGGCGCAGGCTTCAGCGTAACTGCTGAAACCCGCGCCTCCCGTAATTTCACCTCGCACATCGGGGTATCACATACTGCGCCGGCAGTTCATAAAGACCCGTAAGTCGAATAAACTAGCCAGTGAGTTACGGCACTTTAGAAACTGCCGACGCCTAAGAAAATAAAAAAAAATATCTAATCTCCCGTAAAACTCTACCCCGCCTCCCAAAAATAAACCCAACACGTAAAACCCCTATATCCGCAATCCCCCTACATTGCAACTAATAATAAATGTATTAACCCCTAAACCTACGACCCCCCACAACGCAATATGCCTAATTAAACTATTGACCCCAATCCGCCTTTCACCCACGTCGTGATCTACCTAGTAAAAGTATTAACCCCAAAACCTGCCAACCCCCAACATCGCAAACTACCTAATAAATGTATTAACCCCTAATCCGCCACTAACCCACATCGCAAAGTACCTATTAAAACTATTAACCCCTAATCCGCCATTAACTTACATTGCAACAAACCTTATAAATCTAATAACCCCTAATCCTATAAACCCAAACAACGCAATAATCCTAATAAAACTATTGACCCCTAATCCATCAAATCCGCACAACACAAGCACCCTAATTAACCTATTAACCCCTAATCTGCCAAATCCCAACAACACAAATAACCAATGCCTAGATTACGAGTTTTGAGCGCTATAGGGAAATTAACGAATGCAACAAAGGTTTTGCAGCTCTAATTCCTATTGGCTGATTCAAGTCTTTCAGCCAATAGGAATGCAAGGGACGCCATCTTGAATCGCGTACATTGCATTGAAGATTCAGTGTACGACCTATGAAGAGGATGCTCCGTGCCAGATGTCTTCAGGATGGACCTGCTCCGCGCCGCCGGGATCAAGATAGAAGATGCCGTCTGGATGAAGATTGAAGAGGCCGCCTGGATGAAGACTTTTCGCTGCCTGGATGAGGACTTCTCTGCCAGGATGAAGATCGTTCAAGAGGAACTTTAAAAACTGTAAGTGGATCGTCGGGGGTTAGTGATAGTTTTTTTTAAGGTTTTTTTGGGTGGGTTTTATTTTTAGTTTAGGGTTTGGACTTGTAAAAGAGCTAAATACCCTTTTAAGGGCAATGTCCATCCAAATGCCCTTTTCAGGGCAATGGGTAGCTTAGGTTTTTTTTTAGAGTTAGGTTTTTAATTTGGGGGTTTGTTGGGTGGTGGGTTTTACTGTTGGGGGTTCTTTATATTTTTTTGGGGGGGGAAAAGAGCTGATATCTTTGGGGCAATGCTCCACAAAAAGCCCTTTTAAGGGCTATTGGTAGTTTATTGTAGGCTAGGTTTTTTATTTTGGGTGGACTTTTTTATTTTGATAGGGCTATTAGATTAGGTGTAATTCTTTTTTATTTTTGATCATTTAGTTTGTTATTTTCCGTAATTTAGTGTTTGTTATTTTTTGTAATTTAGTAAAAAAAAAAATTGTAATTAGATACTTTGTAATTTTTAGAGTAGTGTTAGGATTTTTTAATGTGTAGTTTAGTTTTATTTAATTGGTAGTTAGTTTAATATTAGTTAAATAGTTATATAAGTTTAATTGTTAGTTTAAACTTTTTTTTTTTATTTGACAGGTAAGTTTTAATTTAATTTAAGAAAGGGAAATTGTAATTTTAATATAAAGTTAGGGGGGCGTTAGGTTTAGGAGTGAATAGTTTAAATTAGTTTATTGGGATGTGGGGGCTTTTGGTTTAGGGGTTAATAGTTTAGTTTAGTATATTTCATTGTGGGGGCTTGCAGTTTAGGGGTTAATAGGTTTATTATAGTGGCAGCGGTGTAGGGTTTTATAACGTTAGTATAGTGGGGAAGATGTGGGCTTAATAATATTTAAATAGTGTTTGCAATTTGGAAGGGCAGCGGTTTAGGGGTTAATAGGTTTATTATAGTGGTGACGATGTCAGGGAGCGGCGGAATAGGGGTTAATATTTTTAAAGTGGCGGTAATATTGGGAGCGGCAGATTAGGGGTTAATATATTTAATATAGTGTTTGCGATGCGGGAGGGCCTTGGTTTAGGGGTTAATAGGTAGTTGATGGGTGTTTAGTGCGTGCTTTTTAGCAGTTTAGTTATGAGTTTAGTTAGTTATGCGTTTTATGTTACAGATTTGTAGTGTAATACTTATAACTACTGTTTTTAGATGCGTTAAGGATCTTGTCGTTTTAGGCTGTAACGCAGGTTTTTTAGCCTCACCGCAAAATTCGTAATGGCAGCGCTATGGGAATCTCATTAAAAAAACTAGATTCCAGCCAATAGAATGTTGGTGTAATACTCATAACTACTGTTTTTAGATGCGTTAAGGATCTTGTCGTTTTAGGCTGTAATGCAGGTTTTTTAGCCTCACCGCAAAATTCGTAATGGCAGAGCTATGGGAATCTCATTAAAAAAACGAGATTCAGCCAATAGAATGTGAGCTCAATTCTATTGGCTGATTGCATCAGCCAATAGGATTTTTCCTACCTTAATTTCGATTGGCTGATAGAATTCTATCAGCCAATCAAAATTGAAGGGACGTCATCTTGGATGACGTCATTTAAAGGAACCTTCATTCTTCGTTAGCACGTCGATGGAAGAGGATGCTCTGCGTCGGCTGGATTGAAGATGGACCCACTCCGCGCCGGAAGGATGAAGATAGAAGATGACGTCTGGATGAAGACTTCTGCCGTCTGGAGGACCTCTTCTGCCCCGATCGGATGAAGACTTCTGCCGTCTGGAGGACCACTTCTGCCTGGCTTCTTGGAGGACTTTGGCCCGGCTAGGTGAAGACGTCTCAAGATAGGGTGATCTTCAAGGGGTTAGTGTTAGGTTTTATTAAGGGGGGATTGGGTGGGTTTTAGAGTAGGGTTGGGTGTGTGGGTGGTGAGTTTTAATGTTGGGGGGTATTGTATTTTTTTTACAGGTAAAAGAGCTGATTACTTTGGGGCAATGACCCGCAAAAGGCCCTTTTAAGGGCTATTTGTAATTTAGTGTAGGGTAGGGAATTTTTTTATTTTGGGGGGCTTTTTTATTTTATTAGGGGGATTAGATTAGGCGTAATTAGTTTAAAAATTTGTAATTTCTTTTTTATTTTCTGTAATTTAGTTGGGGTGGTTTCGTAATTTAGTTTATTTAATTTAATTGTAATTAATTGTAGTTAGTTTAGGTAATTAATTTAATTATAGTGTAGTGTTAGGTGTAATTGTAACTTAGGTTAGGGTTTATTTTACAGGTAAATGTGTCTTTATTTTATCTAGGTAGTTATTAAATAGTTAATAACTATTTAATAACTATTCTACCTAGTTAAAATAAATACAAAGTTGCCTGTAAAATAAAAATAAACCCTAAGGTAGCTACAATGTAATTATTAGTTAATATGGTAGCTATATTAGGGTTTATTTTATAGGTAAGTATTTAGTTTTAAATAGGAATAATTTATTTAATTGTAGTTATTTTATTTAGATTTATTTAAATTATATTTAAGTTAGGGGGGTGTTAGGGTTAATACATTTAATATAGTGTCGGCAACGTTGTGGGTGACAGATTAGGGGTTAATAAATGTAGGTAGGTGTCGGCGATGTTAGGGACGGCAGATTAGGGGTTAATAAAATTTAACTAGTGTTTGCGAGGCTGGAGTGCGATGGTTTAGGGGTTAATACATTTATTCAAGTGGCGGCGATGTCCAGTCGGCAGATTAGGGGTTAAATAATTTTATTATAGTGTTTGCAATGTGGGGGGGGCCTCGGTTTAGGGGTTAATAGGTAGTTTATGGGTGTTAGTGTACTTTTTAGCACTTTAGTTAAGAGTTTTATGTTACAGCGTTAGCCCATAAAACTCTTAACTACTGACTTTTAAATGCGGTAGGAGTCTTGACAGGAGAGGCTGTACCGCTCACTTTCTCCAAGACTCGTAATACCGGCGTTAAGGCAAATCCCATAGAAAAGATAGGATACGCTGCTTTTTAAGGCTAACGCAAGACTCGTAATCTAGGCGTTAGTTTCTTTGAATATACCAGCTCTTATTATTTGGTATTCATAATTTTAGGCATAATGCTTAAATGCAGCTACAAAATTATTTTCTCTACTGACAAAAATACAAAATTGTGTATTTCAAGACCAAATTACTACATAGACCTGATTTAACAAAATAAAAGTATATATTTTCTAGAACTGTACAACTTAAGCAATATAGCAGTCCAGACTAGATCTTCATCTATAGAAATACCTGTTCATAATTCAACCTTATGTTAATTGAATAAAAGGGGGCTATATCCTAATTACCTGAACTCCCACCTGGAGGACTCAGGTGTGGAAGTTCCTATAAAAGCTCACTCTGCCCATTACTCTGGGCTGAGTTATTGCCTTACCTACCTTGTACCTGGAGTTTGGCATACCTTGTACCTACATATGCTCACCTGGTTCCTAAAAGCCAAGAATAATTGCTTGTTATCTGCATATTCTCACCTTGTTCCAGTGACGGAACATACTTACCTGATACTTGCATATGCTCACCTTGTTCCAGAGACTAAGCATACTTACCTTATACCTGCGTATGCTCACATTGTTCCAGAGACAAAGTACACTCACCTTGCACCTGCGTATGCTCAACATGGTTCCTGAAAGCCAAGCAGACTTGCCTGATGCTTGTGTATGCTCATCTTGTACCAGTCACAGCTTCACTCAAAGCAGCTGTGCCTGCTGTACCTATCTGATATTCCGAGAAAAAAGACTCTGCAACAGTACCAGCTTGGTATCCTGTGCCTGCTGAGAATCCTATGTCTACTATACGAGTGACAGCGTTCCTCAAAGCTGCTGTACTTATCTGGTATTCCGTGACAGTCTAACCAACAGTACCCAAAGGGTATCCTGTGCCTGCTGATACCTGTGTCTGCTATACGAGTGACAGCAATCTTCAAACCAGCAGTGCCTACTGTACCTACTTGGCAGTCTGTGACAGTCTCGCCAACAGTACCCGCTGGGTATCCTGTGCCTGCTGAGTATCCCGTGTCTGTTATACCAGAGACAGCTTTCCTCAAATTAGCTGTGCCTGCTGAACATACCAGGTATTGTGACAGTCTCACCCTTTACTGCACGATTTAAGCATCAGATTGACCAGCACAGCCTTAGGGAAAGGCGCATGGAAAAGGCTGCTGCTTATAGTCCTCACAAGCGTTTTGTTTGTCCTATGCCTCCACGTTCATCTGCTGGCTCTACCAAAAACCCATGTGAATAGGAGGTGTCTGGGGTCCCCTCTCTGAAGCTGAAAAGCAAAGAAGAAGGTTGTTGTTTTTTTTTTTAAATCTTTATTTTACATATTAGGATAACATAAATATAAACAAACATACAACATAAGAGATAGTTCATGACTGAACATGCAGAGTCAAAAAACAGAATGCAGCAACATGAAAAAATTTATCTCCACATATAGATCTATTCATTATAATCCGATTACCAAAAGTTTAACCTATCCTGACATTTTATGAAATATATATTACATGTAATGGCATCGAAACATCTGACATCCCATCATAATTTGCTCAAATTACGTATTAAATTTACATTTTGAGGAGAAAAAAAATGAAATATATATATATATATATAACCTCTCTCCTCATCCTCGGCCCCATTCCCACCAGCCACTCCACCTAGTGTATCAGGAAGTCTGATACCAATTAACGTGGCGTGATTTTTTTAAATCCTTTATTGCCCAAATTTTATATGAATCCAACCGGAATTAGGGCATTCTATACCAAGCTACAGGGAATATTTCCCTTAGTATTAGACCCTCAAAATATAGCGTTTTATGGAACGATTTCGTAAGGATATATTGTAGAGAGATAGGAAATGACTGTATAATGTATGTCCATTTGTTAAAAAAACGTTGTACTTGTTTATTATGTGTATCTGGGAAGATCTCCCTACCTTGAGCCGTGTTCACCCAGCCGGGCACCGATGGACCAAAAGAAAACATCCGGAGCGGCAGAAGTCTTCATCCTATCCGGGCAGAAGAGGACATCCGACCGGCAGACATCTTCATCCAAGCGGCATCTTCTATCTTCATCCATCCGACGAGGAGCGGCTCCATCTTCAAGACCTCCGGTGCGGAGGTAACAAAGCCCCCCAAAATAAAAATCCATCCTTCTTCCACGACGCCTACTCGCTGAATGAAGGTTCCTTTAAGTGACATCATCCAAGATGGCGTCCCTCGAATTCCGATTGGCTGATTGGATTCTATCAGCCAATCGGAATTAAGGTAGGAAAAATCTGATTGGCTGATTGATTCAGCCAATCAGATTCAAGTTCAATCGGATTGGCTGATCCAATCAGCCAATCAGATTGAGCTTGCATTCTATTGGCTGATCGGAACAGCCAATAGAATGCAAGCTCAATCTGATTAGCTGATTGGATCAGCCAATCCGATTGAACTTGAATCTGATTGGCTGATTCAATCAGCCAATCAGATTTTTCCTACCTTAATTCCGATTGGCTGATAGAATCCTATCAGCCAATCGGAATTCGAGGGACGCCATCTTGGATGACGTCATTTAAAGGAACCTTCATTCGGTGAGTAGGCGTCGTGGAAGAAGGATGGATTTTTATGTTGGGGGGCTTTGTTATTTTATTAGGGGGCTTAGAGTAGGTGTAATTAGCTTAAAATTCTTGTAACCTTTTTTTATTTTTTGTAATTTAGTGTTTGTTTGCTTTTGTAATTTAGTTTAGTTTATTTATTTGTAGGTAATTGTAGGTACTTGTAGTTAATTGATTCAATTTATTTATTGATAGTGTAGTGTTAGGTTTAATTGTAACTTAGGTTAGGATTTAATTTAATTATTTTAACTAGGTAGCTATTAAATAGTAAATAACTATTTAATAGCTATTGTACCTAGTTTAAATAAATACAAAGTTGCCTGTAAAATAAATATAAATCCTAAAATAGCTACAATATAATTATTTGTTATATTGTAGCTATATTAGGGTTTATTTTACAGGTAAGTATTTAGCTTTAAATAGGAATACTTTAGTTAATAATATTTAATTTATTTCATTAGATTAAAATTATATTTAATTTAGGGGGGTGTTAGGGTTAGGGTTAGACTTAGCTTTAGGGGTTAATACATTTATTAGAGTAGCGGCGAGGTCCAGTCGGCAGATTAGGGGTTAATAAGTGTAGTTAGGTAGCGGCGACGTTGGGGGGGGGCAGATTAGGGGTTAATAAATATTATGTAGGTGTCGGTGATGTTAGGGGCAGCAGATTAGGGGTTTATAGGGATAATGTAGGTGGCGGCGATGTGCTGTCGGCAGATTAGGGGTTAAAAATATTTATTATAGTGGCGGCGATGTGGGGGGGGCCTCGGTTTAGGGGTACATAGGTAGTTTATGGGTGTTAGTGTACTTTATAGCACAGTAGTTAAGAGCTTTCTGGGCTAACGCCTGTTTATAAAGCTCTTAACTACTGACTTTTTTCTGCGGTTGGAGTCTTGTCAGTAGAGGCTCTGCCGCTCACTTCAGCCAAGACTCTAAATACCAGCGTTAGGCAGATCCCATTGAAAAGATAGGATACGCAATTGGCGTAAGGGGATCTGCGGTATGGAAAAGTCGCGGCTTGAAAGTGAGTGTTAGACCCTTTCCTGCCTGACTCTAAATACCAGCGGCCGGCCAAAAGCAGCGTTAGGACCCCTTAACGCTGCTTTTGATGGCTAACGCAGAACTCTAAATCTAGATTTTGCAGCCTCCCAAAACACCTCATAGTTATTAGCATAGCTTTGATTGTTAAGACTATATTCGCGCCACTTATTCTTTATCCAATTTTGGAATGATTTGTAATTTTTCATATGTTTTGGAAAATAAAAATTATTTCCAGTACCTGTCTTGATCGGTCTGGCACCGATCGCCATAGATAATACTGCGTGATCCGATATGACAATTTCATTAATCTCTGTCAAAGTGTCATCTCTAAGAAGAGAGTCGGAAACTAAAAAAAAATCAATCCTAGAGAAAGATCTGTGGGCCCGAGATTCACATGTATAACTTTTACTATCACAGTGATGGATACGCCATATATCGTGCAACTTAAGGTTTTTACATATTTGGAAAAAAATCTTAGATTTCTGCAGGGGCCTGCATCTCTGATTAGGTGAAAATCTATCTAATAGTGATATCGGTGTTAAATTGAAATCACCTGCAAGTATAATGCTTTGTGCGGATTTCACCGACGATCTGGCTATAATATTATCCAAAAAAAGTTGATCCATCGTATTGGGGCCATAAACGTTACAGAGAACATATTTAACCTGAAAGATTTCTAATGAAATCATTATCCATCTATCATTAGAATCTGTTTGCACTTTCTGAATACTATAATCTAAATCTTTGTGAATCAAAAAAGCAACCCCCCTTTTCCTCCTGGCACAATCTAATGCTATTACTTGACCAAACCATTTACATTTAAGTTTCTTTGCTTCTGAATTTTTAAGGTGGGTTTCCTGTAATAGGACAATATCCGGTTTATACTTAGTGAGATGCTTAATTATTAGCTTCCTCTTATTAGGTGACATTATCCCACCTATGTTCCAGGAAATGAACTTAATCTTCCTCATCTAACCTATTTAACACATTATTCCTGCTAGCTATAAAGTAGCACATAGATATGAAGCGTGGGCATAATGGTAGGGGAGGAGAGAGGAAGAAAAAAAAAAAAAAGGAACAGTTTAATAATTTTCCTCATATTGGGGTAAGTATGAGTAATTTTATAAAAAACAACTTTCAGATAGTTCCAGAAACCAATAATTATACAAATTCTCTGCGTTTTTTTTTTTTTTTTGTTTAACATTAGAATCATGTAACATTTACCTGTACAAAAACCACAGAAAAAAAACAAGAAATCATAAACTTTTTAAAACATTTAGACCCGTGGAGCATTGATCTAAGATGCGTTCCCAAGATACTTCTGTTTAGAGCACCTGCTTTTGTTTACAGAATTCTCTAGCATCAGCTTCATTATTTATAATGACATTACCACCATATTCTTCAACAATTATTTTAGCAGGATATATAAGTCTGGCTTTGAGGCCTGCATTAATTAATTTGGTACAATAGGGGGCAAGTTCTTTTCTTTTCAGCGAGGTTTCACTAGAATAATCCTGAAATATTAGCACTTTAACTTGACCTATAAATAGGTTCCCCGTTTTCCTATAAGATCTCAATATATTCATTTTGTCTTGATAGTTTAAGTATTTTATCATCACTGGTCTATTATAATTTTTATCTCTTTGATTATCTCTACTTATGCCCAACCTATGTGCCCTTTCCACTAATATTGGGGCATTGCTTTGGGGGATACCAACTGCTAAAGGGAGGGTAGAACTGGCGAAAAGCATTAAATCCAAGTAATCCCCATTATCTGGGAGGCCTATGATTTTTAAATTATGTCGTCGTGAACGATCTTCTAGCTCATGTATTTTATCTTGTAACATTATTAGTGTTCTCAGTTATGATTTTTTCCTGTTTATATACTAAATCTTCGTTGCTAGATAATCTGTCCTCCACTTCCGTGAGTCGACTAGAAAATTGTTTTAACTCAACCATTATATTTGTCATTTGTGTTTTAAGCAGTTCAAATTGTGGTAAAAAAATGTCAGACATCTGGGTTACCAGCGGCTGAATATCGATTTTATGAGTTGTAGGCTCATTAATATTATCTAAGTGTGTTTCAGATGTACGGACTCTTCTATCCTTTTGTTTAGCGGGCATGGCCGGAGAGTGAGTTTTAGTGTGTGTGATATATTTATCCATACATTACAAGCAGTGAAGAAAATAAAAATAAAAAATTATTTTCCTTTTTTCCTCCTTCCCCTTTCTTTCCCCTCTTGTTTTTTTTTTTTAAATGACTTAAATATAAATTTAAGTGTGAGTAATTATCGTGCACAAAACACTTTTAAATCTAGAATGATTAGATATAGATAGTTACCATATATAGTGAAAAAAAATTAAAAAAAATAACAGTGACCTAAATACAGTGCAATCTTGTATGGCTGCGTTAGCCAGACATTCCTGTGGAAAAAAAAAAAATTAGTGAAGACTTATACAACAACCACGCCCCTTCTCAGGACACACTCTAGACAGGACGAGTGGAGATACAATTTACATAGGAGATTGATAGAAATCGTAATATAAATCTTATATTTTTCCCTGAAGAATGTGATTTTAAACCAATTACTACTAAAGTTACAATAATCCTTGCAAAAAACAAGCAGGGCTGATACACTATTATAATACACACAGCTTAAAGACAGCCCATTGAGCTAAATGTGTAAATATGTAAAGCAACATATATAAAGATAGACACAAGAGATTTAAATCATTTGGGTATAGAAAATCAAAATCCGGGCATAGGTCTCCAATAAGAAAAAAGTAACATGAATGAAATATTATATTACTGTGTAACCAATGCCTAGGTGTGTCGACTAATGGGATTTATAGACCAGTTTCTATGAATAGCACCAACATGGTCTTATAATGAATCTTTGGTCATTTAAAATCATTTAAAGAGACATTGAAAATCAGGCAAGAGAGGCATTTGCTGTAATAGAGCACCAGTCTTTAACCAGTTAACGCTGCTTGAAAAGGAAAGTCAAACAAAGTCAAGCCAACTCAAGACAAAAAGCAGCCGCACTGGTAAAAGATTCACAGAGGGAGAAAATGGCAATCTCACTGTGCTGGAATGGAACAACAATAACAGATACTTGCACTATCCCAGGGGAGCTTCAGACCGTCTTAGCTGAGATCCACAGATTTTTATTTTTATTTTTTCCGCTCTGCTGCTTACTACGGTTTACTCCTCCTCCAGGCGATATATTGATTTATGCACAAACAGCTTTGACTGTGTGTTTAAATATGAGGATAAATAGCAAAACCAACGTTACAAACCAACAGTACAATGTGTTTGTAAGTACTGACTAAATCAAATATCACTTTATCCAGTTTAGAAACAATTGTGGTGTTCCTGTGATAATATGTTGCAACTTAATAGAAAATCTGTTAACCCCTTACATTCGCAAGACTCATCATTATATATAGATAGAAATAAGCCAGATAATACCAGCAAGTGTAGAAATATAAATCAAACTCACTCTGTCCAGAGATTGATGTTCAATAGTAGATGAGATCCAGGAAAACAGAATTGTTGTATTCACTCTCTTGATGTAGAATCAGTTGCAGCAATTTCAGACGCTGCAAAAAATCCAAAGCAGCGTCCCGGCTAATCTCTCAGGTGTTGAGAAGGGCTCCCCTGCATAGCCCTCAATTGAAGCAATGAATAAGTGAAAAATATTCAACACCTCTGATAGAGACAAAAACCCAATAACGGAAAGAACAGTAAGGCTGTAGATATAAGTTAAAAATTTCACCTTTATTTGTATTTCGTGAGTAAAAGAACAAAGGCACAGTGCACAGATCAGTCTGATCTGTGCACTGTGCCTTTGTTCTTTTACTCACGAAATACAAATAAAGGTGACATTTTTAACTTATATCTACAGCCTTACTGTTCTTTCCGTTATTGGGTTTTTGTCTCTATCAGAGGTGTTGAATATTTTTCACTGATATATTGATTTAGACAGGCCAAATACCTCTTAGGGTCTCATATACCGAAGGGCTCAAATTGCAGGGGAGCGCTGTATTATCACCGCCGCCGGTCCTCCGTGCGGCTAAGAATTCCTACACTGCAGTAAGCAGTAATCATTCAGCTGGCTCTGCTGTAAAGTCCGGGCTTGAAGTTTCCCTCAGACTAATCGGCTCTTCAAGTACGGCTCAGGTTGGAGGGGAGCGCTGTACTATCACCGCCGCTGGTCCTCCGTGCGGCTCAAAACTCCAGGGCTGCAGTAAGCAGTAAGCAGTCAGCGGGCTCTGCTATAAAGTCCGGGCTTGTAATTTCCCCCCAGGCTAATCGGCTCTTCATATACAGCGTCTGCTTGGTGAAGAAATTCTGGGCTTCAACCCCATATTGCTGCTCGTCTCACCTCACACAGAGACGGTCGTGTGCTCATCCAAATTAGGTACCAAGGGAAGTCTTGTAGAACACCTGTTCCCTCACTTCAAAGGTCTGACTCTAGCAAATGAGCTGGCCTGCTTGTTCCGCCGTTCCTTACCAATAGCACCTAAAAATAGATGCGGGTGCCCTAGGGAGATATCCAACCTCCAACAATGGGCATATGGAAGGGTAGATTTTAGCGAGCCTTCAGCGTCCACGCTCAGTCCACGAGAGATGCTGGCTCCACCCACCGGAACCGGAACCTCCCCGTCAGAGAGCCAAAGTCGCAGAGCAGAAGAAGGTTGTTAAATATCTCATTGTACTGTGGAAAACCTGGACATATAACTTGAATGTGCACTGCCAAGCCCAAGACTCCTAGGGGTAAGCAGCCTCTTCCCCTCTTTTCTGTTGATCAAATGCCTAGCTATTCAAAAACCTCATTTGTTTCTACCTCTCTCTTTGCAGTGTAACATCTTGTCCTGTGGGTATAGTTGACAAAGAATCTTAGCTTAAAGGGACAGACTAGTCAAAATTTAACTTTTATGATTCAGATAGGGCATGCAATTTTAAACAACTTTCCAATTTACTTTTATCATCAAATTTGCTTTGTTCCCTTGGTGGTATTTTTGAAAAGCTAAACCTAGCTAGGCTCAAACTGATTTCTAAACCATTGAAAACCGCCACTTAGCTCAAAGCATTTTGAAAGTTTTTCACAGTTAGACAGTACTAGTTCATGTGTGTCATATAGATAACATTGTGCTCCCTCCTGTGGAGTTATTTGGGAGTCTGCACTGATTGGCTAAACTGCATGTTAGTCACAAGCATTGAGATAAGGGGGCAGTCTGCAGAGGCTTAGATACAAGGTAATCACATAGGTAACAGCAAAATAGGAGAAAAATCTACGGTTTCTTCTAAAATCACTTTTATTCAACACTATTTAAAACAAAGAAGGATGGCAACAACATGCACACAAACAGGTGGTGTGGCACTAGTGGCTTACGCGTTTCAGCAATGCGCCGTAGTCATAGCCTGTAGTAGTCAGTGTCACACCTGTCTAAATACCCACACTTACAATCCCATTGGGTTAAAAGATTTAACCACTTCCTGTACCAAACAGACCGTGAACTGAAATAGCCATGGACATTATAGTTGATGTACCTCCTGCTTAACGTTATACTTCAGTTTTAGTGGTAGTAGATCGCTTTTCCAAAATGGCCAATTTTTTTGCCACTAACAGTGTACCTGATTCTGATCACATAGCTAACATTTCATGTAAGAGATTTTCCAGCTGCATGGCTTAACGGAGACGATAGGGTCTGATAGAGGTTGCCAGTTCCACATCCACATTGTGGACAGCTTTTTAAAAGTGACTGCACATTCAACGGGGCTTATCCACAACATTGGAGCAAGTGGCACTTTTTCATCAGGCAGTGGTGACTTACCACTGCCTGATGAAAAGGTGTCACTTGCATCTTGAAACGCGTAGCAGAATATCTTGTATTGTTTTTATACAATTTTTAATAAAATATATATCTTGTCTTGGGATATTTTATTTTAATTTTATATGGTTTGTGAGCTTTATTTTGGGGTTTCATACCCTCTATTGGACTGTGGATCCTGTATTCTGGAATGAGTCAGCTGGTAGACTCTGATATACCAGCTTGCACTACTTGCACTGTAGTATAGTGCACAGCATATGTGAGTATCCAATTTCAGCGGGGACCTAATATTGGCGTTTTGAAAGCCTTAGTGACCATCTGCACTATTGGAGTCCTTCTGTTCCCCTCCCTATCTTCTGTCCTTATATCTCAGACTAGAGAGTACATTGAATCCAGTGGGAGCTAGCTGGTGAGCTCTGAATACTCCAGCCTGCATGAATAGCACTGTATTATAGTGAGCTCCTTCTGTGAGTACCCATTCATAAGTAAGGGGTTCATTTCTGGGAAAGAAAATATGTTTGGTTTTAACACACTGCACCATTGGAGCGCCTTCTTCCTTCTTGTTTTTTTGCATAGATTTTCCATCCATTTTAAGAAGAGCAGACCCTGGTGATCATCTATCCTCTACGACAGCCTGTGGAGGGCGCTTTGTTTTTTGCTACCATCATTTGGATGGCTACAATTTGGTGACTTTAGCTTTTTTTCACTTGCCAGTGTGTTTAAAAACGTGTTTGAACTGTGATAAATGTTTAATTTCTCATATTGTATGAACTTTGCATTGCCGGTTTGCTGTAAACTGTACACTTTCAACTTTGTAATGCAATGCAGAAACCTCAATAAAAAACATTGTTATAAAAAAAAAAAAAACATGTTTGAACTAACATATATTAGGGGTGCAATAGTGCTACGTTTAGTTTGCACTGTAATGCTGTAAACGGAGTGAATTAAGCATAACAAAATGGTGCCAGTCACTTTTCTCGCAATCTCACGATGATTACAGCACTGTTTCAAAATCCTTGGAGGTTGAACTTCAGCTCCACAAAGCTCTGTATTAGCGAATCGCTGTAAAGTGAGGTATACCTGTAGCTCCTTTACTTCTATTTCAGCATTTGAAATAGCTTATTTAGCCCGTAGTATAGCCACCTATACTGAAAGTTTTGATACTGGAATATATTATATTTACAAGCCTAAGGGGCCGATTTAACATTGTGCGAGCGGACATGATCCGATATTGCGGATCATGTTCGCTGTACATCGATAAATACCGACAGCATACGCTCTCTGCATTTATCATTGCACCAGCAGTTCTGGTGAACTGCTGGTGCAATGCCGCCCCCTGCAGATTTGCGGCCGCCAGCAGGGGATGTCAATCAACCTGATCGTATTGGATCGAGTTGATTTCCGGCGATGTCTGTCCACCGCCTCAGAGCAGGCGGACAGGTTATGGAGCAGCGGTCTTGATAAATATGCCCCTGAATAAACACAGCCAGCAGAAGAAGTTACTCTCAGTGGGATGCAGGATAGTTAAGTAATAAAATTATAATTGTCCATTGTTCTCTCTATGGCCCCAATTTATCAAAGGGCTTGCGGACCTGATCCGACACTGCGGATCAGGTCCGCAAGACCTCGCTAAATGCGGAGAGCAATACACTCTCCGCATTTAACATTGCATCAGCAGCTCACAAGAGCTGCTGGTGCAACGCCGCCCCCTGCTGACTCGCAGCCAATCGGCCGCCAGCAGGGAGGTGTCAATCAACCCGATCGTATTCGATCGGGTTGATTTCCAGCGATTCCTGTCCGCCTGCTCAGAGCAGGCGGACAGGGTTATGGAGCAGCGGTCTTTAGACCGCTGCTTCATAAGTTGTGTTTCTGGCGAGTCGGAAGACTCGCCAGAAACACGGCCCTTCAAGCTCCGTACGGAGCTTGATAAATGGGCCTGTTAGTATTGAGCTTTGGTGTTCCAGCCAAATAAAAGATAAGGAAGCAAGTGTGTGTATACAAAGTTATAACATAATGAGATCTAATATTACCTTTAAGTTCAACCAATTTTAATAGGCTGTGGTTTGAAAGCACAAAACCAGCTATTTCATATACACAAATAAGCATGAAAATGCAATTTCTCAAATATTTTATACTCTGCAGTTGGTATAACAAGTTATGGAAAATACATTAATGGAAAAACAATTTATACTATACATTTACGGTTAATTACAGGAAAGTTCAGCATTAAAGGGACAGTACACTGTAAAAATGTTTTTCCATTAATGTATTTTCCATAACTTGTTTTTTATATATATATATATATATATATATATATATATATATATATATATATATATATATATATATATATATATATATAGTATATATAATATATATATATAACATGCCAAAAATGATACATTTGACAGTAATTAATGTTTCATATTGAGATATCTTTTTAACTTACTTGGGGTACCATGTACATTTAATAAAATACGCCCGAGTTCCAAATTTGTAACATTTTATAGCCATCGAGAGTGTTCAAATGGCCAAAATTCCAAGAAATTTGTTTAACCAGTATTGTGTTAAAATCATATAAAGCACTGAATGATGCGGCAAAATGAAAATATATAACTGAACTGGGAGATTGGGAAAAGTGTTTTCACAGATTTAGACATATACGTGCAAGCTGCTGAAATAAACATGGTTTTTGTTTTGTTTGTTTGCCAAAAATAAAAATGGCCGACAGTCGCTCCCAGTTGCACAACCACTGTCACATGATGCGTACTTTTCTTGTCCAGATTACATCAGTAGACGCATTTCCGGTCTATTCTCATTACAGTTCCGGTTGCTGTGAGGTGTGGATCTGTTTTGTCAGTAATTCTTATACTATGGTGGTGCCTGAGCCGCCGCGGTGTTGCGGCTATTTCAGTGTTCGCTCCGTGGTGTTGGGAGTGGCAGTGTATTATGTGTTTGTCAGCTTGCAGTCCCTGGTGTGGCAGACGGTGGCAGTGATTAAATGCAACGGGGACTGCCCGGGCCCATTGAGCTCCCCTGGCCCTGTGGCTGTGATGTATTCTCTGGGTTTCGTTTTGCTGTTGCTCAGTTTATGTCTCCTGTTTGGAGTCCTACGCAGACGTCCCGGTCTACTTCTGCCCTTCCTAGCCTTCCAGATTATTGACTTTTTGGGATCGCTGCTCATCTTTTGCGGCCTGTTTGTGCGTTTCCCATCAGAACTACGCGTAGTTGGATTATCTGGCACACGTCCATACCTTCCTGGCCTGGATGAGCAGAGCAAGACGGCACCCGGCGGGTCGCTTCTGTTTATTGTTCTAATTATGCTACTGCTCCTGTTGAAGATCTACCTTATCCGCTGTGTACTTACATACTACCGTTTCCTGCTCAACAGAGTGGCCCCGCCGCAGGGAGTAGATGATGCTTTGGCCCTGATTGTGGTCCCTGGGCCGGAGAAGAGCCCTTTGGTTCTACCATCCTATGAGGAGGCCATTAATATGCCCACCAAGGACAGCCCTCCCCCGCCCTACACACAAGAGCCTGTCCCGGAAGCTGGCAAGGAAGCCGAATAAGTGCAGAGTCTTCGTGGAAGTTGATGTTGAGGAGTGTGCTTCATGGATACGACTTGCGTAATCTACAGTTTTGTCTGTTAAACTTTTGGCTGCTGGAGGGGGTATTACTCAAACAGCCAGGAGATTTAATAAACCACAGGACTGGGTGCACCTTTACCAACAGCTAACATGTCTATTTAAAAATTATACATTTAGTATTGCAGATTGGCACCTTCAATTCTTAAAAAAATACTATATCTCCATATAGAATTCCATCATAAAGATTATCTTCCAGTAATTTCTCAGTCCTGTTATAGCAGAGAAATGCATCAGGTCTGTGCCAGTGCAACACACGGATTTGCCTGCTGTCATTGAGCTTTGCTGCTTTTGCTTATTTGAAAGAGTTAACTTGGGTGAAGAACTTACTTTACTCCATAGTAATGTATTTCAGTCTTTTTTGTTAGTCAAGGGATTAAATGAATATTTAGATTAAATACTATCCATTGATTATATTGTATTGATTTTTGTATGTATTATTGTGGTCTGTTTGCAGTTATTTAGCAGTTTCACTTTAAAGGGTTTGGAGCTAATCACCTACAACTTTGTAATCTTGAGTTGTATATCATGAAATTATTGATAAAGAGTTTCCATTTCAAGAAAGTTTTTAAGTCTGGGTTATTTTTATTGACCACCTCACATTTAGATGGGACATAAAACTCAAACTTTCATACTTCAGAAAGAGCATGCAATGTTAAGAGACATTTTGCATTACTTTAGTTTAAGAAACATGACTTGGTACTCTTAGTATCCTTTGTTGAAAATCAAACATAAGTGTGCTCAGGAGCAGCAATGCACAACTAGGAGCTAGCTGGTGATTGGTGGCTGCATACAAGTGTCTTCTGTATTTGGCTCACTCTGTGTATTCAGCTATGTCCTAGTAGTACATTGGTGCTCTGGATCTGACTTTAACAATGTGTTTAATCTCTTTTCAGGAGTTAATTACCTAGTTATATGCAAGTGACTTCACAATAATAAATGATCTAATAATAGAACACTTTTTGCTTTTCTATGTCTCTTAGTCAACCATTTTAATACACAAATTAACCCGTCCTGATATATTTAATTCTAGGAGCAAAATATTTTTTATGTTACGAATATGCCATGTAAGTCATTTACGTACTATTGGGAAATCATCCACTGCTTTGGCAAGAATTTATTCTTGATTAGCTAAACTGGTTCATGTTATGGCAATTTGAAAAGATATATATATATATATATATATATATATATATATATATATATATATATATATATATATATATATATATATATATATATATACACACACACCCTCTCATGGTGAACATTGCAATGCTCATTTGGTCCACCCTTTAAATCTTCCAGTCTGTAAGATGTGTATATCTGCATTTGTGTAGTGCTTTCTCATGTTTGTGGAAGACACTGTAAAGCAGAATAGTATTTAAAAATATGCACCAGTGGATGTGTGTTTTCCCCCCATATGTTTCTTGTACCAATGAATGTTCTAGTATTGATGCATGGTATTGACCACTTTTGAAACTAATTACCAACAAACTGCCAATCATATCTACCATATACCAACAGTAGACTGTCTACTGCAGCTTAAGTGCCTTGATGCCAGAACCCAGTGCTAAGACTCAGACGTTCACACCTCAGCATTACTTTCTATAATAGCTAAAAGGAAGAAGAAATTGGAGATTTTTAAGGGGAAAAACAACTTTGATTTAGGGGTATTGCTTTTCTTATGTAAATTGTATGGCTGAAATAACATGCATTTTCAGTTTTGCTTTTAGATTAACTTTATGAAATAATCTTTCACTGAAACTTTTTTTTTTGACTGGATCAATTATTGTTAATGTTCTGTAATCTTTTTTTTAATATGTAGATGTTTGTACTCCATAATTGCTTCAAACCAAAGATTCCCCAACTTTACCTAGCAGTATATAGAACAATAAAACTATTTTCTCTTTTGTTGCTTTTATGTTTTGTAAGTGAGCTGTACACTTTTACTGTAAAAGGTAAAACAGAATAATGCATCTGGGGATCAAATGGAATGCTCTATGCAAAAAACGTCAGATGGCGGTAATGTACCGGCACTTTGTGTTTGTTTTCTTTGTTGCTGGGGAATTTTAATAGACTTAGATAAATACACTTTATAGAAATATTGTGTTTATTGCTTCACTACTGAATTTAACCTTTTTGCTACTCGGAATTTCAGAGAAAAAGTATCAGATTTTTTAAAATTTTTGCTATTTAATCAGAAATGGAGCCTTTTTTATTTAACTATGAAAACTGTTTATATTTTTAAAGTAGACAACCCAAGTTATTTGGGCATAGGGTTAGGGCAAGCTCTCAAAAGACTGAGCCACAACTGATAAATTAAAAAAGAATATCAAGTATGTATAAAGACAAATTATTCAGCTCATATGAGACTAAATATGGTGTGAATAGACAATTTAATATAAGTAAATCAGTTAGCTGTAAAAATACACAAGATGCCGGCATCAGAAAATATAATACATATATAAAAACAAATATTTTAAAAATATATTAGCACTCTAAAAAAACAATAGCATTCCTAGTTTGTTGAAAACGGCAAAATACTATATATGCTAAATGTTAAAAAATATTGAAATGTAGAAAAATAGTGTTTGTTAAACATACAGTGCGTGTGCACAAGTTATGTTGGTTTGGTAGATGTGATTAGGATATCTATAGTCTAATCTTAAAGTGGAATCCTTGATAATTTTTAAAGGATGATGAGAGGAATTTATATCAAATGCATTAGTTTTTACTATGCATAGCTGTAAGGTACCTTATAGATCGTGAGTGGCCATACGGCTTTAAAGGCTGAGGCTTCTTAGTCACGTGACTACTAGATGGCTGTAAAGGCTGAGGCTTCTTAGTTATTGGGGCGCCAACTTAATAACAAATATGCAAATTAACTTTTTTGCGAACTTGGTTTCTCTCTGAAATCTACAAACTACTGCAGACATAAGGCAAATGCTTGTAAAATCTTTCATGGAGTTCCCTCTGTTCAGAAACAGCAGACATGCATGCCTTTGCCATTGGTTTATGGTGTTTTGAAGTCTGTTTATTGCATCTGTGCACCACACATTAAATTCACAGCAGTGAAGGAGTTAATCAGATTGTAAAGGCTCTAGTGTAGGGATTACCCTCCCACCCCCTGATCTATCCCAAACCGCACTCTTTATTTATGTCACTCTCTGTAACAATTGTCGATCTGGCTTTATATGGTAAGGGAGCACTATTAGTGCTCCCTTACTATATGAAGGCAGACGCCTTCTGCCCACTGGTTGCAGCACCCACTGTCTAAGCTGGCAGTGGGGACCTCAACATCCGCATCTGTGCTGGATGTAGGTACTATATCAGCACAGAACACTAGGGAAAGTACTGTGTAACATAGTACCTATGTCCATTTGACATAAGGGGTTAAAGGAACACTAAAGTCAAAAATAAACTTTCATGATTCTTCACATTAAACTTTCTAGTTCACTTACATTATCCAAATGTGCGCACTTTCTAAGGCACCAACTCTCACTGAGCATGTGCAAAAGTTCACAGAATATATGCATAGATGCATTTTACAATTGGCTGTCACATGATGCATGGGGAAGGAAAATTGAACTAACTAAATTTATTTTTTAGAAAATAATTACTATTCATTTGAAAGTCAGACTAAGTGCTTCTGCATTGTCTTTGTGTTATGCATTTGCTGTATTTAATGGTTTCTAAAAAGAGTGGGGACTCTTGAGCAATATACGGTCCCCAGATACCTTTTTCTGTTATAATTTGCCACGCTGTTGAACAAAGCAGGGAGGGCTGGTGCTTGGCAAACAGTTGATTATTAAATAGACGTGCATTCAGAAGTTTCGGTCACTGATGGATGCGGAAGAAGGTGGCCGCTACCAGACTTATTTCTTCTTGTGAATGTTCAACACATTAAGATCTGGATCTGCACTTTCGCAAGAAAAAGTCAAATGCTGCGAGCGGCTTCCACAATTGTCAGTGAATAGAAAATGCCTAATGTGCATGTTTATTAATTTCACTTCTGATTATTCACTACCTAGCCCTGCACATTCTGTCTTCATGGGTGGCTCTTAACAGGTGCAATGAGCACGCTGTACACAGCCCCTTAACCTGGGAGTACTGTAAAATGAAACCAGGCAGTGCGGTTGTGGGTAGTTCATATGTGTGTTTGCTCCCTTCGCATGGGGTCCTGATATATCAGGCGAACTAGACCTGAAGGATTGTGTCATCTGTTATGCCTGTCCCCACACAGTCAAGTTACTAGCAATGTAACCACACAAGTTTGTCTGGACTTAAAGGGACAGTCTAGTCAAAATTAAACTTTCATAATTCAGATAGGGCATGCAATTTTATACAACTTTCCAGTTCACTTTATCATCAGATTAGCTTTGTTCTTTTTTGTATTTGTTGAAAGCTAAACTTAGGTAGAATCATATACTAATGCCCTTGAAGGCCTCCTTATCTAAGTACATTTTGACAGTTTTTTTTTTACAGCTATAGACAGTGCTAGTTCATGTGTGCCAGATAGATAATATTGTGCTCTCTCCTGTGGAGTTATTTGAGTCAACACTGATTTAGCTAATATGAAAGTATGTCAAAAGAACTGAGATAAGGGGGCATTCTGCAGATGCTTAGATACAAGGTAATCAGAGTTAAAGGGATTATCTTTTTTAAACAATAAACATTTTCAAGTTGACTGTCCCTTTAATCCACTCTGCATTGATCCTATCCAGAAACTGGCCAGATTTCTCTTTTAAAGGACCAGTAAACACAGCAGATTTACATAATCAACAAATGCAAGCTAACAAGACAATACAATAGCATTTACTCTGAATTTCAAAAGCGTAGTAGATTCTTTTATAACACATTTCAAAGTTATGTATATTTCCACTCCCCCTGTACCATGTGATAGCAATCAGCCAATCACAAATGCATATATGTATAGTCTGTGAGTTCTTGCACATGCTCAGTAGGAGCTGGTGACTCAAAAAATGTAAATATAAAAGAATGTGCACATTTTTTTTAATGGAAGTAAATTGTAAAGTTATTTAAAATTACATGCTGTATCGGAATCATGAAAATTTAATAAATCCTGAGTGTCCCTTTAATATGTTATTGCTGTGAGTGCCCCCCCCCCCCCGTGCTGAATACATTAGCAGAAATGGTTAATAAAAACTACATCTTCAGTATTCTCCTTCAAGACTTGTTCACTTTTCCCTAATCTGTCAGTCACTACTGTACAAGTGTGCATCCTATTGGTATTTCACATTTTGTTTATGTTGTTTTTAACCAGCTACATTTTATATTTTGTTACATCAATAAAATTAAAAGCTTGTGTTAATTCAATCCAAGAGGAACATGCTTTAATGGGGGGATTATAGTCCATTTCAAATCATTTGTTTTTCTTGTTCTTCAATTATAGTTGTGATTTATACAGTGTTTGAAATGTCCATCAGTCCTGAATTTTTCTTATATTTAAAATAGAGTGGACTAGTAACTTTTAGCCCCTGATTAGTAAACAATTGTGATAATTTCCACCCATATATTCACACACTTATATAGTTAAATATATAAAATTTTATTTTTTAGCCTGAAAAATACCTGGCTCCTAAATTTTAAACACATTTGAGCATTGAGATATAGTGTGGGCGGTAGCCTACAGCGGATTTTATGCAAAGATGTTTACTTGTAAAGTGCCACTAGAATCTGTAGCACTGATATGTAGATGTTAAAATATAAGTAAATTAGAGAGCAGTGCTTTCAGAAGGCAAATTTATTGTTCCAGCTATGAGTTAGAACATGAATAAAGGATGATTATATTGCGTCGGATATCAAAGGGCTATTTAAACAAGAGAAAGGTTCAATGGCACTACTTAAAGTGATTTTGAATGCCTACATCTACAGTGTGTTGGTCAGTTTCTTTGCTATATATTGGGGTGGGTGGTGCTGTGTATTATTGAAATTTCAGAACCAAAGTGTAATGGGTTAAGAGCCCATTCTAGAATACACTATTAGCACTCGTAGTAGGCATATGTGGCATGTGGTCATTTAGTTGAAAGTGAACCACAAACAGTTAAATAGATCTCACTGGGATAAATAAAACATAACTTTTATTATATACACATAAAATTGGAGATAAAATTAAGGGATGTGCAAATTAAAAACAAAAACCTCATGGTAGGGTAATCGGGTACACAAATTATACCACAAATGTGGAAGTAAGTAGTCTTATACGTAAGTATACTTATTATGACTCTTGAATACCTAGGTATTCAATACTCCACGTTCTCAATGGATATTCAACACCCAATAAGTGTGGCAGTTATTTGCCTCTCCAATGATAGAACCTGAGTAGTTACACTTCGGAGAAGATAAGTAATTTGCTAGAGTAGGGTTAAAGTAATGTTTGTATATTTGGTACCATATGAATTAGATGGAGTAAATCAGCATAATGTGTTCCATCTTGATTCAGTACAAATATAACCCACTCAGAATCTTAAGCATATTCAGATAATTCATTCTCCAAAAGTGGTTAAGGTGTCACTTATAAGTATTGATGCATTCAAATCTTCTAAATCCAAAGAGGATTATCAATTATGGTAACAGATTCAAAAAGTCAGTGTGTTTGGTGCGTACTCAGGTATCTTATGATCTACCTGTTTGGTATTTGCTTGAGATATCCGGGAGTGTTAAATCACATATGATCATTTGGAGTTTGGAACTTGTATTGAATTAATCCAATAAATTTGTTTATAACTTGCAAGTTTGGATTAATACATTGTGATTACAACCAACTTTCCCCTGATTAAACACAAGGTTTTGCTGAGTCTGCTGGTAGTTATTTATATTAAGAACCACTTCGTTATGTATTATTGCATGATATATCATTAGCTGAGCCACCAGAGGAAAGCAGGGTCTTTTTACTATTTAGCTTTTATGTATAGCTGGCAGTGTGTCTAATTCGATGCACACTAATTGACAGCAGCTGAATCTTAGTTCGTTTTACTGCAGTATGAGAGGCTGCTGACTAATTGTATATTCAAATGGCCAAGTCTATTTAAACGATTAAATTCCCAACTTATATAGTCAGCTTCAAGGTTATGTAAATTCAATAGCAGGAACTAGCATATACGTAGTTGTTCGTATTAAGCTGGATTAAGTTTAATATAGAGTTGTTTTGACAAAGTAATTATCAGTGTTAAGCGCAAAAAGTTAGCGCTTGCGTAAACCAATAGCCGAGTCTTATTTACTCTATTATTAGTGAATGAATGTACACTTAAGATGTATATTGAGTTCTTTGCTTAATACAAGATTATTAATGTGAGCAAATATTAGCTCGATTACGCTAGTGATTGCTTAGCTAGGAATGGTTGTTAGTACCGCATATGTGACTTAGCAGCCAATCCTTTTCCTGTGGCTATCCGTTAAATAAATGCTAAAATCTCGTTGGTGGATTCTAATAGTAAATAACTACTGGCGTAATGTAGTCAGTTCTGAAACCAAGTAAGTTAGATCTGCTAGAAGGTAAGAATTAACAATAAATTTACCCTACATAGAGTTAAGCCCTAACAAACACAGGAGCTCCCTGACTCCTCACCAGTACCCTAACATGTTTCGCCGTTCTCACGGCTTTCTCAAAGGGGTGTGTGTGCGCGCGCGTGTCACGCTGATATTGGCTATTTATGTGTGAAGAGAGCTGATACCCCTCCCACATAGATGACGTCACACAGACAAGAGTATTGAGCGGTGTCTTAATACAAGCAAATGCTATGCTCATTTCAGATATAAGATTGGATGGCTAGAGATGATGTGATGATAGATAAAATTGCCTATGACAGGAATAAAATATCAGTTGAATAGTAAATGCCTGAATTTATGATTCTTAAATACGAATATGGCTGATAAAGATTGAACACATTATTAGCATTATGTGAACGTTATGTGTACTTGTGTGGATCTTAAGAAATCTAGAAAAAGAGTGCTAATGTTCTGTGTGAGTGCTAAGTGTCGCCAAGGTAATGTGAGGATTAACTTGGGGAATTAAATAACGGGGTGAAAAAAGTGTAGAGTGAGGGTCAAGCAAACATTGTGTTGCAGTGTGTAAAGCTAATATCTTGCTTCCCAGTGATAAGGGTGATAATACAACCACCGTTGTAATGTTGTTATAATAATACAATAATGTTAATTGAAATTGTTCAAATATAACATATTCAAATATAACATGGGCTTAAATAATGCACATGTTTATATAGCGGTGTGTGTGAATATGAAAGGTCAAGAGATAAACCTTATCCTTCTCGAATAAGTGATGGGGGTGATGAGATAAAATAAAAGAAAGAAGACAAAAAGAGGGGGGGGTTGAAGAGTGAGTATTTTCTCACATGGAGATTTATTAGTTAAATGAAATACCGTGTATCTCATGTTATATTCCTAATCATATTGCGAATATGAATTAAATAATCATGATTTATAATATCGTTAGATATGTGTATTGTACAATTTCTACATTTCAGGTGTTATCTTGAACCGGAATTAATGTGTTTTAAGCAAGTTAAAATAATAAAAAATTCGTCATTTGAGGTATTGCATTAAGTTGTGCAATTAATGAAAATGAAAAATTAAATACTGATATTATTCAATCGTGGCATATTTTATATTAATGCATAGTATCGCTTCTTGCTCAACTTGTTGAGATTGTCACGTGTCTTTGGCATCAAAGATAGTGGGCGAAATTGTTTTGTTCATTTAACCCTTGAAGGGTAAACTGAATTTAAGAGAAAAATCCACCTTGTTTCTGCTCTTAAAAGTGCTTTTTCTTGATTTCCACCTCTTATTCCCAGGTTAACTTTCTGCAATCCAAAACAATGGAGATCAGATTGTTTGGATTTGTGTACTAGTAGAAAGTGCCTGGCCACTGTCGTGATGGTTTTACCTGCCATACTGTCTTTATGGGCATTTTTAATATTTCTCAGGTGTTCTTGTAGCCTGGTTCTTAACTTTCTGGTGGTCATCCCTACATAGATTAGATTGCATTTGCATTTTAGAGCGTAGATGACCCCTTCAGTATGACAATTAATATATGCGTTGATTTTATGGATCTTTCCAAATCTATCGTGATTGTGTTGTTTTTTTGCATATAACTGCAGGTGCTGCAGACTTCGCATTTAAAAGAACCGTGAGTTAATTTCGTTTTTGTTTTTTCTCCATGAAAATGGCTTGGGCTGATCAGATCTTTTAGATTCCGTGCTCTTTTGTAGCCCACAGCTATCTTGTCGTCCAGTAAGGTTCCTAACACAGGGTCTGCTTTTAAGATATGCCAGTTGTCTTGCAGAATTTTAACCACTTTGTTTGGGGGTTATTGGTAGTAATAAACCTAATTTTCTCCATAGATTTGGTATCTGTTTTCTTCATCAGTAATTTTTGTCGAGGGGTATGTCTTGCTCTATGCTCAGCCTTCTTGATAGATCTTTTGCTGTACCCACGTTGTAACAGTCTCTCTGTTAGTTCTTTGGCTCTGCATTTATAGTTTTCCTCGGTTGAGCAGTTTCTTTTCATTCTCAGAAACTCTCCTGTGGATAGTGCTTTGGCTGTACTTGGGGCGTGTGCACTTGAACAGTGTAGTATACTGTTCGTTGCAGTAGATTTTCTGTAGACATCAGTATCGACTGTTCCATTTCGGTTCTTGTTGATTCTTAGATCCAAAAATGTGATCTCAGTCAGGCTTGCCTCATATGTCAATTTTATATTGAGATTGTTGGTATTGAGAATATGCAGAAATGCATCCAAATCAGATTTGCTTCCTTCCCACAGAAAGAGCATGTCGTCTATATAACGTAACCACAATGGTATATGTGCCATGTAGCTGGAGTTCTGATCTGAAGATACTATATTCTGCTCCCACCAGCCTAAGAAAAGATTGGCGTACGTGGGCACACATGATGTGCCCATCGCCGTGCCCCTGGTTTGCAAGTAGAATCCGTGATTAAAGATGAAGAAGTTGTGATGAAGATCAAAACTTAATAATTGCAAGATAAATTCATCATGAGAGGCATCTTCACTTGATTCCATTTGCAAAAAGCTTTTTACTGCTTTTAGGCCCAAGTCATGGTTTATGCTTGTAAGGGCTATTGTCAAACTATCCCAGCTTATAAAGACCATTGAGAGAGAAAAAACATGCAAGCACAATGTAAACTGATTCTCAAGATTATGAAAATCTGGTGTTTTTTCACACATCATGCAAAATGTAATCATTCTATCCCTCAGGAAACAGAGTAAAAAAATTCAACAGGAATAATTTTTAAGTCAATCTCCTACAGAGGTAGTTGCTCTATCTTTCTACCCCCACTCTGTTTCTTACCCTTACGCTTGCTTCACGATGTGTGCTATGTCCTACAGACAGGAAATCCCTCCGAAACTGCACGTCTTACAACCGGTGCCCAGGATCCTAGGAGCTTCACCACGGCTCCCAAAGAAACTGCATACGTCCACACTTCAAAAGAAGACCCCCGCACTCAGAAAATAAGACTTAGACTCAATCCAAATATGAATGATATAAACAAGTCCATTTATTCAATGTATAAAAACATTGTATATCCAAAAGTGAACAGTGAAAAAGCGAGTCAAACGCGTTTCGTCATATATAACATACTTTGTCAATGACTCTTAAATGTTAAAGCATACATGGGTTCTTTTATAGGGTAAAGACACTCCCCCTTCACCTTGATTACTTTATTAACCCTTAACATCCTTGAAAAAGTGGCTATTCAAAACCTATAGCAGCATTAAACTAACATTCTTTAATATCGCTCATGTGCTTAAAAAAAACAAGACAAAACCCTTTTGACTCTCAAGATTTAAATAATTGTATAGTAGATTATAATTGCATATTTATACCCATAAGCGAAATCTATCTAAATTAATGTATTTGTGAATTTTTATATATCTAGAAGACACAGATGAGAAAAATGGAACAAAGGTATCTATCCACATTCTAAAATATGATGTAATCATAATAAGAGAAAATATATACATTATGGCTTATCAGTCTACAAAAAGTTTAATGTCTCATTCAGAATTTAGACCAGCGGGTATTCTAGTGCCCAATTGAAAGATCCAAAACACCTCCTGTTGCTTCAAAGGTTTAATCCTATCTCCACCTCTAGGGTGTCTCTTAGTGTGCTGGATGCCTTGTACAGTTAATAAGGAACTATCAGAGTTGTGATATCTATGAAAATGCAGGGCTAAGGGAGTCGTTGATTGGGGGTCTTCAATGGCCCGTAAGTGCTCCAAAAACTGATCTTTTAAAGTTCTGGTCGTGTGACCTACATACTTTTTACCACAGCCCAAACATCTCAATAGATAAATCATACATTTTGTATTACAGTTAATGTATTCCTTAATTTTAAATGTCTTTGAATCATCTTGTGAAATAAATTCATTTCCCAGTACAACATAAAAACTCCTTTTTTTGATAGCCTATTGTGTTTGTTTACCACTGGTAACATAGACAGTGCCAACATGTTACCAAGAGTTTTGTTTTTTCTACTTATAAAATTTAAACCCATATCTTCTACTTTACTTATTATTAGATCAGTTTTTAGAATGGGCAAAGATTTGTTAATAATCCCACATGTTTGGTTAAATTCCTTGATGAAGTTAGTAATGAAAAATGTTTTTTTATTGAACTCATCCTTTTTGGGCTTTCTCTTTTTAGGTTGTAACAAACTTTTCCTGTCCAAATTATCCACTGTTTGTTTTGCTTTCAATAGATGTTTTTCATTATAACTTCTCAACAGGAATCTTTTTGTTGTCTCCTCTGAAAATTTAGCATAATCTGCTGATGTACAATTTCTTTTTACTCGCATATAGTGTCACTTAGGTATGGCCTTTATGACATGTCTGGGGTGACATGACCTAGCATTCAACAGCGTATTACCTGCTGTTGGTTTTCTGTAAAAAACTTCTACCCCAGTGCTGATACAATTTTGAGCTTTTGTTACTTAGATTTAAACCTTATAATTTCACTAAGTGACCCAAACAAAATATATATTGTTTTCTCTTGTAAGGTGTATCCAGTCCACGGATCATCCATTACTTGTGGGATATTCTCCTTCCCAACAGGAAGTTGCAAGAGGACACCCACAACAGAGCTGCTATATAGCTCCTCCCCTAACTGCCATATCCAGTCATTCTCTTGCAACTCTCAACAAAGATGGAGGTAGTAAGAGGAAAGTGGTGAAATATAGTTAGTTTTTGTCTTCAATCAAAAGTTTATTATTTTTAAATGGTACCGGAGTTGTACTATTTTATCTCAGGCAGCATTTAGAAGAAGAATCTGCCTGCGTTTTCTATGATCTTAGCAGAAGTAACTAAGATCCAATGCTGTTCTCACATATGTCTGAGGAGTGAGGTAACTTCAGAGGGAGAATGGCGTGCAGGTTATCCTGCAATGAGGTATGTGCAGTTTTAAGTTTTTCTAGTGATGGAATTGCTAGAAAATGCTGCTGATACCGGATTAATGTAAGTTAAGCCTAAATACAGTGATTTAATAGCGACTAGTATCAGGCTTACTATTAGAGATATATACTCTAAATAAATAAATAAATGTGCAATATAAAACGTTTGCTGGCATGTTTAATCGTTTTTATATATGCTTTGGTGATAAAACTTATTGGGGCTAGTTTTTTTCCACATGGCTGGCTTGATTTTTGCCTAGAAACAGTTTCCTGAGGCTTTCCACTGTTGTAGTATGAGTGGGAGGGGCCTATTTTAGCGCTTTTTTGCGCAGTTAAAATTACAGACAGAGACATTCAGCTTCCCTCAGCAGTCCCCTGCATGCTATAGGACATCTCTGAAGGGCTCTAAAGGCTTCAAAAGTCGTTTATTGAGGAAGGTAGGGCCACAGCTGAGCTGTGGCAGTTGTAGTGACTGTTTAAAAAACGTTTAATTCGTTTTTTGATCCGTTTTTTGCATTAAGGGGTTAATCATCCATTTGCAAGTGGGTGCAATGCTCTGCTAACCTATTACATACACTGTAAAAATTTCGTGTGAATTACTGCCTTTTTTCACTGTTTTTCAAATTTTGACAAAATTTGTTTCTCTTAAAGGCACAGTACCGTTTTTTATATTTGCTTGTTAACTTGATTTAAAGTGTTTTCCAAGCTTGCTAGTCTCATTGCTAGTCTGTATAAACATGTCTGACATAGAGGAAACTCCTTGTTCATTATGTTTAAAAGCCATGGTGGAACCCCATATGAGAATGTGTACTAAATGTATTGATTTCACTTTAAACAATAAAGATCAGCTTTTATCTTTAAAAAATTTATCACCAGAGGATTCTGACCAGGGGGAAGTTATGCCGACTAACTCTTCCCACGTGTCAGACTCTTTGACTCCCGCTCAAGGGACTCACGCTCAAATGGCGCCAAGTACATCAAGGACGCCCATAGCGATTACTTTACAAGACATGGCGGCAGTCATGGATAATACACTGTCAGTGGTATTAGCCAGACTACCTGAATTTAGAGGAAAGCGTGATAGCTCTGGTGTTAGGCGTAATACAGAGCATACAGACGCTTTAAGAGCTATGTCTGATACTGCCTCACAATATGCAGAAGCTGAGGAAGGAGAGCTTCAGTCTGTTGGTGATATCTCTGACTCAGGGAAACCTGATTCTGATATTTCTACTTTTAAATTTAAGCTTGAGAACCTCCGTGTTTTGCTTAGGGAGGTTTTAGCTGCTCTGAATGACTGTGACACAATTGCAGTGCCAGAGAAATTGTGTAGACTGGATAAATACTTTGCAGTGCCGGTGTGTACTGAGGTTTTTCCAATACCTAAAAGGTTTACAGAAATTATTAATAAAGAGTAGGATAGACCCAGTGTGCCGTTTCCCCCCCCCCCCCCTCCTATTTTTAGAAAAATGTTTCCCATAGACGCCACCACACAGGACTTATGGCAAACGGTCCCTAAGGTGGAGGGAGCAGTTTCTACTTTAGCAAAGCGTACTACTATCCCCGTCGAGGACAGTTGTGCTTTTTCAGATCCTATGGATAAAAAATTAGAGGGTTACCTTAAGAAAATGTTTATTCAACAAGGTTTTATCCTGCAGCCCCTTGCATGCATTGCTCCTGTCACTGCTGCTGCGGCGTTCTGGTTTGAGTCTCTGGAAGAGGCTTTACAGACAACGACTCCTTTGGAGGACATACTTAACATGCTTAGAGACTTAAGCTAGCTAATTCTTTTGTTTCTGATGCTATTGTTCATTTGACTAAACTAACGGCTAAGAATTCTGGATTTGCCATCCAGGCACGTAGGGCGCTATGGCTCAAATCTTGGTCAGCTGACGTGACTTCAAAGTCTAAACTACTTAACATTCCCTTCAAGGGGCAGACCCTATTCGGGCCTGGTTTGAAGGAAATTATTGCTGACATTACTGGAGGTAAAGGTCATGCCCTTCCTCAGGACAGGTCCAAACAGTCTAATTTTCGTGCCTTTCGAAACTTCAAGACAAGTGCAGCATCAACTTCCTCTGCTACAAAACAAGAGGGAACTTTTGCTCAGTCCAAGACGGCCTGGAAACCTAACCAGTCCTGGAACAATGGCAAGCAGGCCAAAAAGCCTGCTGCTGCCTCTTAAGACAGCATGAAGGACTGGCCCCCTATCCGGTAACGGATCTAGTAGGGGGCAGACTTTCTCTCTTCGCCCAGGCGTGGGCAAGAGATGTTCAGGATCCCTGGGCATTGGAGATTATATCTCAGGGGTATCTTCTGGACTTCAAGGCTTCTCCTCCACAAGGGAGATTTCACCTTTCCCGATTATCTATCAACCAGATAAAGAAAGAGGCATTCTTACACTGTGTGCAAGACCTCCTAGTTATGGGAGTGATCCATCCAGTTCCAAAGGAGGAACAGGGACAGGGATTTTACTCAAATCTGTTTGTGGTTCCCAAAAAAGAGGGAACTTTCAGACCAATTTTAGATCTAAAGATCTTAAACAAATTCCTCAGAGTTCCATCATTCAAAATGGAAACTATTCGGACCATCCTACCTATGATCCAGGAGGGTCAATATATGACTACGGTGGATCTAAAGGATGCTTACCTTCACATTCCGATACACAAAGATCATCATTGGTTCCTAAGGTTTGCCTTTCTGGACAGGCATTACCAGTTTGTGGCTCTTCCCTTCGGGTTAGCTACAGCCCCAAGAATTTTTACGAAGGTTCTGGGGGCGCATTGATGACCTGCTGATAGTGTGGAGGGGGACAGAACAAGAACTACAAATTATGTTTAAAGAAATGAATAACAACACTTGGGGTCTAAACTTTACACATAACTACAGTAAAGACTCAATAGTATTTTTAGACCTAGAGATTATGAGGGTGGAAAACCAATTAGAAACAAAAACTCATTTCAAAAAGGTTGACTGTAGCAATTACATACACGCAAATAGCTGCCACTTGGACGTATGGAAAAAGAGTATCCCAATAGGGCAATATTTATGTATTAGGAAGAACTGCTCTAAGATAGCAGACTTTGAACAGCAGTCTGAGATCTTATTAGAAAGATTCAAAGTTAGGGGTTACAAAAATGACATTACAAAGAAAGCCATAGAAAGAGCAAAGAATACGGATAGAGAGTCTCTATTAATGTATAAAGAAAGACCAAGAGAAAACAATGCCGATAAAATAAAGATCCCATTTATAACGGATTACAGTATTGATCAAAATATTATAAAAAAAGCAATAAAAAAACACTGGCATCTTCTTAAAGAAGACGATGTATTAGGTGAAAAAATCTCTGATAACCCCGTATTTATATTCAAAAAAGTTGCCAACTTAAAGACACTCTTAGCCCCTAGTGAACTGAAAAAAAACAAAGAAAATTATTCCTAAACAAAAAGATCTAACAGGCAAAGATATTATGGGTTTTTTTCCCTGCTATTCATGCAAGGCCTGTAGCCATAGCAGTAAAGTGAAGAATATCGAAATCAATAATGTTACAAGACCCCTCATTATTCAAGATATCATAAGATGTACTAATAAAAATATAATTTATGTCTTAAAATGCTCCTGTAATCTTTTTTACTTTGGAGAAACTACAAGAATGGTAAGGGACCGTATAAGAGAGCACATTGGCAATATCAAAAATGGTAAGGACGACACTCACTTATACAAACACTTCAAAACAGTTCACAAAGGCAATACTAAACACTTAAAATATTGGGCCATAAAGAAAGTACATAAACATTGGAGAGGTGGGAATATAGAGAAGAAATTGTTAATAAAGGAAGCCGAACTGATCTACAAATATGATACTCTACACCCCAAAGGCCTGAACTCTGAACTAGACCTCTCACCTTTTCTTTTTGAATTATAACAAAATTAACAGAGAGTGTTTAAATAATTCCCATCTATCACACAAACCCCAACTAACAAAAATAGCAATTTGAGAATATGCAGATAGACCTTATGCATACAGATGTAAATATTCTAAGTAATACATTCCCACGAACAGCTGTTACGTTCTTATAGGAGGGACAACATTAGTCACAATGTACCAAAATTTGATTTTGAATATACAGTGTAAGAAATTATATAATACAGAGCATATAGTTAAAATAAAAACCAATATTTGCTGTTCTGAAAAAAACCATCTGATTTTTAAAAAAACAGGAAACCAATAAGAAAAATGACTTAAGCACCAGAAAAAGAACTGCATTAAAAAGTTTAAGAGTCTTCTTTTGAGTTTAAAGACTTCCACCTTAAGTCTCTGAGCATGTATAAGGAGTACGATACCCGTATGAAGAAAACACCTGTAATTCCACCTTTACAAAAAAGCATTTGAAAAGGACCAATCAGAATTATCCATAGCCTACTTAAGAACACCTTTTGCCAGTCACCTACATCTTGATAAAGCTCCCTGGTGAGTGAAACGCGTCGATCTAAGTGACTGTGCCTACTACAGATGATGACATCTGAATTTCAAATCAACTTTTAATCAATCTCTGAGGTAACCCGGGTTATTTTTGCTACGTTTTAAATCATCAATATCTGAGTCTAACCTATCCCTGCGTGCATTGGCACTAGGTGCAGGGTGTAATTTTAACTGGCACACAAAGAATTTATCTCCTAAAGTATACCTGGATACAATATACACTCCAGCTGAGAATTTCTTCGTTTTTTGACAACCGGAGATTTTACCGGTGACGTCAGACGCCAAGATCCATGCGGCGTGCTGACTTGGCTGAGAGATAGCCGGCGGACACAGGCTCCAGAAGCTCTTCCAGCATTCAGATAAAGTAAGCTTTAAAATTTGACTTTACCACAATTGAAGGGAGTGTGTAATTACCCCTAGAAAGCATACTTCTGTTTGCCATTTCAATCTATTACGGAACTTGTACTATCTATCGATAATTTTAAGGTGAAAAAAAATCCACTCCGGATAACGATTCTAGCATAATAATAATCATCACGAAAGTTAACAATATTTTTTCACTCAAACAACACTGAGAAGAACGAAGGATCTTCTCAATCTGTAAGTGTGTGGTATCTCCTTTGTACCAGCGCTCTACTGTCACCCCACAGATCACAAAAACTTTTCCTTCACTTAGTAGTAGCTGCAGGTATATCACTTCCAATATGGAAGATATTTTTGATTTCAGGGATCAAATTTTCTCAGATATGAGAGATGATAACATTCAAATAACTAACACATGTACACCGGATAAAATATCTGATCTAATGCTGAATTTAGAACAAAATATGATAAAAGAACTTAAACAAAAGATGGAATTAGTCTTTCTAAATAGATATACCACTAAGGACATTATCCCAAGAGGGCTTCGCCTTAACAAAAATTGCACATTTCCACTTTCAGACACACTACAGACTGAGTGGACTGATACTTTAAAGAAAGCATCAAACACTCTAATAGATATTTTAAAAAGATCTAGGAAGGAGACTCTAATTACTATTGAGAAAAATATTCTGGAAATTAAAGATAAACTGAAAGATAAAAAAAGTAGTAACGAATTCAAGGAAAGGCAAAAAGTAATTATTGATAAACTAGCAAATTTAAATAAGGACCTTTTAAGATCAAAATGGGGAAAAATGGAAAGGGACATAAATGACAATATGCAAATAAATAGAGAGGAAAATATGAATGAAACCCCCTTGAGACACAATCGCCAAGATGTAAGACGAGAAAACAATCACATGAATAGAACCATAAGAGACCCTCAAACACAATACTACATTAATCCTGAAAATAACAGAAATTTTCATCCTTATAATGACTACCACAATCATGAGGTATCAAAGTAATGACCGCAATTTCCAATATAACAATAATGATCATAATGCCCAATATGATAGACCAAGATATAACAACAATGGCCATAATAACCAATATGATAGACCAAGACATCCCAGGTATCAAAATAGAGATCATTTCTATTCAGAATTTAGACATAACATGCATAGACAGAATCTAGACAGAAGTAATCAAAATAGACATAATAATTGGGAGTACCCAAGAAGAACTAACAGATGGACAGAAAGACAGAATGATATTTGGAGGGTCCCGACACATAATCGTTTTGAAACACTTAGAGACCAAAGACCCCGTGTGGGGGAACAACAAAATAATGATGAACAAGTTTTTTTAGAGAGGAGCCCTCTAGAGGAGGGCCACTCAAGAGATCTGATAAGATACGAAAGCGAATCAAATACCAGAAGAAAAAGAAATTTAGAGGAAAGAGAGGAGGAGGAGCTTCTAAACGAGGCAAAAAGGTGGAGATAGAGACTAAACAGGGGATTTTCAATTTAAGTAGTATTAAACTAAAGGCAGAAGAAGAAAAAGTTCTAAGTTTAGGTCTATCTTTCGCACCAACTAAAAGACTAAACAAATTTAACACACATATTCACATAAAAAAGTTTGTGAGGAACCTAACAATAAAAAGATTTTTTCTTAAATGTCCCATTGAAAGACAAATAACCAATAGACCGATTCTAGACAACATTCAACACACAGATTTTAAGGTCAAATCAAAATTTAACCCAGTCCAGGCAAAGGGTAACTATCTTGACACATTTGAAAAACTAGTATGTAAAGATATACAAAAATCCAATCTTCAAAAGAAAAAGAAATATAATCTAAATGCCAAAGAAAAAGGAATAATTGAAAATCTTCAAAAAAACAGTGATATAACCATCAAACCCGCGGATAAGGGCGGAGGAATTGTCCTTATGGATACTAGTAAATACATAAAAGAGGCAGATGGACTTCTAAACAATACTAAAACTTATAAAAAACTAGATTTCAATCCAACTGAAAAATTCAATAAGATATTAAACAAAATTCTTAAAGAGGGCAGTGTATCAGGGATACTGAACAACAAAGAACTTGAATTTTTGACACCCAAATATCCCCGTATACCCATATTCTACTTCTTGCCAAAAATTCATAAATGTTTGGTCAACCCTCCAGGGAGACCAATCATTTCTGGCATAGAATCACTATCGGCTAATTTATCCAAATATGTTGACAATTTCCTTCAGAAACATATAAAGAATTTAAATTCATACCTTAAAGACTCCACACAAGTATTAAACACACTTAAATCTATTAATTGGGAAGAAGGGATGTACCTGGTAACATGCGATGTTACATCGCTGTACACAGTGATTAACCACTCAAAGGGCATTAAAGCCGTAGACATGTTTCTCAGCTCTGACCCACTTATGACAGACCAACATAGGTCCTTTATTTTGAAAAGCATTAAATACATACTAGAAAATAATTACTTCTCTTTTAACGAGAAATTCTATCTTCAAGTAGAGGGCACGGTCATGGGCACAAGGTTTGCACCTAGCTATGCCAACCTGTTTATGGGTGCATGGGAATCCCAGTTCTTTGATAGCTATGGTGCAAACCTTGTGCTCTATAAAAGGTACATTGATGACCTGCTGATAGTGTGGAGGGGGACAGAACAAGAACTACAAATTATGTTTAAAGAAATGAATAACAACACTTGGGGTCTAAACTTTACACATAACTACAGTAAAGACTCAATAGTATTTTTAGACCTAGAGATTATGAGGGTGGAAAACCAATTAGAAACAAAAACTCATTTCAAAAAGGTTGACTGTAGCAATTACATACACGCAAATAGCTGCCACTTGGACGTATGGAAAAAGAGTATCCCAATAGGGCAATATTTACGTATTAGGAAGAACTGCTCTAGGATAGCAGACTTTGAACAGCAGTCTGAGATCTTATTAGAAAGATTCAAAGTTAGGGGTTACAAAATGACATCACAAAGAAAGCCATAGAAAGAGCAAAGAATACGGATAGAGAGTCTCTATTAATGTATAAAGAAAGACCAAGAGAAAACAATGCCGATAAAATAAAGATCCCATTTATAACGGATTACAGTATTGATCAAAATATTATAAAAAAAGCAATAAAAAAACACTGGCATCTTCTTAAAGAAGACGATGTATTAGGTGAAAAAATCTCTGATAACCCCGTATTTATATTCAAAAAAGTTGCCAACTTAAAGACACTCTTAGCCCCTAGTGAACTGAAAAAAACAAAGAAAATTATTCCTAAACAAAAAGATCTAACAGGCAAAGATATTATGGTTTTTTTTCCCTGCTATTCATGCAAGGCCTGTAGCCATAGCAGTAAAGTGAAGAATATCGAAATCAATAATGTTACAAGACCCCTCATTATTCAAGATATCATAAGATGTACTAATAAAAATATAATTTATGTCTTAAAATGCTCCTGTAATCTTTTTTACTTTGGAGAAACTACAAGAATGGTAAGGGACCGTATAAGAGAGCACATTGGCAATATCAAAAATGGTAAGGACGACACTCACTTATACAAACATTTCAAAACAGTTCACAAAGGCAATACTAAACACTTAAAATATTGGGCCATAAAGAAAGTACATAAACATTGGAGAGGTGGGAATACAGAGAAGAAATTGTTAATAAAGGAAGCCGAACTGATCTACAAATATGATACTCTACACCCCAAAGGCCTGAACTCTGAACTAGACCTCTCACCTTTTCTTTTTGAATTATAACAAAATTAACAGAGAGTGTTTAAATAATTCCCATCTATCACACAAACCCCAACTAACAAAAATAGCAATTTGAGAATATGCAGATAGACCTTATGCATACAGATGTAAATATTCTAAGTAATACATTCCCATGAACAGCTGTTACGTTCTTATAGGAGGGACAACATTAGTCACAATGTACCAAAATTTGATTTTGAATATACAGTGTAAGAAATTATATAATACAGAGCATATAGTTAAAATAAAAACCAATATTTGCTGTTCTGAAAAAAACCATCTGATTTTTAAAAAAACAGGAAACCAATAAGAAAAATGACTTAAGCACCAGAAAAAGAACTGCATTAAAAAGTTTAAGAGTCTTCTTTTGAGTTTAAAGACTTCCACCTTAAGTCTCTGAGCATGTATAAGGAGTACGATACCCGTATGAAGAAAACACCTGTAATTCCACCTTTACAAAAAAGCATTTGAAAAGGACCAATCAGAATTATCCATAGCCTACTTAAGAACACCTTTTGCCAGTCACCTACATCTTGATAAAGCTCCCTGGTGAGTGAAACGCGTCGATCTAAGTGACTGTGCCTACTACAGATGATGACATCTGAATTTCAAATCAACTTCTAATCAATCTCTGAGGTAACCCGGGTTATTTTTGCTACGTTTTAAATCATCAATATCTGAGTCTAACCTATCCCTGCGTGCATTGGCACTAGGTGCAGGGTGTAATTTTAACTGGCATACAAAGAATTTATCTCCTAAAGTATACCTGGATACAATATACACTCCAGCTGAGAATTTCTTCGTTTTTTGACAACCGGAGATTTTACCGGTGACGTCAGACGCCAAGATCCATGCGGCGTGCTGACTTGGCTGAGAGATAGCCGGCGGACACAGGCTCCAGAAGCTCTTCCAGCATTCAGATAAAGTAAGCTTTAAAATTTGACTTTACCACAATTGAAGGGAGTGTGTAATCACCCCTAGAAAGCATACTTCTGTTTGCCATTTCAATCTATTACGGAACTTGTATAGAGACTTTGTACTATCTATCGATAATTTTAAGGTGAAAAAAAATCCACTCCGGATAACGATTCTAGCATAATAATAATCATCACGAAAGTTAACAATATAAGATTTAATCGTGCTTACATGATATACAGGTTTTAACTATCTGCTGACAATTACAGAGATTGTTTTATTTTATATTTTTTTAGATTTTTTAGGTTTTAGAGAAATTTTAGGCTGTGCATTTGGGGAGACGTCCCCTTTCTACATTGTAAAACTTGTTAATCGCTAATAAATATGTAAGATTTTTACATCTGTGTGCATTTATTATATAAGGGCTATCTGATAGGTTCCTTGGAACCTGCTATTTTTCAGTTCTGGACCCATAAATGTATAATCTCAAATATTGCTATTGATAATCCACTTTTGACTACTCAGTCCCCAAGTTCCGTTTTATCCTATGTAAGGAGGTTTCACACATAATAAATTGTAAACACTGTTAACGATACAAATTACCCACATCCCCCTTTTTAGTAACAATTTTTGTTTCTTTTTTGATATCACTTAGAAAAGTTTATATCCACTCCTAATTTTAGCACATAAAATCTTAAGAACAACACTTGCTTCTCAACAACTGTTTATGCTACAAATTAACTAATTTTTTTAACAATTTTAGCATATATTTCAAAGATCACATTTTATTTTTTTTCACCATTGTTGAAACATAACCAAGTATATACAATCCTCAAATATTAATCTAATACTAATGATCACTAAGATAAACAAAACCTTGTTCTGATACCTTCAGCTTTTTTAGCGCACTTACCCCACCCCCCCTTTTTTCACTCAAACAACACTGAGAAGAACGAAGGATCTTCTCAATCTGTAAGTGTGTGGTATCTCCTTTGTACCAGCGCTCTACTGTCACCCCACAGATCACATAGCAGTGGCCCCTTATCTAGACAACATCCTGATAAAAGCGTCAAATTTCCAAATTGCCAAGTCTCATACGGACATAGTTCTGGCATTTCTGAGATTGCACGGGTGGAAAGTGAACAAGGAATAGAGTTCTCTATCCCCACTCACAAGAGTCTCCTTCCTAGGGACTCTGATAGATTCTGTAGAAATGAAAATTTACCTGACGGAGTCCAGGTTATCAAAACTTCTAAATTCTTGCCGTGTTCTCCATTCTATTCCGCGCTCTTCGGTGGCTCAGTGCATGGAGTTAATCGGCTTAATGGTAGCGGCAATGGACATAGTTCCGTTTGCGCGCCTACATCTCAGACCGCTGCAACTATGCATGCTCAGTCAGTGGAATGGGGATTACACAGATTTGTCCCCTCTACTAAATCTGGATCAAGAGACCAGAGATTCTCTTCTCTGGTGGCTATCTCGGGTCCACCTGTCCAAAGGTATGACCTTTCGCAGGCCAGATGTGACAATTGTAACGACAGATGCCAGCCTTCTAGGTTGGGGTGCAGTCCGGAACTCCCTGAAGGCTCAGGGATCGTGGACTCAGGAGGAGAAACTCCTTCCAATAAATATTCTGGAATTGAGAGCGATATTCAATGCTCTTCAAGCTTGGCCTCAGTTATCAACCCTGAGGTTCATCAGATTTCAGTCGGACAACATCACGACTGTGGCTTACTTCAACCATCAAGGGGGAACAAGGAGTTCCCTAGCGATGTTAGAAGTCTCCAAGATAATTCGCTGGGCAGAGAGACACTCTTGCCACCTCTCAGCGATCCATATCCCAGGTGTAGAGAACTGGGAGGCGGATTTTCTAAGTCATCAGACTTTTCATCCGGGGGAGTGGGAACTCCATCCGGAGGTGTTTGCTCAATTGATTCATTGTTGGGGCAAACCAGAACTGGATCTCATGGCGTCTCGCCAGAACGCCAAGCTTCCTTGTTACGTATCCAGGTCCAGGGACCCAGAAGCGATGCTGATAGATGCTCTGGCAGCGCCTTGGTCTTTCAACCTGGCTTATGTGTTTCCACCGTTTCCTCTGCTCCCTCGACTGATTGCCTTGGACTCTGCCTTTGAGACAAGACCTCCTACTACAAGGTCCTTTCAATCATCCAAATCTAATTTCTCTGAGACTGACTGCATGGAGATTGAACGCTTGATTTTATCAAAGCGTGGCTTCTCCGAGTCAGTCATTGATACCCTAATACAGGCAAGAAAGCCTGTCACCAGGAAAATCTACCATAAGATATGGCGTAAATATCTTTATTGGTGTGAATCCAAGAATTACTCATGGAGTAAGGTTAGGATTCCCAGGATATTGTCTTTTCTCCAAGAGGGTTTGGGAAAAGGATTATCAGCTAGTTCTTTAAAGGGACAGATTTCTGCCCTGTCTATTCTTTTGCACAAGCGTCTGGCAGATGTTCCAGACGTTCAGGCATTTTGTCAGGCTTTGGTTAGAATCAAGCCTGTGTTTAAACCTGTTGCTCCCCCATGGAGCTTAAACTTGGTTCTTAAAGTTCTTCAAGGGGTTCCGTTTGAACCTCTTCATTCCATAGAAATTAAACTTTTATCTTGGAAAATTCTTTTTTTGATGGCTATTTCCTCGGCTCGTAGAGTCTCCGAGTTATCTGCTTTACAATGTGATTCTCCTTATCTTCCATGCAGATAAGGTAGTTCTGCATACAAAACCTGGGTTTTTGCCTAAGGTGGTATCTACTAAGAATATCAATCAAGAGATTGTTGTTCCATCATTGTGCCCTAATCCTTCTTCAAAGAAGGAACGTCTTTTACATAATCTGGACGTAGTCCGTGCTTTTAAAGTTTTACTTACAAGCTACTAAAGATTTTCGTCAAGCATCTGCTTTGTTTGTGGTTTACTCTGGACAGAGGAGAGATCAAAAGGCTTCAGCAACCTCTCTTTCTTTTTGGCTAAGAAGCGTAATACGCTTAGCCTATAAGACTGCTGGACAGCAGCCCCCGAAAGGATTACAGCTCATTCTACTAGAGCTGTGGCTTCCACTTGGGCCTTTAAAAATGAGGCTTCTGTTGAACAGATTTGCAAGGCGACGACTTGGTCTTCGATTCATACTTTTTCAAAATTCTACAAATTTGATACTTTTGCTTCTTCCGAGGCTATTTTTGGGAGAAAGGTTCTACAGGCAGTGGTACCTTCCGTTTTAGTACCTACCTTGTCCCTCCCTTCATCCGTGTACTTTAGCTTTGGTATTGGTATCCCACAAGTAATGGATGATCCGTGGACTGGATACACCTTACAAGAGAAAACACAATTTATGCTTACCTGATAAATGTATTTCTCTTGTGGTGTATCCAGTCCATGGTCTGCCCTGTCAGTTTAAGGCAGGTCAAAATTTTGATTTAAACTACAGTCACCACTGCACCCTATGATTTCTCCTTTCTCTGCTTGTTTCGGTCGAATGACTGGATATGGCAGTTAGGGGAGGAGCTATATAGCAGCTCTGCTGTGGGTGTCCTCTTGCAACTTCCTGTTGGGAAGGAGAATATCCCACAAGTAATGGATGATCCGTGGACTGGATACACCACAAGAGAAATAAATTTATCAGGTAAGCATAAATTGTGTTTTTTCAGCAGGCCCAGAGGATTCACAATATACCATTATTACATTTATAATTCATCACATATGAGATAGCTGCAGAAAATACCACTGCTGTTACTGTGATCACCTTACTAAATTGCCTTCATGGGTAGCCATATGTAAGATTGGGGCTTATACAAGCTTTTGGGGCTATAATATAGATTAGAGAGGCCCCATTGTTCGGTACTGAAATAAAAGCACTTTTTTTCTTGCATGGTGTTTACTGTTACCAAAGTGATCATCTCACTCTACAGAAAATTCATATATTTTGTGGGGGGGGGGAGAGAGGGACTTGTCTACTAGAAAATAAACTTTATTGGGGGTCTTTATACGTACCAATTTTTTTTTTTGCACATATGACCCACATGTGTTTTTTCTACTTTATTTTTTAATGATCTGTTTTGTGGAACTGCTCCAAAACCACCATCATTTAAAAGAGCAGGCAGGTATGGGAGCTGAGATCAAGGGGATTGAAGAACCTCCTTCCATGCAGCTACACTGAACATCCCGGTTCTGCCCATTTTGTGACGTCACTATGTGCCTTTGTAGTGTTGCCCACTAGGCCACCAACGATCCCCGGTCTGTAGTGAGGGGGATTGCCCAAAACAGGGAAGGGCTCGTCATGCGCTTACAGGTATCAATGTGCATGACGAGTACGCCTTCAAGCACAGCTCAACCCTTACCTTAGTGCCAGCATTGTGGTGAATCAACACAGAAGCAGGAAATATAAGGGTACATTTTTACATATGTGTCAATTATAATTTACTATCTGTATTTAGGAACCTGTAAGCAAACTACAATGGCCCTTTAAAGATACGTTAGCCCTTTTTTGTTGCATCTAAAAAAAAGGCATTTTAACCCCTACACTCCCGGGACTTTCAGAGAAAAACTTTGCCTGAAATACCAGATAATTTTTAGCATTTTTGCTATCACTCCATTTAAACAAAAGTAGAGCCTTGTTGTTTTTTTTTTTGTTTGTTTTTTTTTAATTTACCTGTCAAAACTATATATATATATATATATATATATATATATATATATATATATATATATATATATATATATATATATATTACAAGCAGACAACCCAAGGTATTGATCAAGGCCCATTTTGGTATATTTCATGTTACCATTTCACCACCAAATGCGATCAAATAAAAATTGTTAACTTTCATAAACTTTGGGTTTCTCACTGAAATTATTTACATACCGCTTGTGCAATCATGGCACAAATGGTTGTAAAAGCTTCTCTAGGATCCCCTTTGTTCACCGATAGCAGACATATATGGCTTTGCCATTGCTTTCTCTTGTAAGGTGTATCCAGTCCACAGATCATCCATTACTTGTGGGATATTCTCCTTCCCAACAGGAAGTTGCAAGAGGATCACCCACAGCAGAGCTGTCTATATAGCTCCTCCCCTAACTGCCATACCCAGTCATTCTCTTGCAACTCTCGACAAGCATGGAAGTAGTAAGAGAGAAGTGGTGAAATGTAGTTGTTTTTTTCTTCAATCAAAAGTTTATTTTTAAATGGTACCGGAGTTGTACTATTTTTGTCCCAGGCAGAAAATAGAAGAAGAATCTGCCTGTGATCTCTAATGATCTTAGCAGGTTGTAACTAAGATCCATTGCTGTTCTCACACATAACTGAAGAGAGAGGTAACTTCAGCTAGGGAATGGCGTGCAGGTTATCCTGCTATGAGGTATGTGCAGTTAAAAATGTTCTAGAGATGTAAATGCTAGAAAATGCTGTTGTTACCAGATTTATGTAAGGTAAGCCTGATTACAGTGATTTAATAGCGACTGGTATCATGCTTACTTTCAGAGGTAATGCTCTTATAAATTTTCAATATAAAACGTTTGCTGGAAGTGTTTAAACGTTTTTATTTATGCTTTGGTGATAAAACTTTATTGGGGCCTAGTTTTTTTCCACATGGCTGGCTTAAATTTGCCTAGAAACAGTTTTCTTAGGCCTCCCACTGTTTAGACATGAGTGGGAGGTGCCTAATTTAGCACTTAATTGCGCAGTAACTTTTACAGACTGAGACATCCAGCTTTCCTCCAGGAGTCCCCTGAATGCTATAGGACCTCTCTAAAGGGCTCTTAGGATTTCCAAAGTCGTTTGTTTGGGAAGGTAGGGCCACAGCATTGCTGTAGCAGTTTGTTGTGACTGTCTATATCGTTTTTTTTATCCGTTTTTTGAACTAAGGGGTTAATCATCCATTTGCAAGTGGGTGCAATGCTCTGTTAGCTTATTATACACACTGTAAAAATTTCGTTTGATTTACTGCTTTTTTTCACTGTTTTTCAAATTCTGACCTTTTTTATTTTTTCTTAAAGGCACAGTACCGTTTTTATTTTTTGCTTGTTAACTTGATTTAAAGTGTTTTCCAAGCTTGCTGGTCTCATTGCTAGTCTGTTTAAACATGTCTGACATAGAGGAAACTCCTTGTTCATTATGTTTATGTTTAGAAGCCATGGTGGAACCCCCTCTTAGAATGTGTACCAAATGTACTGATTTCACTTTAAGTAATAAAGACCATATTCTGTCTTTAAAAAATGTATCACCAGAGGAATCTGACGAGGGGGAAGTTATGCCGACTAACTCGCCCCACGTGTCAGACCCTTTGACTCCCGCTCAAGGGACTCACGCTCTAATGGCGCCAAGTACATCTAGCGCGCCCATGGCGTTTACTTTACAAGACATGGCGGCAGTCATGGATAATACACTGTCAGCGGTATTATCCAGACTACCTGGGTTACGAGGAAAGCGAGATAGCTCTGGAGTTAGAAGAAATACAGAGCATACTGACGCTTTAGTAGCTATGTCTGATACTCCCTCACAATATGCAGAAGCTGAGGAAGGAGAGCTTCTTTCTGTGGGTGATGTTTCTGACTCAGGGAAGAGGATTCAACCTGATTCTGATATGTCAACATTTAAATATAAGCTTGAACACCTCCGCGTATTGCTCAGGGAGGTTTTAGCTGCTCTGAATGACTGTGATACAATTGCAGTGCCAGAGAAATTGTGTAGATTGGATAAATACTATGCAGTGCCGGTGTGCACTGATATTTTTCCAATACCTAAAAGGTTTACAGAAATTTCTAAGGAATGGGATAGACCAGGTGTGCCGTTCTCTCCCCCTCCTATTTTTAAGAAAATGTTTCCGATAGATGCCGCCACACGGGACTTATGGCAGACAGTCTCTAAGGTGGAGGGAGCAGTTTCTACCCTAGCAAGCGTACTACTATCCCTGTCGAGGACAGTTGTGCTTTCTCAGATCCAATGGATAAAAAGTTAGAGGGTTACCTCAAGAAAATGTTTATTCAACAAGGTTTTATTCTACAGCCCCTTGCATGCATTGCCCCAGTCACTGCTGCTGCGGCTTTCTGGTTTGAGTCTCTGGAAGAGGCTTTACAGGTCGAGACTCCATTGGATGACATACTTGACAAGCTTAGAGCACTTAAGCTAGCCAATTCTTTTGTTTCTGATGCCATTGTTCATTTGACTAAACTAACGGCTAAGAATTCTGTTTTTGCTATTCTTGGGCGCAGGGTGCTATGGCTTAAATCATGGTCAGCTGACTTTACTTCAAAGTCTAAGCTGCCTAACATTCCCTTCAAGGGGCAAACCCTATTTGGGCCTGGTTTGAAGGAGATCATTTCTGATATCACTGGAGGAAAAGGTCATGCCCTTCCTCAGGATAGGTCCAAATCAAGGGCCAAACAGACTAATTTTAGTGCCTTTCAAAACTTCAAGGCGAGTGCGGCATCAACTTCCTCTAATGCAAAACAGGAGGGAACGTTTGCCCAGTCTAAGTCGGTCTGGAGACCTAACCAGACCTGGAACAAAGGTAAGCAGGCCAAAAAGCCTGCTGCTGCCTCTAAGACAGCATGAAGGATCGGCCCCCTATCCGGTAATGGATCTAGTAGGGGGCAGACTTTCGCTCTTCGCCCAGGCTTGGGCAAGAGATGTACAGGATCCCTGGGCGTTGGAAATTGTATCCCAGGGATATCTTCTGTACTTCAGAGCTTCTCCTCCAAAAGGGAGATTTCACCTTTCACAATTATCTGCAAACCAGATAAAGAGAGAGGCATTCTTACACTGTGTTCAAGACCTCCTAGTTATGGGAGTGATCCATCCAGTTCCAAAGGAGGAACAGGGACAGGGATTTTACTCAAATCTGTTTGTGGTTCCCAAAAAAGAGGGAACCTTCAGACCAATTTTAGATCTCAAGATCTTAAACAAATTAATTCAAGATTCAAGATGGAGACTATTCGTACCATCCTACCTATGATCCAGGAGGGTCAATACATGACTACAGTGGATTTAAAGGATGCTTATCTTCACATTCCGATACACAAAGATCATCATCGGTTTCTCAGGTTTGCCTTCCTGAACAGGCATTACCAGTTTGTAGCTCTTCCCTTTGGGTTAGCTACAGCCCCAAGAATCTTTACGAAGGTTCTGGGGTCACTTCTGGTGGTCCTAAGACCGCGGGGCATAGCAGTGGCCCCTTATTTAGACGACATTCTGATACAGGCGTCAAATTTCCAAATCTCATACGGACATAGTTCTGGCATTTCTGAGGTTGCATGGGTGGAAGGTGAATGAAGAAAAGAGTTCTCTATCCCCTCTCACAAGAGTCTCCTTTCTGGGAACTCTAATAGATTCTGTAGAAATGAGGATTTACCTGACAGAGTCCAGGTTATCAAAACTTCTAAATTCCTGCCGTGTTCTTTATTCCACTTCTCGCCCTTCGGTGGCTTAGTGTATGGAAGTAATAGGCTTAATGGTAGCGGCAATGGACATAGTGCCGTTTGCACGCCTACATCTCAGACCGCTGCAACTCTGCATGCTCAGTCAGTGGAATGGGGATTACACAGATTTGTCCCCTCTACTAAATCTGTATCAAGAGACCAGGGATTCTCTTCTCTGGTGGCTATCTCGGGTCCATCTGTCCAAATGTATGACCTTTCGCAGGCCAGATTGGAGAATTGTAACGACAGATGCCAGCCTTCTAGGCTGGGGGGCAGTCTGGACCTACCTGAAGGCTCAGGGATCGTGGACTCAGGAGGAGACACTCCTTCCAATAAACATTCTGGAACTAAGAGCGATATTCAATGCTCTTCAGGCTTGGCCTCAGCTAGCGACAATGAGGTTAATCAGATTTCAGTCGGACAACATCATGACTGTGGCTTACATCAACCATCAAGGGGGAACAAGGAGTTCCCTAGCGATGTTAGAAGTCTCAAAGATAATTCGCTGGGCAGAGATTCACTCTTAGTATCAGATTTATCCAGCAACAAAACCAGCGGATAGAGCTTCAAGGAGTCACTACCAAACTCCCCAACAATAATGCAGAAATGAGGATGAAGCTCTCCAAAATGCCCAATTATTTAATGCTTTATTGGAATAAGTGCAGAGTCACACAGCCACGACGTTTCGGGGAGCTATGCGCCTTAATCATGTGGTAAGTGATAATACAGGTACACCTGTTTAATTAGCTTTCACTGGGAATTTAACTCTTACAATCTTATGAAATGCCTACTATAAATGTAACAGCACCATCTACTCGTCAAAAACAGGTATATACAAGTACAAAAATTAAAAAAAAATCCAATAAAGCATTAAATAATTGGGCATTTTGGAGAGCTTCATCCTCATTTTTGCAGAGATTCACTCTTGCCACCTATCAGCTATCCATATCCCAGGTGTGGAGAACTGGGAGGCGGATTTTCTAAGTCGTCAGACTTTTCATCCGGGGGAGTGGGAACTCCATCCGGAGGTGTTTGCACAATTGATTCATCGTTGGGGCAAACCAGAACTGGATCTCATGGCGTCTCGCCAGAACGCTAAACTTCCTTGTTACGGATCCAGGTCCAGGGATCCCAAGGCAACGCTGATAGATGCTCTAGCAGCATCTTGGTCTTTCAACCTGGCTTATGTGTTTCCACCGTTTCCTCTGCTCCCTTGTCCAATTGCCAAAATCAAGCAGGAAAGAGCATCGGTGATCTTGATAGCGCCTGCGTGGCCACGCAGGACTTGGTATGCAGATCTGGTGGACATGTCATCCTTTCCACCATGGACTCTGCCGCTGAGACAGGACCTTCTACTTCAGGGTCCTTTCAACCATCCAAATCTAATTTCTCTGAGACTGACTGCCTGGAGATTGAACGCTTGATTTTATCAAAGCGTGGCTTCTCCGAGTCAGTCATTGATACCTTAATTCAGGCACGAAAGCCTGTCACCAGGAAAATCTATCATAAGATATGGCGTAAGTATCTTTATTGGTGTGAATCCAAGGTTTACTCATGGAGTAAAGTCAGGATTCCCAGGATATTATCTTTTCTCCAAGAAGGATTGGAAAAAGGATTGTCAGCTAGTTCCTTAAAGGGACAGATTTCTGCTCTGTCTATTCTTTTGCACAAGCGTCTGGCGGATGTTCCAGATGTTCAGGCGTTTTGTCAGGCTTTAGTTAGAATCAAGCCTGTGTTTAAACCTGTTGCTCCACCATGGAGTTTAAATTTGGTTCTTAAAGTTCTTTAAGGGGTTCCGTTTGAACCTCTTCATTCCATAGATATCAAACTTTTATCTTGGAAAGTTCTACTTTTGATAGCTATTTCCTCGGCTCGTAGAGTTTCCGAGTTATCTGCCTTACAATGTGATTCCCCTTATCTGATCTTTCATGCAGATAAGGTAGTTTTGCGTACCAAACCTGGGTTTTTACCTAAGGTGGTATCTAATAAGAATATCAATCAGGAGATTGTTATTCCGTCATTGTGTCCTAATCCTTCTTCAAAGATGGAACGTCTATTACACAATCTTGACGTGGTTCGTGCTTTAAAGTATTATTTACAAGCTACTAAAGATTTTCGTCAAACATCTGCTTTGTTTGTTGTCTACTCTGGACGGAGGAGAGGCCAAAAGGCTTCGGCAACTTCTCTTTCGTTTTGGCTAAGATGTATAATACGCTTAGCTTATGAGACTGCTGGCCAGCAGCCTCCTGAAAGGATTACAGCTCATTCTACTAGAGCTGTGGCTTCCACATGGGCCTTTAAAAATGAGGCTTCTGTTGAACAGATTTGCAAGGCGGCGACTTGGTCTTCGCTTCATACCTTTTCAAAATTCTATAGATTTTATACTTTTGCTTCTTCGGAGGCTATTTTGGGGAGAAAGGTTTTACAGGCAGTGGTACCTTCCGTTTAAGTACCTGCCTTGTCCCTCCCTTCATCCGTGTACTTTAGCTTTGGTATTGGTATCCCACAAGTAATGGATGATCCGTGGACTGGATACACCTTACAAGAGAAAACACAATTTATGCTTACCTGATAAATTTATTTCTCTTGTGGTGTATCCAGTCCACGGCCCGCCCTGTCATTTTAAGGCAGGTATTTTTTAACTTTAAACTACAGTCACCACTGCACCCTATGGTTTCTCCTTTCTCTTGCTTGTCTTCGGTCGAATGACTGGATATGGCAGTTAGGGGAGGAGCTATATAGACAGCTCTGCTGTGGGTGATCCTCTTGCAACTTCCTGTTGGGAAGGAGAATATCCCACAAGCAATGGCTGATCCGTGGACTGGATACACCACAAGAGAAATAAATTTATCAGGTAAGCATAAATTGTGTTTTTTTGTAATTAGAAGGCCGCTAACTTAAAAATAAATTCTGTAGTGTAGTGGTCTCCCACAATCATTAGGGACCCCAACTCAAGATTTTTTGTAGTGTAGCTCCCAGAGTCCCCATCCCTCCCTATTTTTTTTTGGGGGGGGGGGCAATCCCACTTCTGCCTCCTTCCTCCCTCCTACAGCTCCTGCCGGCACCAGCAGAGGATCGTTACAGATGGTGACACACACATTGTTGCCGTCTGTAACAATCTGACATCTGCCCTCATATGGAACCATAGCACCAATCACGCTTAAAGACTACTGGAGCTTCCTGAAGCTCAGACCTATATATACACGTTGTGTGGTACACTAGGCAAAGTACTGTACAATGTATATAAACGTCTTTTGGGTGAAGGGGTTAAACTATATCTTTTTTTTTTTTTTTTTTAAATAATAGATGTTGCTGCACTAAAAACATTTTTTTAACTGTATTTATTTACTTAGGGAGTTTGTGACACACTGAAAGTATGTTTGTTTTTTTATCAGTCATTGAGCTTCTAGATGTTTAAATAGTAACATTAGTCTAACCTAAAAATTTTCTACATTTTCGTATGGGAAGGAGATGCAGACATTACAAAACCACACAGTTATTCGTAATTTATTAATTATACAAAATGAATAGTTGAACCATTCACAGGAAAAAATTGTTCAGGTGCATCATAATTCTTCACCAAAAACCGTATTTTATCAAACACATAAAAATTGTATGTGGGGAACCGTCCCTAAGGTGTATGGTGGTCTCTCCACACTCGCTAAGAGAACGACCATTCTGCTTGAGGATAGCTCCTCTTTTAAGGAACCCATGGATAAAAAGATGGAGTCCATGTTGCGAAAGATGTTCCAACTCACAGGGTTCGTTTTCCAACCGGCGGCAGTCGCTGCGGTGGCTGGTGCGTCTACTTACTGGTGTGATGCACTATCAGCAATGGTCGAAGTGGAGACTCCCCTCAATGAGATTCTAGAACCAATCAAAGCCCTAAGGGTAGCACATTCATTCATTTGTAATGCTAACATGTAGATTATTCGCCTGAATGCTAATACATCAGGGTTTTCTGTTTTAGCCCGCAAGGCTCTGTGACTAAAATCGTGGTCTGCTGACATGACTTCTAAGTCACGCTTGCTTTCTCTACCATTCAAGGAGAAGGTTTTGTTTGACCTGGGCCTGGATTCTATCATATCTAAAGTCACGGGTGGCAAGGGTGCCTTCTTACCTCAGGATAAGAAGACCAAACCTAAGGGATCTACTTTTCATCCCTTTCATGTGGCTAAGTCTCAGCGCCAGCAGCCTGCCGCAAAATCTGAGCAATCCAAGGGATCTTCGAAGCCAGCTACCTCTTGGAACAAGTCCAAGCAGAACAAGAAGCCAGCCGAGTCAAAATCAGCATGAAGGGGTGGCCCCCGACCCTTCATCGGATCAGGTAGGCGGCAGACTATCTCTTTTTGTGGAGGCCTGGAAGGGAGACGTTACAGACACTTGGGTCCTGGAGGTCATTGCCCAGGGGTACAGGATAGGTTTCAAATCGTATCTGCCCAGAGGCAGGTTCCTCCTGTCATACATCTCTTCAAGACTAGAAAAGAGAGACTCCTTCCTGGGGTGTGTGAGGGATCTCTCATCTCTCGGGGTAATTATCCCAGTCCCTCCGGCAGAAAGAGGTCTGGGGTATTATTGAAAAAGTTTTGTGGTCCTAAAGGAGGAGGGCACGTTTTGTCCAATTCTGGACCTAAAGGCCCTAAACAAGTTTTTGTCAGTTCCATCATTCAAGATGGAGACTAGCTCAATTTTTCCCCTGGTTCAAGAGGGGCAATTCATGACAACTATAGACCTGAAGGATTCTTACCTTCATGTTCCAATCCACAAGGATCACTTCAAATCTCTAAGATTCGCCGTCCAGCACCAGCACTTCCAGTTTGGGGCCCTTCCGTTTTGTCTGGCGACTGCCCCAAAAGTATTTACAAAGGTTCTGAGAGCTCTTCTCGCAGTAGCGAGAGCCAGAGGGATTGCAGTGGCACCGTATCTGGATGATATCCTGGTCTAGGCTCCGTACTACAGTCTGGTGGAGGGTCACTCGATAGCAGTTCTCCTTCAGTCCCACGAGTGGAAGATAAACGAAGGAAAGAGTTCATTGGTCCCCAGCAACAGGTTGGAGTTCCTGGGTACAATAATAGAATTCTTCAGCAATGAAGATATTTTTGACAGATCAGAGACGTTGCAAGCTTGTGTCCAACTGTCTAGCCCTTCAGACATCCTCCAGAACATCTGTGGCCAGGTGTATGGAGGTAATCTGGCTCAAGGTATCCAGCATAGATGTCATTCCATTTGCCAGGTTCCATCTCAGACCTCTTCAGCTGTGCATGTTGAGACAATGGAATGGCAATCATTCAGATTTGTCCCAACAGATATCTCTGGACGGACCAGTGAGGGAGTCCCTATCTTGGTGGATCCGACCGGGGCAGTTGTCTCAGTGGACATCCTTTCTGAGACCATCCTGGGAGATTGTAACCACGGATGCAAGTCTATCAGGATGGGGAGCTGTTTGGGGTGCCAGAAAGGCACAAGGCAGATGGACTCGAGAGGGGTCGAGTCTACCTATAAATATTTTGGAACTTCGAGTGATATTCAACGCTCTGAGGACTTGGCCCCCTCTGGGGTCATCCCAATTCATCATATTCCAATCGGACAACATTACCTCGGTGGCTTACATAAACCAACAGGGGGGGGCGAGAAGCTCCCTAGCAATGAGGGAAGTATCTTGGATTCTGGACTGGGCAGAGACTCACAATTGTTCACTCTCAGCGATCCACATTCCGGGTGTGGACAACTGGGAAGCAGATTTTCTGAGCAAATAGACGTTTCATCCAGGGTAATGGTCTCTCCACCCCGAGATGTATGCGGAGATCTGCAGCAGATGGGGGATGCCGGAGATAGATCTCATGGTGTTCAGACTCAATTGCAAGCTACCCAGATACGGGTTGCGATCCAGGGATTCCCAGGCGAAACTGATAGATGCCTTGGCAGTACCCAGGGACTTCAACCTAATTTACATTTTTCCACGTTGCCTCTTCTACCTCGGGTAGTGGCCCGCATCAAGCAGGAGCAAGCTTCAGCTATTCTGATTGCTCCGTCGTAGCAGCGGAGGACATGGTTTGTGGATCTAGTGGCAATGTCGTCATCTCCGCCGTGGATGTTACCTTGTCGCAAGGATCTGCTAGTTCAAGGTCCTTTTCAAACATCAAAATCTCGATTCTCTGAGCCTGACTGCGTGGAGATTGAACGCCTAGTCTTAACCAAGCGAGGATTTTCAGAAAGAGTGATTGACACTCTCATTCAGGCCAGGAAGCCGGTCACTAGACTCATCTACCACAAGGTGTGGAGGACCTACTTGTTCTGGTGTGAAGAACGAGGATATCCCTGGCATTAAGTCAGGGTATCCAGGATTTTGGCCTTTCTTCAGGACAGTCTGGATAAGGGTCTTGTTGCCAGTTCCCTAAGGGGACAGATCTCTGCTTTATCTGTACTGTTGCATAAGAAGCTTGTGGAGTTTCCTGAGATTCAGTCCTTCGTTCAGGCTTTGGTGAGGATCAGACCTGTCTTCAGGAATCCGGCTCCTTCTTGGAGCTTAGACTTGGTTTTTAAGGTTTTGCAGAGGGTTTCCGTTTGAGCCTTAGCATGCCCTTGACATTAAAATTCTCTCATGAAAGGTCCTGTTGTTATTGGCTATTGCATCGACACACAGAGTCTCTGAGTTGGCGGCCTAGCAATGTTAGCCTTCCTACTTAGTTTTTCATGCTGATAAGGCTGTACTTCGCACTGGTTTGGGATTCCTTTCCAAGGTAGTGTTGAGTCTTAACATAAATCAGGAAATAGTAGTTCCTTCCTTGTGTCCTAACCCTTCTTTGAAGGAGAGGTTACTGCATAATCTGGATGTGGTTCGGGCCTTGAAGTTTTATATTTAGGCCACGAAGGTGTTCAGAAAGACTTCATCCTTGTTTGTTGTATACTCTGGAAGGCGCAGGGGGCAAAGGGCCTCTGCAACTTCTCTATCGTTTTGGCTGAGGAGTATGATCTGTCTGGCATATGAGACAGTGGGACACAAGCCTCCTCAGAGAATTATGGCTCACTCGACTAGAGCTGTGGCCTCTTCTTGGGCCTTTAAGAATGAGGCTTCTATGGAGCAAATTTGTAAGGCGGCCACATGGTCATACTTACATACTTTTGCTAAATTTTATAAATTTGACGTTTTTGCTTCGGCGGAAGCAGCTTTTGGGAGAAAGGCTCTGCAGGCTGTGGTGCCCTTGGTATAGGGTCCGCTTCTTTTACACTCCCGTTTTTTTTTTCCATTCAGTGTCCTCTAGAGCTTGGGTATTTGTTCCCAAAAGTAATGAATGAAGCAGTGGACTCTCCTCCCATTAAGATGGAAAACATAAATTATGCTTACCTGATAATTTAATTTCCATCTGTGGGAGGAGAGTCCACTGCACCCGCCCGTTCTCCGGTGGGTGGATATAAATGTATTGTTATCTTCTGGCACCATTTATACCCTGATATTTCTCCTACTGTTCCTTGTTCCCTTGGCAGAATGACTGGGGGATGAGGGGAGTGGCTTGAATTTCTATTGGCTAAAATTTTCAAAATCAGCCAATAGGATAAGAGCTACTGAAATCTTATTGGCTGATTTGAACAGCCAATAGGATTTTAGTAGCTCTAATCCTATTGGCTGTTTTAAGAAATTACTCCAGTAGGAATGCAAGGTACCCCAAATTGATTGCGGTACCTTGCATTTAATATTCAGTATACCACGGACATTGGCTGAAGAGGAGCCTCCATGTCGCTGCAGATCACCACAACTGGGAAGACTGCTCCAGTCTACCTATTTGGGGCTTTAGTGTTTTTTTTCTTTTTTTTGGGGGGGGGGGGTTGTTTTTTTAGATTAGGGGTGTTTTTTTTGGGCAAATCTCAAAAGAGCTGAATGCCCTTTTAAGGGCAGTGAAAAAGAGCTGAATGCCCTTTTAAGGGCAAAGCCCATAAAAATGCCATTTTCAGGGCAATGGGTAGATTGGGTTTATTAGTGTTATTTTTTTTGGGGGGGGGATGATGGGTGGGGGGTTTACTGTTAAGGGGGACTTTGTTTATTTTTAATGTAAAAGAGCTGTTTAACTTAGGGCAATGCCCTACAAAAATAAAATTTATGCTTACCTGATAAATTTATTTCTCTTGTGGTGTATCCAGTCCACGGGTTCATCCATTACTTGTGGGATATTCTCCTTCCCAACAGGAAGCTGCAAGAGGACACCCACAGCAGATCTGTCTTTATAGCTCCTCCCCTAACTGCCACCCCCAGTCATTCGACCGAAGACAAGCAAGAAAAAAGGAGAAACTATAGGGTGCAGTGGTGACTGTAGTTTAAAAATAAAAAACAGGGGGGGCGGAGCCAACCGCCATTGCTAGAAGACGCATTGATTAAGAGCTCCTCATCTCAGTTTTAGAAAATATGAACTACCCTTGATAAAACCAGACTAAATGACTGGTATTGGAAGGACTGTGACAAGTAAAGAAGCCTTGGCCATGTGAATAGCAAACGAGTGCCTGTATAACTACTATTTAACTGAAAAATCGAGCCGGAGCTCTTTGTCTCGCGCTGAAGCGCCATTTTGATTGAGGAGATGCTACTATCTGCCATGAAGATCCCTGTGCTGTATTCGGACATCAGGCAGTTACTGGAGGAACATGGACAGCGAATGTGCGAGAGACTAGACGCTCTCACTGAAAAAATCCAAGAGGCACATTTACGCCACATCGCTGCTGCTGAGGAGCGGGAGGCGGCACCGGAGCCACAGCGGGACATAGTGTATGAGGATCCAAAGGAGGGCCTCCCGCTGAAGGCACTGGTGAGTGCAGACACCGATAAAGAGCCCTGCCCGCCCTTTGTCGCTATGAGGGACATGACCGCGGAGGGAGCAGCTCAGCACGAACACTTGCTAGCGGGCATAGACCCTGTGGATCGGAACAGAGGTTGCGCTCTGTTATCCGCGACCCCCCTTGGAAAGAGCCATGTGGCCACGCTACGACGGCCTGACGGGGGCCACTTTCATGGTGCTCTAATATCCTGGACCTGGTGTCATCGCTTTCCATCGGCCCCCCAGGCTGGCTGCCCCCATCTGATCGTGGGAGGGTTTGACTGCATGCAAACGGGGTGAGCGGGGCATATGGGAGGCGGGTATGACCGCCGGAGCAACTGTAGGATATACAAGAAACTTAGTACTTCGGTCGGTTGGAGGCTTCCTCTCACTTGCGATTAGAAATCGGCTCATGATGACAAATAGTCGGATCCCCACCAGAGGATTTCCTCCTGCTTCCTTATGTTCCTAGAGGTGACTGGGCAGACTTTAGACTATACATGAGATTACATGCTATTAATAGCGCTGGTCTTAAACAACTATTGTCATAAATATCTATGTCCCTCTGGGTCTCCCCAGATTAACTGTATCTGAGTTCCAGAGCAATGATGAGAATCTAAAGTCTGGCAGCTCCTACATATGAACTGAGTACTAACCTGACCTGTGCTACATTCGTTAACTACTTAGGAAAAAATTACCTTGGAGCGTTGGCCTTTTATTAGTTAGCGGCCTGTTATCATATCTACACTCCAGTTGTGTTGAAGTCTGTCATTATGCCTGTAAACTAACAACCCTATATTTCCTATCTCCTTTCTAAAAATTTAGGAGCCCCTATACTGAATAATTCCAGGCCCAGGCTCCCGAGTGTTATGGCACTCTGCTGACAACGCATAGGTGTCTAGAGTTATGGGTATCAATTGGGAGACCTATGTTAGATGTTATACACATGTGTGGAACGAGTTCTTATATATATTACATTTCTTGTCACTTCTTGCATGATAACTAGGGCCCATACAGGTATAAATGCTTAGTATCAATGTTTTATGTATAGACAGGATGATAGCCTACATATTTTATCATTATATTGCCATGTATGATTAACCTAGAGCTTCTGTCTGAAATGTACACTTTAGTCTGGGCTGTCCACATGCTTAGCTGTCCTTATTCAGATAGTCACAATGTCAAGTTGCTCAGTCAATATCTCTGGGCTCTACGTTAGGAGTGTAAGTTAACAATAGTCAGATCTGTCATTTTTGGCTCCCCCCCCTCTCCCTCCTCCTCCCCCCTCCTCCTTCCCCCCCTCCTCCTTCCCCCCCTCCTCCTTCCCCCCCTCCTCCTCCCCCCCTCCTCCTCCCCCCCTCCTCCTCCCCCCTCCTCCTCCTCCTCCTTCCCCCCCTCCTCCTCCCCCCTCCTCCTCCTTCCCCCCCCTCCTCTTTCCCCTCTCTCCTCCTTCCCCCCCTCCTCCCCCCCTCCTTCTTCCCCCCCTCCTTCCCCCCTCCTCCTCCTTCCCCCTCCTCCTCCTTCCCCCTCCTCCTCCCCTGCTTCTCCCCCTCCTTCTCCTTCCCCTTCCCTTCCTCCTTCCCCTTCTCCTCCCCTTCCCCCCCTTCCCCCCCCCTTTTTCCCCTCCCCCCTTCCCCTTTCCCCTTCCCCCCCTTCCCCTACTCCTCATTACTTCTGTGCGGTTGGGGATGATTCCCTTTCTCTCTGCACCCTTTTGGCAGAGTTTAGTAGCCTCTGCCCTACCTGTAGAGCCACGACTTAGCTTTTCTCTCCCTGCACCATGATAGAATGGCTCACAGGGGTTCATCACAGGATCATTGATTTTATAGTGATTTCCTGTTTCCTGAAGTTTACTTAAGATAATGGTTTTGAGATTGCCTATGTTCTAATGGAGGCTCAGTACTAATGGTTATTGGATTATAATAACAACTGAGAGGTTATACTCCATGCTTTTCCAAATGATGTTCTCTACAGAGTTACCCTGATGCCTTTATTATGCTCTATTATATTGATATTGTATATGCACTTCATAATCTGTATTTATCCCACATAAGCTGAAATTGCAATCTTTACTATTATCTACGTTGCCATATCCTCAATTGTTTTGTTTAACTTTTGGTCCCACGACTGGACCTGTTTGTTTGAGGAACTCGCAAAACCTATAAGATTTAAAAAATTGAGGTGCCCACTGTGTAATGTCATGTCAGTATAATATAAGTTGTACAATGTATTTTGTTGATGAGACTGTTGTCAATGAGTTATTTAACCTCAATAAAAAACAAACAAAAAAGAACACCTGCCTTAAAATGACAGGGCGGGCCGTGGACTGGATACACCACAAGAGAAATAAATTTATCAGGTAAGCATAAATTTTGTTTTCTCTTGTAAAGGTGTATCCAGTCCACGGGTTCATCCATTACTTGTGGGATACCAATACCAAAGCTTTAGGACACAGATGAAGGGAGGGACAAAGGCAGGCACTTAAACGGAAGGCACCACTGCCTGTAAGACCTTTCTCCCAAAAATAGCCTCCAAGGAAGCAAAAGTATCAAATTTGTAGAATTTAGAAAAAGTATGAAGCGAAGACCAAGTCGCCGCCTTACAAATCTGTTCAACAGAGGCCTCATTTTTAAAAGCCCAGGTGGAAGCCACCGCTCTAGTGGAATGAGCTGTAATTCTTTCAGGAGGCTGCTGGCCAGCAGTCTCATAATCTAAGCGGATTAAGCTTCTCAGCCAAAAAGAAAGAGAAGTTGCCGAAGCCTTTTGGCCTCTCCTCTGTCCAGAGTAGACAACAAACAAAGCAGATGTCTGACGAAAATCCTTCGTAGCTTGTAAATAAAACTTTAAAGCATGAACTACATCAAGATTGTGTAATAGACGTTCCTTCTTAGAGGAAGGATTAGGACATAATGAAGGAACAACGATCTCCTGATTGATATTCTTATTAGATACCACCTTAGGAAGAAACCCAGGTTTGGTACGTAAAACTACCTTATCTGCATGGAAAATTAGATAAGGGGAATCACACTGTAAAGCAGATAACTCCGAAACTCTTCGAGCCGAGTAGATAGCTACTAAAAACAGAACTTTCCAAGAAAAAAGTTTAATATCTATGGAATGCAAAGGTTCAAACGGAACCCCTTGAAGAACTTTAAGAACTAAATTTAAACTCCATGGCGGAGCAACAGGTTTAAACACAGGCTTGATTCTAACCAAAGCCTGACAAATGCCTGAACGTCTGGAACCTCAGCCAGACGTTTGTGCAAAAGAATAGACAGAGCAGAAATCTGTCCCTTTAAGGAACTAGCTGACAATCCCTTCTCCAATCCCTCTTGGAGAAAGGATAATATCCTAGGAATCCTGACTTTATTCCATGAGTAACCCTTGGATTCACACCAATGAAGATATTTACACCATATCTTATGATAGATTTTCCTGGTAACAGGCTTTCGAGCCTGAATTAAGGTATCAATGACCGACTCGGAAAAACCACGCTTTGATAGAATCAAGCGTTCAATCTCCAAGCATTCAGATGCAGAGAAATTAGATTTGGATGTTTGAAGGGACCTTGAAGTAGAAGGTCCTGCCTTTAGCTGCAGAGTCCATGGTGGAAAGGATGACATGTCCACCAGATCTGCATACCAAGTCCTGCGTGGGCACGCAGGAGCTATCAAGATCACCGAAGCTCTCTCCTGCTTGATCTTGGTAATCAGACGAGGGAGCAGAGGAAACGGTGGAAACACATAAGCCAGGCTGAAGGACGCTGCTAGACCATCTATCAGCGCTGCCTTGGGATCCCTGGACCTGGACCCGTAATGAGGAAGCTTGGCGTTCTGACGAGATGCCATGAGATCCATTTCTGGTTTGCCCCATAGTTGAATCAGCTGGGCAAATACCTCCGGATGGAGTTCCCACTCCCCCGGATGAAAAGTCTGCCGACTTAGAAAATCTGCCTCCCAGTCCTCTACTCCTGGGATATGGATAGCTGAGAGATGGTAAGAGTGAACCTCTGCCCATAGAATTATCTTTGAAACCTCCAACATTGCCAGGGGGCTCCTTGTTCCCCCCTGATGGTTGATATAGGCTACAGTCGTGATGTTGTCCGACTGAAATCTGATGAACCTGACCGCAGCTAGCTGAGGCCAAGCCTGAAGAGCATTGAATATCGCTCTTAGTTCCAGAATATTTATCGGAAGGAGGGCCTCCTCCTGTGTCCACGAACCCTGAGCCTTCAGGGAGTTCCAGATTGCCCCCCAGCCCAGAAGGATGGCATCTGTCGTTACTATAGTCCATTCTGGCCTGCGGAAACTCATTCCTCTGGACAGATGGACCTGAGATAGCTACCAGAGAAGAGAATCCCTGGTCTCTTGATCCAGATTTAGTAGAGGGGACAAATATGTGTAATCCCCATTCCACTGATTGAGCATGCAAAGTTGCAGTGGTCTGAGATGTAGGCGGGCAAACAGAACTATGTCCATTGCCGCTACCATAAAGCTGATTACTTCCATACACTGAGCCACTGATGGACGAAAAGTGGAATAAAGAGCACGGCAGGAAGTTAGAAGCTTTGACAACCTGACCTCTGTCCAAAAAAATTTCATTTCTACTGAATCTATCAGAGTTCCTAGGAAGGAAACTTGTGAGAGGGGATAGAGAACTCTTTCCTTCGTTCACCTTCCACCCGTGAGACCTCAGGAATGCCAGAACAATGTCCGTATGGGACCTGGCAATTTGAAAAGTCGAGGCTTGTATCAGAATGTCGTCTAGGTAAGGGGCCACTGCTATGCCCCGCGGCCTTAGAACTACCAGAAGGGACCCTAGAACCTTCATAAAGATTCTTGGTGCCGTGGCTAACCCGAAGGGAAGAGCCACAAACTGGTAATGCCTGTCTAGGAAGGCGAACCTGAGAAACAGATGATGATCTCTGTGTATCAGAATGTGTAGATAAGCATCCTTTAAGTCCACGGTAGTCATATATTGACCCTCCTGGATCATGGGTAGGATGGTTCGAATAGTCTCCATCTTGAAGGATGGGACCCTGAGAAATTTGTTTACGATCTTGAGATCCAAAATTGGTCTGAAAGTTCCCTCTTTTTTGGGAACTATAAACAGATTTGAATAGAAGCCCTGCCCCTGTTCCTCCTTTGGAACTGGGTGGATCACTCCCATAACCAGTTGGTCTTGAACGCAACGTAAGAATGCCTCTCTCTTTATCTGGTTTGCAGATAATTGTGAGAAATGAAATCTCCCCTTTGGAGATGAAGCTTTGAAATCCAGAAGATATCCCTGGGAAACAATCTCCAGAGCCCAGGGATCCTGGACGTCTCTTGCCCAAGCCTGGGCGAAGAGAGAAAGTCTGCCCCCCACTAAATCCAGTCCCGGATCGGGGGCTACTCCTTCATGCTGTCTTAGAGGCAGCTGCAGGTTTTTTGGCCTGCTTCCCCTTGTTCCAAGCTTGGTTAGGTCTCCAGACTGACTTGGACTGGGCAAAATTTCCCTCTTGTTTTGTAGTAGAGGAAGATGCCACTCTTAAAGTTTAGAAAGGAACGAAAATTAGTCTGTTTTGTCCTTAATTTGTTGGACCTATCCTGGGGAAGGGCGTGGCCTTTTCCTCCAGTGATATCAGAAATGATCTCCTTCAGTCCAGGCCCGAATAGGGTCTGCCCTTTGAAGGGGATGTTGAGAAGTTTAGACTTTGAAGTAATGTCAGCTGACCAGGATTTAAGCCATAGCACCCTACGCGCCTGAATGGCAAAACCAGAATTCTTAGCCGTTAGCTTGGTTAAATGAAAAACGGCGTCAGAAATAAAGGAATTGGCTAACTTAAGAGCTTTAAGCCTGTCTAGGATATTATCCAATGGGGTCTCTACCTGTAGAGCCTCCTCAAGAGACTCGAACCAGAAAGCCGCTGCAGCAGTGACTGGGGCAATGCATGCAAGAGGCTGGAGAATAAAACCTTGTTGTATAAAGATTTTCTTAAGGAAACCCTCTAAATTTGTATCCATTGGATCTAGAAAAGCACAACTGTCCTCGACAGGGATAGTTGTACGCTTAGCTAGAGTAGAGACTGCTCCCTCCACCTTAGGGACCGTCTGCCACGAGTTCCGTGTTGCGGCATCTATAGGAAACATCTTTTTAAAAGCAGGAGGGGGAGAGAACGGCACACCTGGTCTATCCCATTCCTTAGTAATAATTTCTGAAAACCTCTTAGGGATTGGAAAGATGTCAGTGTAAACAGGCACTGCAAAGTATTTGTCCATTTTACACAATTTCTCTGGGACTACAATAGTGTCACAGTCATCCAGAGTTGCTAAAACCTCCCTGAGCAACAAGCGGAGGTGTTCAAGCTAAATTTAAACGCTGTCATTTCAGAGTCAGACTGAAGTAACGCCTTCCCTGAATCAGAAATGTCACCCACAGATAGAAGCTCTCCTGCTTCGGCTTCTGCGCATTGTGAGGGTATATCAGACATAGCTACTACAGCGTCAGAGAGCTCTGTATTTGTTCTAGCCCCAGAGCTGTCTCGCTTTCCTTGTAACCCTGGCAGTTTGGACAATACCTCAGTGAGGGTATGATTCATAACTGCCGCCATGTCTTGTAAGGTAAACGTATTGGACGAGCTAGATGTACTTGGCGTCACTTGAGCGGGAGTTATAGGTTCTGACACGTGGGGAGAGCTAGATTCCATAACCTCCCTTTTGTCAGTCTGAGAAACCTCTGGTGATAAATCTTTAAAAGCAATAATATGGTCTTTATAACTTATAGAAAGGTCAGTGCATTTGGTACACATTCTAAGAGGGGGTTCCACAATTGCTTCTAAACATAATGAACAAGGAGTTTCCTCTATGTCAGACATGTTTAACAGACTAGAAATGAGACCAGCAAACTTGAAAAACACTTTAATAAATGTGAAAAAGCAATAATATAAAAAGGGTACTGTGCCTTTAAGAGAAAAAAACTACCACATAAACTGCAAAACAGTGATAAAAAGTAGTAAACTCTACGAAATTGTTACAGTGTGCATAAGGGACTAAAGCAGCATTGCACCCACTTGCAAATGAATGATTAACCCCTTAGGCCCAAAAACGGATTAGAAAAACGTTAAAACCGTTAACAAACAGTCAAACACACTGCCACAGTCAAACACACTCTGCTGTGGCACCTACCTGCCCTTAAACACGATTTTTGCAGGAACAAAACCCCCTACAGTGGTCCTAGATGCCAGAGGACTCCTTCAGGGAAGCTGGATGTCTCAGTCTGAAAATCAACTGCACATTTAGAGCGCGAAAATAGGCCCCTCCCACCATGCACTCAATGTCAGAGGGCCTTAAAAAAGTACTCCTAGGAGTAATCCAACTAGCCATGTGGAAAACTAGGCCCCAACATAAAGATTTATCACCCTCAGAGAAAAAAGTTTTTTTCTATAAACCATGCAAACGTTTTTACACTAAGCAATATGAGTATTAACATAAATATTACCCTTTTTAGCAAGCATGATCCCAGTCGTTAAATCACTGTATCAGGCTTACCTCAACAATACCAGGCACTGTCAGCATTTTCTAGACCTTATCTCTCTAGAAAAAAATATACTGAACATACCTCAAAGCAGGCAATCTGCAGGCCATCCCCCCAACTGAAGTTTTCTTTCCATACTCTTCAGTTATGTGTGAGAACAGCAATGGACCTTAGTTACAAACCGCTAAGATCATCTAACCTCTAGGCAGAATTCTTCTTCCAATTTCTGCCTGAGAGTAAAACAGTACAACAACGGTACCGTTTAAAAATAACAAACTCTTGATTGAAGGTAAAAACTACACTAAGTCACCACATATCTCTTGATACTTCCTCTCTTGTCGAGAGCTGCAAGAGAATGACTGGGGGTGGCAGTTAGGGGAGGAGCTATATAGACAGCTCTGCTGTGGGTGTCCTCTTGCAGCTTCCTGTTGGGAAGGATAATATCCCACAAGAAATGGATGAACCCGTGGACTGGATACACCTTTACAAGAGAAAAGCCCTTTTAAGGGCTATTGGTAGGTTAGCATTAGATTAGGGGGTGCTTTTATTTTGGGGGCTTTTTTATTTTTATAGGAATTAGGTTTAATTTTTTTATTTTGTTTAATGTGTTTTAATTTTTGTAATGTTAGCCTTTTTTAGTTTTTGTAATTAGATTCATTTAATGTAATTTTTTTGTATTTTTTATTGTAATGTAGTTTATTTTTATTGTAATTAAGGGGTTAATTTAGGGGGGTTAGGTTAGGGGGCTTAGTCATTAAATTAGTTATTTGCATTGTGGGGGTTGGCGGTGTAGGAGTTAATAGGTAAATTAGGTTTAATGCGTTGTTGGGGGTTTAGGGTTAATAGATGTATTAGGTAGTTTGCGATGTTGGGGTTTGCGGATTTAGGGGTTTATAATTTTATTAGGTAGTTGTTTTTTAATTAATAGTTTGTGCGGGCGATTAGGTGTAATTTTTTTGGCCGGGCGCGCACTGTTTAACCCACCAGTACTGTATATAATGCGTTAGTGACACAGTCTGTAATCTGCCGGTGAGATGGCTGGCCTGACCCTACCCGCCCCAGTACTTTATAAAGTAACCACAGTAGTCTGTGACATGGTCCGGTGCCCCGTACTGTATAGTGACACTGTTTACCCCCGCCCCCCATGCTGTAGTAACAAGGTCTGTAATTTGCTGGTTCCACAAACATACACACATACATGGAGAGACACTAGTGAAGCATCACGTCACACTCACATGATATCAGTGCAGGCAGTGGCAGGTCAACGTTTTTTATGGATTTTTTTTTTTCTTTAAGCTGGGCCCCCACCCTCGGGCCTGGTCGCAGTTGCGATCCTCTGCACCCCATGTAGTTCTGTCCCTAGCTCTGGTTAACTGTTTTGCAAAACTTAAAAGTGGCACAAAACACATTTACAGTATAGTTACACTCATAATAACACCATCTAATAAAACATTTAAAAAAATATTGCACACAAATTATAAAGGCTCAAAGATAGGAGGTATAGATATATAATCTACCAAAATACCATCAGATATATGTAGAAATATGTATTTATGAATAAATAGAACATATTTTACTATATGAAAAACATTGGAATGTGAAATATTCATATTTTCATGTCGGGTTTGCGTAAGAGAAGGGTGTTCGTTTTTTTTCCTCCATTAACTTCTATTGGGAATACGTGAAGGCGCACACAATATTCTAAATTCGTCTTTTGCGCTTGTTGGGTTAGCACAAGAGCGAACACAATTTACTTTTAACTCGTAATGTGAGTGCAACCTGACAAGCGAAAAAAGCTTACTTCTAGCGCTCTTAATGCTCGATATGAAGCGTTAATTTACGCTTCACTCATAATCTGGCCCTGTATATTATGGTTCCAAACTTTAGTGACTTTTTAGATTTAATCAAACACCTCAAGTGTTGATTTGAAATACAAATCATTTGTATGAACACTGGCATTCTTGCTGTGGGTAATAAGTACTTTTCTGTTTGTGGATATTTATGCTGTAGGGCCCTAGTGAACAGTGTTAATAGTTTGTCTGCTTCTTGTATGCACTGATCTGATCCATTTCTTATTAACTGTTTAAAAAACATTTTTTTCAGTTTAAAAAGATGTGTTAGTATAAATGGGTATGTATGTATGTGTGTGTGTGTGTGTGTATGTGTATATAGAGTACACCTCTCACATTTTTGTAAATATTTTATTATATCTTTTCATGTGACAACACTGAAGAAATGACGCTTTGCTACAATGTAAAGTAGTGAGTGTACAGCCTGTATAATAGTGTAAATTTGCTGTCCCCTCAAAATAACTCAACAGACAGCCATTAATGTCTAAACCGTTGACAACAAAATTGAGTACACCCCTAAGTGGAAATGTCCAAATTGGGCCCAATTAGCCATTTTTCCTCCCTTGTGTTATATGACTCGTTAGTGTTACAAGGGCTCAGGTGTGAATAGGAAGCAGGTGTGTTAAATTTTGTGTTATCGCTCTCACACTCTCTCATACTGGTTACAGGAAGTTTAACATGGCACCTCATGGCAAAGAACTCTCTGAGGATCTGGAAAAAATTTTTATGTAAGAACTTACCTGATAAATTAATTTATTTCATATTGGCAAGAATCCATGAGCTAGTGACGTATGGAATATACAATCTTACCAGGAGGGGCAAAGTTTCCCAAACCTCAAAATTCCTATAAATACACCCCTCACCACACCGACAACTCAGTTTAATGAATAGCCAAGTAGTGAGGTGATAAAATAAGGAGTAAAAAAGTATACAAAAAGAGGAACAGGAAATATAATTGTGCTTTTATACAAAAATTATAACCCCCAAAAAAGGGTGGGCCTCATCTTGCCAATATGAAAGAAATGAATTTATCAGGTAAGTTCTTACATAGAAGACCAAGTAACTGCTTTGCAAATCTGATCAAACGAAGCTTCATTCTTAAAAGCCCAAGAAGTGGCGACTGATCTAGAAGAATGAGCTGTAATTCTCTAAAGCGGAGACTGTCCCGTCTCCAAATAAGCCTTGTGAATCAAAAGCTTTAACCAAGATGCCAAAGAAATGGCAGAGTCTTTCTGACCTTTCCTAGGACCACAAAAAAACAACAAATAGACTAAAAGTCTTCCTGAAATCTTTAGTAGCTTTGACATAATATTTCAAAGCTCTTACAACATTCAAAGAATGTAAAGACCTTTCAAGAGTATTTTTAGGATTAGGACACAAGGAAGGAACAATTTCCCTACTAATGTTGTTAGAATTCACAACCTTAGGAAGAAATTAAAACGAAGTCCGTAAAACATCCTTATCCTGATAGAAAATCATAAAATGAAACTTAGAAGAGAGAGCAGACAATTCAAAAACTCTTCTAGCTGAAGAGATAGCCAAAATGAACAATACTTTCCAACGCCTAGATTACAAGTTTTGTCGGTAATGCTGTGCGTTGCTAATGAGGAGTTTTTCCTTACCGCTCACCTACAGTAACACTAGTATTACGGGTCTTTAGAAACCTGGTGTTAGCTGCAAAAAAGTGAGAGTAGAGCAAAATGTAGCTCCACATCTCACCTCAATACAATCGCTGCTTACGGTAGCGGTAAGCTGGCAAAATGTGCTTGTGCACGATTTCCCCATAGGAATCAATGGGGGAGAGCCGGCTGAAAAAAAACTAACACCTGCAAAAAAGCAATGTAAAGCTCCTAACGCAGCCCTATTGATTCCTATGGGGAAATAAAAGTTATGTCTACACCCTTACATGAACCCGAGTCTAAACACCCCTAATCTTACACTTATTAACCCCTAATCTGCCGTCCCCAACATTGCCGACACCTGCATTATATTATTAACCCCTAATCTGCCGCTCCGGACACCGCCACCACCTACATTATACTTATGAAACTCTAATCTGCTGCCCCCAACATCGCCAAACCCTACATTATATTTATTAACCCCTAATCTGCCACCCCCAATATCGCCGCAACCTACCTACACTTATTAACCCCTAATCTGCCGTCCCCAATATTGCCGCCACTATACTAAAGTTATTAACCCCTAAATCTAAGTCTTACCCTAACCCCCCTAACTTAAATATAATTTAAATATAAATAAATATTACTATCATTCACTAAATTATTCCTATTTAAAACTAAATACTTACCTATAAAATAAACCCTCAGATAGCTACAATATAACTAATAGTTACATTGTAGCTATCTTACGCCTAGATTTAGAGTTTTGCGGCCAAAGGGCTGCGTTAGCTAAGCTGGCTTTTTTCTGGCCGCACCTTTTAAATACTGCTGGTATTTAGAGTTCACAGAATGGCTGCGTTAGGCTCCAAAAAAGGAGCGTAGAGCATATTTAGCGCAACTTCAACACTCGATACCAGCGGTGCTTACGGACGCGGCCAGCTTAAAAAACGTGCTCGTGCACGATTCCCCCATAGAAAACAATGGGGCTGTTTGAGCTGAAAAAAAACCTAACACCTGCAAAAAAGCCGCGTTCAGCTCCTAACGCAGCCCCATTGTTTGCTATGGGGAAACACTTCCTACGTCTGCACCTAACACTCTAACATATACCCCGAGTCTAAACACCCCTAACCTTACACTTATTAACCCCTATTCTGCCGCCCCCGCTATCGCTGACACCTGCATATTTTTTTTTAACCCCTAATCTGCCGCTCCGTAAACCGCCGCAACTTACATTATCCCTATGTACCCCTAATCTGCTGCCCCTAACACCGCTGACCCCTATATTATATTTATTAACCCCTAATCTGCCCCCCACAATGTCGCCTCCACCTGCCTACACTTATTAACCCCTAATCTGCCGAGCGGACCGCACCGCTATTATAATAAAGTTATTAACCCCTAATCCGCCTCACTCCCGCCTCAATAACCCTATAATAAATAGTATTAACCCCTAATCTGCCCTTCCTAACATCGCCGACACCTAACTTCAAACATTAACCCCTAATCTGCCGACTGGAGCTCACCGCTATTCTAATAAATGTATTAACCCCTAAAGCTAAGTCTAACCCTAACACTAACACCCCCCTAAATTAAATATAATTTAAATCTAACTAAATAAATTAACTCTTATTAAATAAATTATTCCTATTTAAAGCTAAATACTTACCTGTAAAATAAATCCTAATATAGCTACAATATAAATTATAATTATATTATAGCTATTTTAGGATTAATATTTATTTTACAGGTAACTTTGTATTTATTTTAACCAGGTGCAATAGCTATTAAATAGTTAAGAACTATTTAATATCTAAAATAGTTAAAATAATTACAAAATTACCTGTAAAATAAATCCTAACCTAAGTTACAATTAAACCTAACACTACACTATCAATAAATTAATTAAATAAAATACCTACAATTACCTACAATTAAACCTAACACTACATTATCAATAAATAAATTAAATAAACTACCTACAATTATCTACAATTAAACCTAACACTACACTATATAAAGCCCTGGTAAGACCTCACCTTGAGTTTGGAGTGCAGTTCTGGGGACCGATTGCTCAAAAAGATATTGGAGAACTAGAAAAAGTTCAGAGAAGGGCCACAAAGCTAATAAGGGGATTGGAGAAATTAACCTATGAGGAGAGGCTAGCCAAACTGGGTCTGTTCTCTTTAGAAAAAAGGCGCTTGAGAGGTGACATGATTACTTTATATAAATATATTCAAGGCCCATATACAGAGATGGCAGAAGCTCTTTTTATTCCAAGAAAATTGGTTCTAACAAGAGGTCATAATTTAAGGTTGGAGGAAAGGAGATTTAATCTCCTGCAACGGAAACGTTTTTTCACTGTAAGAGCAATAAAATTGTGGAACTCATTACCAAAGGAGGTAGTGAATGTGAATACCATAGATACATTTAAAAATAGTCTGGATAAATTTCTGTATATAAACAAAATTCATGGATATGATTGCTAGTATTAAATGGGTCACATTTTAATGGGGTTATTTAAGCTTAACTGGAGCTTTTTGTAAGTATTTTAGATTTGTATAGGTTGAACTCGATGGACTTCAGTCTTTTTTCAACCTTATCTACTATGTTACTATGTTACTATCAATAAATAAATTAAATACAATTCCTACAAATAAATACAATTAAATAAACTAACTAAAGTACAAAAAATAAAAAAGAACTAAGTTACAAAAAATAAAAAAATATTTACAAACATTAGAAAAAAATTACAACAATTTTAAACTAATTACACCTACTCTAAGCCCCCTAATAAAATAACAAAGACCCCCAAAATAAAAAAATGCCCTACCCTATTCTAAATTACAAAAGTTCAAAGCTCTTTTACCTTACCAGCCCTGAACAGGGCCCTTTGCGGGGCATGCCCCAAAGAATTCAGCTCTTTTGCCTGTAAAAAAACACATACAATACCCCCCCAACATTACAACCCACCACCCACATACCCCTAATCTAACCAAAACCCTCTTAAATAAACCTAACACTAAGCCCCTGAAGATCTTCCTACCTTATCTTCACCATACCAGGTTCACCGATCGATCCAGAAGAGCTCCTCCGATGTCTGGATCCAAGCCCAAGCGGGGGCTGAAGATGTCCATGATCCGGGTGAAGTCTTCATCCAAGCGGAAGCTGAAGAGGTCCATGATCCGGCTGAAGTCTTCTATCAACGGCATCTTCAATCTTCTTTCTTCCGGATCCATGTTCATCCCGCCGACGCGGAACATCCATCTTCACCGACGACTTCCCGACGAATGACGGTTCCTTTAAGGGACGTCATCCAAGATGGCGTCCCTCGAATTCCGATTGGCTGATAGGATTCTATCAGCCAATCGGAATTAAGGTAGGAAAATTCTGATTGGCTGATGGAATCAGCCAATCAGAATCAAGATCAATCCGATTGGCTGATCCGATCAGCCAATCAGATTGAGCTCGCATTCTATTGGCTGTTCCGATCAGCCAATTGGAATTCAAGGGACGCCACCTTGGATGACGTCCCTTAAAGGAACCGTCATTCGTCGGGAAGTCGTTGGTGAAGATGGATGTTCCGCGTCGGCGGGATGAACATGGATCCGGAAGAAAGAAGATTGAAGATGCCGTTGATAGAAGACTTCAGCCGGATCATGGACCTCTTCAGCTCCCGCTTGGATGAAGACTTCAGCCGGATCATGGACATCTTCAGCCCCCCGCTTGGGCTTGGATAAAGACATCGGAGGAGCTCTTCTGGATCGATCGGTGAACCTGGTATGGTGAAGATAAGGTAGGAAGATCTTCAGGGGCTTAGTGTTAGGTTTATTTAAGGGGGGTTTGGGTTAGATTAGGGGTATGTGGGTGGTGGGTTGTAATGTTGGGGGGGGTATTGTATGTGTTTTTTTACAGGCAAAAGAGCTGAATTCTTTGGGGCATGCCCCACAAAGGGCCCTGTTCAGGGCTGGTAAGGTAAAAGAGCTTTGAACTTTTGTAATTTAGAATAGGGTAGGGCATTTTTTTATTTTGGGGGTCTTTGTTATTTTATTAGGGGGCTTAGAGTAGGTGTAATTAGTTTAAAATTGTTGTAATTTTTTCTAATGTTTGTAAATATTTTTTTATTTTTTGTAACTTAGTTCTTTTTTATTTTTTGTGCTTTAGTCAGTTTATTTAATTGTATTTATTTGTAGGAATTGTATTTAATTTATTTATTGATAGTGTAGTGTTAGGTTTAATTGTAGATAATTGTAGGTAGTTTATTTAATTTATTTATTGATAGTGTAGTGTTAGGTTTAATTGTAGGTAATTGTAGGTATTTTATTTAATTAATTTATTGATAGTGTAGTGTTAGGTTTAATTGTAACTTAGGTTAGGATTTATTTTACAGGTAATTTTGTAATTATTTTAACTATTTTAGCTATTAAATAGTTCTTAACTATTTAATAGCTATTGTACCTGGTTAAAATAAATACAAAGTTACCTGTAAAATAAATATTAATCCTAAAATAGCTATAATATAATTATAATTTATATTGTAGCTATATTAGGATTTATTTTACAGGTAAGTATTTAGCTTTAAATAGGAATAATTTATTTAATAAGAGTTAATTTATTTCGTTAGATTTAAATTATATTTAACTTAGGGGGGTGTTAGTGTTAGGGTTAGATTTAGCTTTAGGGGTTAATACATTTATTAGAATAGCGGTGAGCTCCAGTCGGCAGATTAGGGGTTAATGTTTGAAGTTAGGTGTCGGCGATGTTAGGGAGGGCAGATTAGGGGATAATACTATTTATTATAGGGTTATTGAGGCGGGAGTGAGGCGGATTAGGGGTTAATAACTTTATTATAGTAGCGGTGATATCCGCTCGGCAGATTAGGGGTTAATAAGTGTAGGCAGGTGGAGGCGACGTTGAGGGGGGCAGATTAGGGGCTAATAAATATAATATAGGGGTCGGCCGTGTTAGGGGCAGCAGATTAGGGGTACATAAGGATAACGTAGGGGGCGGCGCTTTGCGGTCGGCCGATTAGGGGTTAATTATTGTAGGTAGCTGGCGGCGAGGTTGTGGGGGGCAGGTTAGGGGTTAATAAATATAATATAGGGGTCGGTGGTGTTAGGAGCAGCAGATTAGGGGTACATAAGTATAACGTAGGTGGCGGTCGGCAGATTAGGAGTTAAAAAAATTTAATCGAGTGGCGGCGATGTGGGGGGACCTCGGTTTAGGGGTACATAGGTAGTTTATGGGTGTTAGAGTACTTTAGAGCACAGTAGTTAAGAGCTTTCTAAACCGGCGTTAGCCCAGAAAGCTCTTAACTACTGACTTTTTTCTGCGGCTGGAGTTTTGTCGTTAGATTTCTAACGCTCACTTCAGCCACGACTCTAAATACCGGAGTTAGAAAGATCCCATTGAAAAGATAGGATACGCAAATGACGTAAGGGGATCTGCGGTATGGAAAAGTCGCGGCTGGAAAGTGAGCGTTAGACCCTTTCCTGACTGACTCCAAATACCCAACTCTAAATCTAGGCCTTTGGGTTTATTTTTATTTTACAGGCAACTTTGTATTTATTTTAACTAGGTAGAATAGTTATTAAATAGTTATTAACTATTTAATAGCTACCTAGCTAAAATAAATACAAATTTACCTGTAAAAAAAAACCTAACCTAAGTTACAATTACAACTAACACTACACTATAATTAAATAAATTACCTAAACTAACTACAATTAAAAAAAATTATCTAAAGTACAAAAAACCCCCCACTAAATTATAGAAAATAATAAAATAATTACAAGTTTTGTAAACTAATTACACCTAATCTAATCCCCCTAATAAAATAAAAAATCCCCCCAAAATAATAAAAAGCCCTACCCTATACTAAATTACAAATAGCCCTTAAAAGGGCCTTTTGCAGGGCATTGCCCCAAAGTAATCAGCTCTATTACCTGTAAAAAAAATACAAACAATTTTAAACTAATTACACCTACTCTAAGCCCCCTAATAAAATAACAAAGACCCCCAAAATAAAAAAATGCCCTACCCTATTCTAAATTACAAAAGTTCAAAGCTCTTTTACCTTACCAGCCCTGAACAGGGCCCTTTGCGGGGCATGCCCCAAAGAATTCAGCTCTTTTGCCTGTAAAAAAAACACATACAATACCCCCCCAACATTACAACCCACCACCCACATACCCCTAATCTAACCAAAACCCTCTTAAATAAACCTAACACTAAGCCCCTGAAGATCTTCCTACCTTATCTTCACCATACCAGGTTCACCGATCGATCCAGAAGAGCTCCTCCGATGTCTGGATCCAAGCCCAAGCGGGGGCTGAAGATGTCCATGATCCGGGTGAAGTCTTCATCCAAGCGGAAGCTGAAGAGGTCCATGATCCGGCTGAAGTCTTCTATCAACGGCATCTTCAATCTTCTTTCTTCCGGATCCATGTTCATCCCGCCGACGCGGAACATCCATCTTCACCGACGACTTCCCGACGAATGACTGTTCCTTTAAGGGACGTCATCCAAGATGGCGTCCCTCGAATTCCGATTGGCTGATAGGATTCTATCAGCCAATCGGAATTAAGGTAGGAAAATTCTGATTGGCTGATGGAATCAGCCAATCAGAATCAAGATCAATCCGATTGGCTGATCCGATCAGCCAATCAGATTGAGCTTGCATTCTATTGGCTGTTCCGATCAGCCAATTGGAATTCAAGGGACGCCATCTTGGATGACGTCCCTTAAAGGAACCGTCATTCGTCGGGAAGTCGTCGGTGAAGATGGATGTTCCGCGTCGGCGGGATGAACATGGATCCGGAAGAAAGAAGATTGAAGATGCCGTTGATAGAAGACTTCAGCCGGATCATGGACCTCTTCAGCTCCCGCTTGGATGAAGACTTCAGCCGGATCATGGACATCTTCAGCCCCCCGCTTGGGCTTGGATAAAGACATCGGAGGAGCTCTTCTGGATCGATCGGTGAACCTGGTATGGTGAAGATAAGGTAGGAAGATCTTCAGGGGCTTAGTGTTAGGTTTATTTAAGGGGGGTTTGGGTTAGATTAGGGGTATGTGGGTGGTGGGTTGTAATGTTGGGGGGGGTATTGTATGTGTTTTTTTACAGGCAAAAGAGCTGAATTCTTTGGGGCATGCCCCGCAAAGGGCCCTGTTCAGGGCTGGTAAGGTAAAAGAGCTTTGAACTTTTGTAATTTAGAATAGGGTAGGGCATTTTTTTATTTTGGGGGTCTTTGTTTTTTTATTAGGGGGCTTAGAGTAGGTGTAATTAGTTTAAAATTGTTGTAATTTTTTTCTAATGTTTGTAAATATTTTTTTATTTTTTGTAACTTAGTTCTTTTTTATTTTTTGTGCTTTAGTCAGTTTATTTAATTGTATTTATTTGTAGGAATTGTATTTAATTTATTTATTGATAGTGTAGTGTTAGGTTTAATTGTAGATAATTGTAGGTAGTTTATTTAATTTATTTATTGATAGTGTAGTGTTAGGTTTAATTGTAGGTAATTGTAGGTATTTTATTTAATTAATTTATTGATAGTGTAGTGTTAGGTTTAATTGTAACTTAGGTTAGGATTTATTTTACAGGTAATTTTGTAATTATTTTAACTATTTTAGCTATTAAATAGTTCTTAACTATTTAATAGCTATTGTACCTGGTTAAAATAAATACAAAGTTACCTGTAAAATAAATATTAATCCTAAAATAGCTATAATATAATTATAATTTATATTGTAGCTATATTAGGATTTATTTTACAGGTAAGTATTTAGCTTTAAATAGGAATAATTTATTTAATAAGAGTTAATTTATTTCGTTAGATTTAAATTATATTTAACTTAGGGGGGTGTTAGTGTTAGGGTTAGATTGAGCTTTAGGGGTTAATACATTTATTAGAATAGCGGTGAGCTCCAGTCGGCAGATTAGGGGTTAATGTTTGAAGTTAGGTGTCGGCGATGTTAGGGAGGGCAGATTAGGGGATAATACTATTTATTATAGGGTTATTGAGGCGGGAGTGAGGCGGATTAGGGGTTAATAACTTTATTATAGTAGCGGTGAGATCCGCTCGGCAGATTAGGGGTTAATAAGTGTAGGCAGGGGGAGGCGACGTTGAGGGGGGCAGATTAGGGGCTAATAAATATAATATAGGGGTCGGCCGTGTTAGGGGCAGCAGATTAGGGGTACATAAGGATAACGTAGGGGGCGGCGCTTTGCGGTCGGCCGATTAGGGGTTAATTATTGTAGGTAGCTGGCGGCGAGGTTGTGGGGGGCAGGTTAGGGGTTAATAAATATAATATAGGGGTCGGTGGTGTTAGGAGCAGCAGATTAGGGGTACATAAGTATAACGTAGGTGGCGGTCGGCAGATTAGGAGTTAAAAAAATTTAATCGAGTGGCGGCGATGTGGGGGGACCTCGGTTTAGGGGTACATAGGTAGTTTATGGGTGTTAGAGTACTTTAGAGCACAGTAGTTAAGAGCTTTCTAAACCGGCGTTAGCCCAGAAAGCTCTTAACTACTGACTTTTTTCTGCGGCTGGAGTTTTGTCGTTAGATTTCTAACGCTCACTTCAGCCACGACTCTAAATACCGGAGTTAGAAAGATCCCATTGAAAAGATAGGATACGCAAATGACGTAAGGGGATCTGCGGTATGGAAAAGTCGCGGCTGGAAAGTGAGCGTTAGACCCTTTCCTGACTGACTCCAAATACCCAACTCTAAATCTAGGCCTTTGGGTTTATTTTTATTTTACAGGCAACTTTGTATTTATTTTAACTAGGTAGAATAGTTATTAAATAGTTATTAACTATTTAATAGCTACCTAGCTAAAATAAATACAAATTTACCTGTAAAAAAAAACCTAACCTAAGTTACAATTACAACTAACACTACACTATAATTAAATAAATTACCTAAACTAACTACAATTAAAAAAAATTATCTAAAGTACAAAAAACCCCCCACTAAATTATAGAAAATAATAAAATAATTACAAGTTTTGTAAACTAATTACACCTAATCTAATCCCCCTAATAAAATAAAAAATCCCCCCAAAATAATAAAAAGCCCTACCCTATACTAAATTACAAATAGCCCTTAAAAGGGCCTTTTGCAGGGCATTGCCCCAAAGTAATCAGCTCTATTACCTGTAAAAAAAATACACTACCCCCCCAACATTAAAACCCACCACCCACACACCCAACCCCACTCTAAAACCCAACCAATCCCCCCTTAATAAAACCTAACACTAACCCCTTGAAGATCACCCTACCTTGAGAAGTCTTCACCCAGCTGGGCCGAAGTCCTCAATGAAGCCGGGCGAAGTGGTCCTCCAGACAGGCAGAAGTCTTCATCGAAGCCGGCCAGAAGAAGTCCTCCAGATGGGCAGAATTCTTCATCCAGACGGCATCTTCTATCTTCATCCATCCGGCACGGAGCGGGTCCCTCTTCAAGACATCCGACGCGGAGCATCCTCTTCTGGCGACGTCTTCAAACAGAATGAATGTTCCTTTAAATGACATCACCCAAGATGGCGTCCCTTGAATTCCGATTGGCTGATAGAATTCTATCAGCCAATCGGAATTAAGGTAGAAAAAATCCTATTGGCTGATACAATCAGCCAATAGAATTGAAGTTCTATCCTATTGGCTGATGCAATTTTTTTCAATTGTATTTAATTGTAGTTAGTTTAGGTAATTAATTTAATTTTAGTGTAGTGTTAGGTGTAATTGTAACTTAGGTTAGGATTTATTTTACAGGTAAATTTGAATTTATTTTAACTAGGTAGTTATTAAATAGTGAATAACTATTTAATAACTATTCTACCTTGTTAAAATAAATACAAAGTTGCCTGTAAAATAAAAAAAACCTAAGATAGCTACAATGTAACTATTAGTTATATTGTAGCTATCTTAGGGTTTATTTTATAGGTAAGTATTTAGTTTTAAATAGGAATCATTTAGTGCATTGTAGTTATTTTATTTAGATTTATTTAAATTATATTTAAGTTAGGGGGTGTTAGGGTAAGTGTTAGACTTAGATTTAGGGGTTAATAAATTTAATATAGTGGCGGCGACATTGTGGGCGGCAGATTAGGGGTTAATGAATGTAGGTAGGTGTCGGCGATGTTAGGGACGGCAGATTAGGGGTTAATAAAATTTAACTCGTGTTTGTGGTGCGGGAGGGCGGTGATTTAGGGGTTATTAAATATTTTATACTGGCGTCGATGTCCGGTTCGGCAGATTAGGGGTTAAACTTTTTTTAGTGTTTGCGATGTGGGGGGGGGGCTCGGTTTAGGGGTTAATAGGTAGTTTATGGGTTTTAGTGTACTTTTTAGCACTTTAGTTAAGAGTTTTATGCTATGGCGTTAGCCCATAAAACTCTTAACTACTGACTTTTAAATGCGGTACCAGTCTTGACAGGAGAGGCTGTACCGCTCACTTTTTTGCAGACTCGTAATACCGGCGTTATGCAAGTCCCATTGAAAATATAGGATACGCAATTTATGTAAGTGGATTTGCGGTATTAACGACTCTGGCCAAAAAAGTGAGTGGTAAGCCTGTAATTTCAAGACTCGTAATACCAGCGTTAGGAAAAAAGAAGTGTTAGGACCTCTTAACGCTGCTTTTTAACCCTAATGCAAGCCTCGTAATCTAGGTGCAAGAAAGTAGTTTAATATCCAGAGAATGCATAGGCTGAAACGGAGGAGACTGCAAAGCCTTTAACACCAAATTAAGACTCCAAGGAGGAGAAATTGATTTAATAACAGGCTTGATACTAACCAAAGCCTGAACAAAACAGTGAATGTCAGGAAGATTAGCAATCTTTCTATGAAATAAAACAGAAAGAGCAGAGATTTGTCACTTCAAAGTACTTGCAGACAAACCTTTATCCAAACCATCCTGAAGAAACTGTAAAATTCTAGGAATTCTAAAAGAATGCCAAGAGAATTTATGAAAAGAACACCATGAAATATAGGTTTTCCAAACCCGATAATAAATCTTCCTTACAACAGACTTACGAGCCTGTAGCAATGTATTAATAACTGAGTCAGAGAAACCTCTATGACTAAGCACTAAACATTACATTTCCATACCTTCAAATTTAGTGATTTGAGATCCTGATGGAAAAATGGCCCTTGAGACAGAAGGTCTGGTATTAACGGAAGTGGCCAACTTCATATCTGGACAAGGTCCGCAACCAAAATATGTGAGGCCATGCTGGTTCCATTTTGATCTTGGAGATCACCCTTAGAAGAAGAAGAGGCAGAAAGATGTAAGCAGGTTAGTAAAACCAAGGAACTGCTAACGCATCCACCATCTCCGCCTGAGGATCCCTGGACCTGGAAAGATACCTGGGAAGTTTCTTGTTTAAATGGGAAGCCATCAGATCTATTTCTGGAAGACCCCACATCTGTACAATCTGACAAAATACATCTGGATGGAGAGACCACTCCCCTGGATGTAAAGTCTGACGGCTGAGATAATCCGCTTCCCAATTGTCTACACCTGGGATATGTATCGCAGAAATTAGACAGGAGTTGAATTCTGCCCAAGAAAGTATTCAAGATACTTCTTTCATCGCTTAAAGGACTGCGAGTCCCACCCTGATGATTGAAATATGCCACAGTTGTGATATTGTCTTTCTGAAAATGAATGAATGATTCTCTCTTTAATAGAGGCCAAGCCCGAAAAGCCCTGAAAATAGCACGAAGTTCTAAAATATATTGGTAACCCCGCCTCTTGAGGATTCCAAACCCCTTTTGCTGTCAGAGATTCCCAGATAGCTCCCCAACCTGTGAGACTTGCATCTGTTGAAATCACAGTCCAGGAAGTACGAACAAAGGAGGCCCCTGGAACAATAAGGTGATGGTTTAACTACCAAGTCAGAGAGAGTTCAGTGTTGAGATTTAAGCATATCAATTGTGATATCCGAGTATAATCCCTGCACCATTAATTCAGCATGAAAACCTGCAGAGGTCTCATATGAAAATGAGCAAAGGGTCATGAGACTTAAAACTTCCATGCACATAGCCACTGAAGGGAATGATCGAGACTGAAGGTTTCGACAGGCACAAACCAATTTCAGTTGTCTCTTGTCTGTTAAAGACAGAGTCATGGACATTGAATCTATCTGGAAACCTAAAAAGGTGACCCTTGTCTGAAGAATCAATAAACTCTTTTGGTAAATTGATCCTCCAACCATGTATTTGAAGAAACAACACAAGTTGATTCGTGTGAGATTCTGCTAAATGAAAAGATTGAGCCAGTACCAAGATATCGTCCAAATAAGGAAACACTGCAATACCCTGCTCTCTGATTACAGATAGAAGGGCACAGAGAACCTTCGAAAAGATTCTTGGAGCTGTCGCTAGGCCAAATGGAAGAGCGACAAATTGGTTATGCTTGTCTAGAAAAAAGAATCTCAGAAAACAATAGTGGTCTGGATGAATCGGAATGTGAAGATATGCATCCTTTAAGTCTATTGTGGACATGTAATGACCTTGCTTAACAAAAGGCAGAATAGTCCTTATAGTAACCATCTTGAAAGTTGGGACCCTTACAAAGTTATTCAAAAACTTCAGATCCAAAACTGAACTGAAAAAAATTTCCTTCTTCGGGACAATGAATAGATTTGAATAAAAACCCAGACCCTGTTCCAGAAGTGGAACTGGTACAATTACCCCTGAAAGCTCCAGATCTGAAACACATTTCAGAAAGGCCTGAGCTTTCACAGGATTTGTTGGAACGTGAGTGAGAAAAATCCTTCTCACAGGAGAGACACCTATTCAATACCCTTGAGAGACAATATTCTGAATCCAATGATTCTGAACAGAACCTGCCCAAACGTCTTGAAATTATTTCAATCTGCCCCCCCACCAGTAGAACTAGATTGAGGGCCGCACCTTCATGCAATTTTGGGGGCTGGCTTTGGTTTCTTAAAAGGCTTGGATTTATTCCAACTCGAAGATGGCTTCCAATTGGAGCAGTAGTCCTTAGGGGAAGGACTGGTTTTCTGTTCTTTATTCTGATGAAAGGAACAAAACTGATTAGAAGCTCTAGCTTTATTCTTAGATTTTTTATCTTGGGGCAAAAAAACTCCCTTCCCCCCTGTAATAGGGGAAATAATAGAATCCAACTGAGAACCAAATTATTACCCTGGAATGATAGAGATAGTAACCTAGATTTAGATACCATGTCAGCATTCCATGATTTGAGGCATAAAGCTCTTCTAGCTAAAATAGCCAAAGACATATTTTTAACATCAAACTTAATTATATCAAATATAGCATCACAGAGAAAATGATTAGCATATTGAAGCAAATGAACAATGCTAGACAAGTCAGAACCTTTTTCCCATTGTGCTAAGCTATCCAACCAAAAAGTTGATGCAGCCGCAACATCAGCCATAGAAATGGCAGACCTGAAAATATAGGCAGAATGTAAATAAGCTTTCCTTAGATAAGATTCAATTTTCCTATCTAAAGGATCCTTAAAAAAAGTACTATCTTCAATAGGAATAGTAATATGCTTGGCAAGAGTAGAAATAGCCCTATCAACCTTAGGAACTTTTTCCTAAAACTGTAAATTAGCCACTGGCAAAGGGTAAAACCTTTTAAACCTAGAAGAAGGAACACAAGAAGTACCAGGCTTAGACCATTCCTTAGCAATCACATCAGAAATAGCATCAGGAACAGGGAAAACCTCAGGAATAATCACAGGAGGTTTATAAACAGAATTTAAACATTTATTGGATTTTTTATCAAGAGGACTAGACTCCTCAAAATCCAAATTCACCAATACTTCTTTCAAAAAAGAACGAATATACTCAATCTTAAAAATATAAGTTGATTTATCAATGTCAATATCTGAAGCAGGATGAGTCAGAGAGATCCTCATCAGAAGTGGATATATCAGTATGTTGTTGGTCATTACATAATTCATCAATATCATGAGAAGTTTTAAAAGACCTTTTACGTTTATTTGAAGGCGGAATATCAGACATAGCATTCTGTATCGCATCAGCAATATAATTTTTCATATCAACAGGGATATTATTTACATTAGATGTTGAAGGAACAACAGATACTGTACTAGTACTAACAGAAACATTTTTGGCATGCAAAAGCTTATCATGACAACTGTTACATACTACAGCCGGAGATATAATCTCTGCTAGCTTACAACAAATACACTTAGCTTTGGTAGAACTGTGTTCAGGCAGCATGGTTCCTACAGCAGCTTCAGGATCAAATTGAAACATCTTGTTATATGTAAAAGAAAAAATAAAATTTAAACAAAAATATCTTATTTCCTCATATAGCAGTTTCAGTAATGGAATAAAATGCAAATGCTAAAAATAGGCAAAAAAAAACAAATAGCATAGCCCTCTGAGCATAAGAAGGCAAGGAGCATATAGGAAGTGGGGTAAAATAAAACAAAATGTTTTGGCGCCAAGTATGACGCACAACGCAAAAGGAAGTATAATATTTTTTTGGAGCCAACAAACATCCGGAAATGATGCAACTCGTGTCATAACAGACACAACTTCGCCCCAAACAACCTGGTGTCAACTAAAACGCTGGAAATGATGAACTTGCGTCATCATAGACACACATTCGCACCAAAACATTCTCGTGCCAAGAATGACATAATAAATAACAGCATTTTGCGCCCTCACGAGCCTAGATTTGCCTGCGAATTTTAAGGAAGAACAAGTCAAATAGGAAAAACAGACTAAACCCCAGGTAAGAAAATATTAAAAAAATAATTTCCTAAAACATGATTCCCATACTGAAACTGCTAGACTGCAAAGGAAAATATACATAGACCTGACTCATGGCAAATATAAGTAAACACATATATTTAGAAATTTATAAAAATACATAAAGCGCCAACCATAGCTGAGAATGTCTTAAATAATGATACATACTAACCGAAAGACACCCATCCGCATATAGCAGACAGCCAAACCGGTACTGAAAAATATCAGCAGAGGTAATGGTAGAGGAGTATATCGTCGATCTGAAAAGGGAGGTAGAAGATAATTCCTTACGACCAATAACAGAGAAAAAGATTTCCCGTGAGAGAAACCATAAAAATCAATAGGCGATACTCTCTTCATATCCCTCTGACAAACACTGTACTCTGAGAGGGACTGGTCTTCAGAATGCTTAGAAGCGCTTATCATAGAAGAAATCATAAAAACCAAGCACAAACTTACTTCACCACCTCCATAGGAGGCAAAGTTTGTAAAACTGAGTTGTGGGTGTGGTGGGAGGTGTATTTATAGGCATTTTAAGGTTTAAGAAACTTTGCCCCTCCTGGTAGTATTGTATATCCCATACGTCACTAGCTCATGGACTCTTGCCAATTACATGAAAGAAAAGAATTGTTTCTCTACATAAAGATGCCCTAGGCTTTAAGAAGATTGCCAAGACCCTGAAACTAAGCTGCAGCACGGTGGGCAAGACCATACAGCAGTTTCACAGGACAGGTTCCACTCAGAACAGGCCTCGCCATGGTCGACCAAAGAAGTTGAGTGAGCGTGCTCAGCATCATATCCAGAGGTTGTCTTTGGGAAATAGACATATGAGTGCTGCCAGCATTGCTGCGGAGGTTGAAGGGGTAGGGAGTCAGTCTGTCAGTGCTCAGACCATATGCCGCACACTGCATCAAATTGGTCTGCATGGCTATCATCCCAGAAGGAAGCCTCTTCTAAAGATGATGCACAAGAAAACCCACAAACTGTTTGCTGAAGACAAGCAGACTAAGGACATGGATTACTGAGACCAAGATAAACTTATTTTGGGGCACAGGGCAGCATTCCAACATGATAATGACCCCAAATACACCTCCAAGGCGACCACTGCCTTGCTTAAGAAGCTGAGGGTAAAGGTGATGGACTGGCCTAGCATGTCTCCAGACTTAAACCCTATTGAGCATCTGTGGGGCATCCTCAAACAGAAGGTGGGGAGCGCAAGATCTCTAACATCCACAAGCTCTGTGATGCCGTCATGGAGGAGTGGAAGAGGACTCCAGTGGCAATCTGTGAAACTGTTGAACTCCATGCCCAAGAGGGTTAAGGCAGTGCTGGAAAATAATGGTGGCCACACAAAATATTGACACTTTGTGCCCAATTTGGACATTTCCACTTAAGGGTGTACTCACTTTTGTTGCCAACAGTTTAGACATTAACGGCTGTGTGTTGTGTTATTTTGAGGGGACGGCAAATTTACACTGTTATAAAGGCTGTACACTCACTACTTTACATTGTAGCAAAGCGTCATTTCTACAGTGTTGTCACATGAAAAAATATAATAAAATATTTAAAAAAATGTGAGGGGTGTATTCACTTTTATGAGATACTGTGTGTGTGTATATATATATATATATATATATATATATATATATATATAAAGTGAGGCAGGTGCACTTTCACAAACAGTTCATTTAAATGCCAGGGTGCTAGAGTAGGGTTTAAGATATGGCAAGCAGTAAACAGCACTCTCTGGTCTTGAAAATCAATAGATTTATTTAGTGACGTTTCGGGGAATACACCCCTTCATCAGACCAATGTTACATACAGTGAAGCAAACATTTATACACTCACATAAGACCCTCCCCCAGTGTAAAAACCGCCAAAAACTGTTGTCAAGGCAACCAGAATCAGGTAAACAACACCAAATAAAACATATAGTAGAAAATGTGTAAAATAGCACCTATGCAAGGATGACAAGAGCATTCCCCAAAATGTAGCATAGGGATCTGGAATACAATACTAAAACATTGTAGACATCATAGATACTATAGTATCAGTTTACATGAATAATGTTAAATATGCATACAGGTAAAGCAGAATCTCTAAGCAGTCAACATGTGAACCCAGAGTTAACAATAGCTCTCAGTCACCTAATCTACTAAAAATAAATAAATAAAATATCATATAAATTATATTATAGGAAATGGGGGTCAGAATCCCCTGGTACACTCGACCAGACCAAGTACCATCCTATGTCATACGGATCAATAGGTACGATCCTAACACTCGTATGCAAATAACCACTCTGTAATTAACTGAGAAATAAAATAACCTTATTCCGGGGACATACGCGTATGTGGGGTAATTACCCTGCTGGGACTCCCAGAAATAAACTAATGACGGCCCCATTGTAGAAAGGATTACAGGCCGGATCGAGCGGGACATACTATCTAGAGCATGCGTATCACCAAGAGAGCGCCGCCCATGCCGGGGGAAAGGAGCCACTGGATAGGGCCGGAGGAGAAAGCCCCTATATTGCTAGACTTTAACGAAAACCATGAAAACAGGCAGATAAGGTGCCAAATGCTATGTAAACTGTCAAGCTTAAAGCGATACTGGCATTCCCACAAGTATACAGAAATCAGATATTATACTTTAGCTTGCTAATGCAAGTAGATACGGGGCAACAGGAAAGGACTATGTGTCAGGCTCATGGCCCTAAGTGGAGAGACCTGATTGCTTTCATAGCAATGTAGGCAGGGGATCGTATATAACCTCAAATAGGGGCTAGGGGTCGGACTGCAGCAGACCTATAAGAGAGAATATGTTAATAGGCGTTGATAACATGCAAGGATACAAATAAGACCGGTGACTGATAAGCATATACACTGCTTAAGCAAAGTGTTATAACTCGTATTGGGGACGGACAGGGAGGACAAATACACCACTCCTGCATGCATCCAGCTACCACCCGAAGTCATTAATCAGAGCGATACCAAAGGCACAAATGTTGAGGGTGATTCGGAATAACACCTTAGGAACCAGACGAGATACCCAACTAAAAGAAATGGAAGACAGATTCAGGAACAGAGGTTACAATAATCATTTGATCAAGGGGGCAAGATTGGATCTCAGTACTGATTACACTGACAAGGATACCAAGAGTAGGATAAACTTTATTACTACCTATACTCCCAATACAAGAACATTGGGAATGACCTTAAAAGAGAAATGGGACATCATTGAGTCCGATGCCTCTTCACCATACAGTGGGTATGGTCCACCAAGAATTGGCTACAAGCGGGGCAGAAACTTAAAGGACATCCTGATGAGGACAGACCCCATCAACAGCTACAGTAAAGTATGGGGTTTTATACGTGCATAATCCCCTGCATACATTGCTATGAAACCAATCAGGTCTCTCCACTCTGGGCCATGAGCCTGACACATAGTTCGTTCCTGTTGCCCCGTATCTACTGGCATTAGCCAGCTAAAGTAGCCTGCCCGCACTACAAACTGTTCCCGTGTTCGTCCGTTATGAGTGACTGTTAGCCCCCACTTTGGCCTCAGTATTTGTGTCCCCGTTGTGTCATATCTGATTTCTATATACTTGTGGGAATGCCAGTATCGCTTTAAAGTGAATGTAAAGTCAAGCTCAATGCTAAACACTGCTTAAACGCTGACCTTAAAATACTGCCACTTTAATTCATCATTTTTTCAGCAAACCTCTAATTAACTAGTATTTGAGCTTTATTTCATTACGATCGTCATCTCAATCCTCCGCCCGCCATCTTGGATTAATGATTGACATTGTAGGCTCGCTTGTGTCAACCAATAATCCGATCAACCACGGGGGGACCAAACCCCTTTCGGCTACGTCACTCGTATGTAATGCGCCTGTGTTTGGAAGCCGTCACACAGAGCTCTCACGCACGTTCACATTTAGCGCATGCGCTATTACACTTATGGGTCATTTTAGAAGCAATTTTCAGAGCGCTTGGTAAGTACGCAACGCATGCGCTGTGTATAGCAAAGCCGGGAGCACGCATTGACTTTACGTATACAGTGGGTGGGACTGCTGTATACCTTACAGGGGATTAAATCCGGAAGTTGCGGGTGGGAGGAGCTGCTACCTAAAACGGAGCAAATTTGGTAATAAAAATATAACCTTTATTTTGCTTTTTTTTTAAAAATAAAGCGGCGGTTTTCTTTATTAACTTGAAAGCAATATTAAAATTGGTTAAAATAAGACAAAATTGACATTCACTTTAAGCTTGACAGTTTACATAGCATTTGGCACCTTATCTGCCTGATTTCATGGTTTTTGTTAAAGTCTAGCACTATAGGGGCTTGCCCCTCCGGTCCTATCCAGTGGCTCCTTTCCCACAGCATGGGCGGCGCTCTCCTGGCGATACGCATGTACATCGCAGTAGATCTCTAGATAGCATGTCCCTCTCGAACCGGCCTGTAATCCTATCTACAATGGGGCCGTCATTAGTTTATTCCTGGGAGTCCCAGCAGGGTTATTACCCCACATACGCATATGTCCCCGGAATAAGGTTATTTTATTTCTCAGTTGATCATATAGTGGTCATCTGCATACGAGTGTTAGGATAGTACCTATTGATCCGTATGACATGGGATGGTACTTGGTCTGGTCGAGTGTACCAGGGGATTCTGACCCCCATTTCCTATAATATAATTTATATTATATTTTATTTATTTATTTTTAGTAGATTGGGTGACTGAGAGCTATTGTTAACTCTGGGTTCACATGATGACTGCTTAGAGATTCTGCTGTACCTGTATGCATATTTAACATTATTCATATAAACTGATACTATAGTATCTATGATGTCTACAATGTTTTAGTATTGTATTCCAGATCCCTGTGCTACATTTTGGGGAATGCTCTTGTCACATTTTCTGCACATTTTGTACTATGTTTTATTTGGTGTTGTTTACCTGATTCTGGTTGCCTAGACAACAGTTTTTGGCGGTTTTTACACTGGGGGAGGGTCTTATGTGAGTGTATAAATGTTTGCTTCACTGTATGTAACTTTGGTCTGATGAAGGGGTGTATTCCCCGAAACGTCACTCACTGTTAGTGGTATGCGCCTGGGTGCACTCTATGGTGAATAGGTAGAAACTTCTCAAAAGGAAGAGGCACTCACAGGTCTTAATAAGCAAAAAGTACTTTTATTAATTCATAGGTTCAGTCAACGTTTCGGTCCTCGCAGGGACCTTTGTCAAGACTGTTCTATATACAGAAAATACAAAAGTGTAGAAATAATGTGAAAATTCATCAAAGGGGAAAAGACACATTACAGAGCTTAAAGACTTATACATAAGGTCCCAAGAGGGACAATGAGAGAAAGAAAGCATTTAAAACAAAGGATAACCAACATATGTTAAACACATAGAAACAGTATTCATAGGGAGCATTGTCTCAGAGTAGAGTAATTAGTGATAAGTTACTGTTTTGAGGAGGCCAGAGGCTTATCTTACTATACAGGATAGCAAATAACAGAATAAGGGCATCAATTGCAACTCACTGTGTAAAACATGCATTAGAAGTATACTGACACATTCCCAAAGAGACTATGATAGATTGACTATAAACTGTATAAAAAGCATGAGACATGTCTCTTATGCAAAACAAGAAGTCAATATGAGTCATAAGGGTAGTGTGTAACACATTGGTAGAATTAAACATATGTAAGGCATCATAGGTATCAATAGTGGTGGTTGTTATGTTCAGGTGTTAAAAACAGATAAGGGGCTCACGTACCATAAATGTTCCCAATCACAGTATGTGCAAGTGGTAAGGCTAAGTATATGTACAGAAAACATTACTAGAAACTCCTCAGAGGTATCCACAACACTGTCGTGAATACACTGTCTCATACACAAGCCTGGAAAAATAGTAAGCGTGCAGAAGGTTAAGTGCCGTAACAGATGAGCAGCATGGCGGTGGCAGACCGCAGGCTGAAGGACTTACTTCTGATTCCACAGTGTCAGGCGGTCAGCGGTGAGCAGATTGTATTTCTGCGCCGCCCTTAAATAGCCAGTATGTGTCCGCTACTAATGACGTAGCGCGAGGCGCGGGAGTGCGTCTCAGGTTGCCATGGAAACAGGCAAGGCCAGAGCATATGCGCTGTTAGCGCAAGCTCACTCAATTAAGAAAACGGGCACAGGGGAAGAAAAAGCACAGGGGAAAAAAATAGCGGTCATTGTGAAAGCAAAAACTATAGCATGGAAGAAACAATCACTACATTAAAGAAAAATTAAATGAAAAAATGGATAACTGTATAAATGTATTCAGACAGTGTGTCACAGGTTGCTATGGTGACATAGCGTATGTGGTGAATACACAGACACCCAGAGGGGGTGATGGAAAAAGGGGACATACGTTGTAAGGGAGATTAAACTAGAGGGTAGCAAGGCACAAGGTGTGATACCAAGAGCCAAAATGTACCAAATACACGATATGTCAAAGATGAAGGCAGAAACAGAGATGATGCAGCACAAAAATAACAGGGGACTAAATAGACAAAAATGAGTCCAAATGTTGTACACACAAGCATTGACTGTGGGTGGGAGCAGTACGTGGGGAATGTATGGCGATTAAAAACATGTAGATGTATGTGTGTGGGGCATAGGGAGCATGTAAGGGACACCAAACACAGAAATCCAAGAGAACTGGAGCAGGATACGCATGTCATAGGACAAGTGTTGGTAATACGTAAAAGCAGAGGTATCGAGGGAGAGAAGTACAATAGGGAGAACTACATTCAGGGCAGAATACAAAAAACTATGTACAATATGGGAAATTTGGGTACAACCTTTTTTAGCACCTCAGTAAAACAAGGCAAAGTCAATGCTGGTATTAAGTCCCCAGTCGATGTATCCATCTTGCCTCTTTTTTAAGAAGTTCATTATCTCTGTTGCCCCCTCTTTTTAGGGGTGGTACCCAGTCTATTAGAATAGACCTGAGCATGGCTACACTGTGGCCCTGTTGCATGAAATGTCGTGCTACTGGTTGTACTGGTTGCTACTTCTTGTTTTGCATAAGAGACACGTCTCATGCTTTTTATACAGTTTATAGTCAATCTATCATAGTCTCTTTGGGAATGTGTCAGTATACTTCTAATGCATGTTTTACATAGTGAGTTGCAATTGGTTCCCTTATTCTGTTATTTGCTATCCTGTATAGTAAGATAAGCCTCTGGCCTCCTCAAAACAGTAACTTATCACTAATTACTCTACTCTGAGACAATGCTCCCTATGAATACTGTTTCTATGTGTTTAACATATGTTGGTTATCCTTTGTTTTAAATGCTTTCTTTCTCTCATTGTCCCTCTTGGGACCTTATGTATAAGTCTTTAAGCTCTGTAATGTGTCTTTTCCCCTTTGATGAATTTTCACATTATTTCTACACTTTTGTATTTTCTGTATATAGAACAGTCTTGACAAAGGTCCCTGCGAGGACCAAAACGTTGACTGAACCTATGAATTAATAAAAGTACTTTTTGCTTATTAAGACCTGTGAGTGCCTCTTCCTTTTGAGAAGTTTCCTTGCTACTGGCTGATCAGATTCACCAGTGCGGAGGGCCTCACGTATCGCACATCGATGTGCGATACGCGAGGCCCTCCGCACTGGTGAATCTGATCAGCCAGTAGCAAGGCATTGCCTTCAGCACAAACATGCGGTCTCTAGCTTACGCACAATGCTTATTGATCACATACCACCCCTGCCAAGGGGTGGTGACAGAGGAAATCTTCTACTACAATGTGAAACCAAGTGGATCTACAGACTGAATACCATCTCTCCATATGGCCTTAACACCTCTCTGGACTTTAGTCCTTTCTATTGAAACATCACACATCTGTATAATAACATATCTGTGATCACATCCAACCTGTAAGCGCCCATATGGACTTTAGCAAGGCTCATAATGGCCCTCACATTTGTTCCTATGTTTCTACCATATGACAATTAGGCATGAATGTAAACCGGCAGTTTTTCCTTCATATGTAATTAGATACTGTTAATTGTCACTATGGCATAAAAGTACATACAGGTCTATTACAGTTTTTAGGATTGATAGTAATGTTGTATTGATACACAATTGTATATAGTTTAGTTTTTAGTTTGTCATCTCTCTGGTAAATTGCGCTGTCATATAGATGTTGGATCTAATATTACAGATTTTTTGGTATTTTGTACTCTAATGTAATATGTGTAGATATGCTTCACATTGTATATATGCAGCGCTATTTTACTTTGAGATGACATAGTTGCACTGAGTCACTCCAGCGTCACCGCATGAACCGTGTTATGTTTATCTGTTGCTATGGCAACTTCGGCTCCACGATCTCACAGGGCGCATAGTCAGACGCCGACTTCACTCACGGAGATTTGGCGGCATGTGGTGTACTCTATGGGTATTTAGGTGGTGGATTGGGGTAAGTTATTTAGGAAGTTTTTAATATCTATCTTTTGCTACATTTGATAAAGGTACAACGATGTACCGAAACGTCATGTTAATGTAACTTATTTCTATGGATCAATAAATGGATTATGTCTAAAGTCCAGTGAGTGCCTACGTTCTTGGGAAGGATACAGATTTGGTTTGTAGTGCACCTTGGCAGCTGGATTGTGTAAGATAGTGCTGTCCTTAACTTGGACTGTATATATATATATATATATATATATATATATATATATATATATATATAACCCCAAGAAAAATGAACTAATAAATGTGCAAACTATGTGCTATACATGATCTCATATATTCATTACTAATTCTCATACATAGACCGTATCAGCAAACAGGTAAGTCCATAAAGAGTGTAAAAGTTAATGCAGCCTGCAGATTCACAGAGGGTTTGTGATAGATACACAGTATACTATAACTGAGGATGTAGTCTACTCACGATAATAGACCTCCATCCTATAAGGTAAGTAATTCGCCTTCAGTCGAGTATAGATCGCTTATTCTCTCCGTTGGATCCACGTGGAGACGCGCCGTCGTTCATCCAGCTCCCAACAATGTTCTGGATAGTTACAGGTGAGAAACACTGGATCAACAAAGTATCAAGCCATCTGCCGGTAGTGTATGTGTATCTATAGGAACAATGTTGCAACATTGTTCCTTTAGATACACATACACCTGTGACCATAGCTACTAAAGGGACGCAAAATTAAAATCCCCAAGAAGTCATAAGCAGTGGCAGACCGCTATTACCTCAGTCAGTGAAGTATATATTATGATTGGCTTTTTTCCCCTGAAGATAACTGGTGATCCGTAAGCAAAAGTGAGTTAGTTCTTCATATACATTAGCTGAACATTGACGTTTACTGGTTATGACTACTGGCAGATGGCTGTTGAACCAGTGTATCTCACCTGTAACTATCCAGAACATTGTTGGGAGCTGGATGAATGACAGCTGAATGGAGAGAATAAGCGATCCATACTCCACTGAAGGCGAATTACTTACCTCATAGAATTGAGGTCTATTATCGTGAGTAGCCTAAGGGGTCTATTTATCAAACTCCGAACAGAGCTTGATGTACCCTGTGTTTCTGGCGAGCCTTCAGGCTCGCCAGAAACACAAGTTATGAAGCAGCGGTCTAAAGACCGCTGCTCCATAACCTGTCCACCTGCTCTGAGGCGGCGGACAGAAATCTACCCGATCAGGTTGATTGACACCCCCTGCTAGCGGCCAATCTGCATGGGGCAGTATTGCACCAGCAGTTGGTGCAATGATAAATGCCAACAGCGTATGCTGTCAACATTTATCGATGTGCGGCAGACACGGTTCGCTATAGCGGATCATATCCGTCCGCACAATGATAAATGGACCCCTACATCCTCAGTTATAGGATACTGTGTATCTATCACGAACCCTCTGTGAATCTGCAGGCTGCATTAACTTTTAGACTCTTTATGGACTTCAATGTTTGCTGATACTGTTTATGTTTGAGACTTTGTAATGAATATATGAGATTATATATAGCACATAGTTTGCGATTTTATTAGTTAATTTTAAATATCAGTAACTTATGGAAAGGAAGAGGGTCCTTGCCATTATGTTTTTTGAACTTACAGCTGCATTCTTATTGTTAACACTTAATGGCGCCTCCCAGTCTTTGTGGTTTACCGGGGGTCCGGTTTTCTACAAATTCATATTCCTTGTGTGTGTGTGTGTGTGTGTGTGTGTATATATATATATATATATATATATAGAACCAAGAGAAGGTAAAATATAGAGGCGCTTAGTGTAAGGAGCTAGTTACAGTATCTATAATAAGACACATAAAGTACAAAGAGTTACAATAATTAACTGCTGATTGATATTAGGGAAATAAAAAAGTAGAAAAAACCAGATACATATATAAAGCTATCACAATGTTTGCAGTTATATTGTTTACAATTATGTTGCTAATATCAAATACCTGCAGCTATCTGTATTATATATAGAGATACTAGTCTAGCAAATAATATAGATATTACTAGAACACCACAGATGACAAAAAGTTTCGCAGTACATACAGTTAGTACAGGCAATTTACGAAAGAAAAACCACAAGAATGTGCATGCAGTTAGAGTCCATATGTGATACTGTTGTGCAAAAAAGGAAAAGGTGGAAATCCCAAAGTGGCGGATCACACTGTCCCCTCAGGGGGTTCTACTTACTCTCCTTTACCTCAATCTGTATGAGGTAAGTGTTGCGTGGGGTAAGTAGAAAGTCCTTCCTTGTAGTGGCAAGTATCCTATGGCTTGTTTCCTGTCTTCCAACGCTTTCACTCACATAACTTAACACACCTCCAAAGTTTCAGCTGTGCGGCAGAAATAGGAAGATTTTGATCGCAACCAGACTTTTAGATTTCCACAACACACAAGTGGACCACAGCCAGATAATGTATACAAAAGAAGGGATTCCAGCAATTCACAAGTGGTAAAATTAAAACTTAGCTTTTATTAGCTTTATTTAAAAGCAAACAAAGTGGAGAAATAGTAACTGGCTTGTCAAGACAAAAATAAGACATTATATATATATATATATATATATATATATATATATATATATATATATATATATATATATATATATATATATATATATATATATATATCCTATAGATTGAAAAGACATTTTTAATGTATAGGTTATTGCTATTACAAAGAACCAAATCAAAATTCTAGTATCTTAATGGCTAAGTATTTATGCCTATGAGAGTCACAGCCACTGTTGCCACACAGTTGTGGCTTCACTGATTTTCTTTCATGTTAAACAATCATACATAGCAGCAGCTGGTATCTGGAATAAAGACAATACATTGCAGTAGGGTCTGGGTTGTGGTTTGGGATATGTAGCTATAACACTGGTAACTATATGTCATTTGTACCAGTAATGTTAGAGGCTGCGCATGGGATCTGGTTAAAAGAAGCCACGATAATGTGATGGTGACCTGCACAGAATTATTCTTATCATTTATTTGTATAGTGCTGTGTTGTCTGTTCTGATAAGTAGCCATTACTTACAAATGGTTGACGTGAACTAACCTCAAGTGTTTTAAAAGAACATTAAATACAAAAGAAAAGCATTGTGGTTCACACATATGTAGTAATAGAAAGAAAGGAAGGAAGCCCTTTACTATTCTCTTACAGCTGTATAGAAATGACTGCAGAATTCACATTATAACTGTGGCAAGCGCTGGGTGGAGTATAGCTGTATATATAGCTGTGGCAAGTGCTGGGTGGAGTATAGCTGTATATATATATAGCTGTGGCAAGTGCTGGGTGGAGTATAGCTGTATACATACAGCTGTGGCAAGTGCTGGGTGGAGTATAGCTGTATATATATATATAGCTGTGGCAAGTGCTGGGTGGAGTATAGCTGTATATATATAGCTGTGGCAAGTGCTGGGTGGAGTATGGCTGTATATATAGCTGTGGCAAGTGCTGGGTGGAGTATAGCTGTATATATATATAGCTATGGCAAGTGCTGGATGGAGTATAGCTGTATATATAGCTGTGGCAAGTGCTGGGTGGAGAATAGCTGTATATATTGCTGTGGCAAGTGCTGGGTGGAGTATAGCTGTATATATAGCTGTTGCAAGTGCTGGGTGGAGTATAGCTGTATATATATAGCTGTGGCAAGTGCTGGGTGGAGTATAGCTGTATATATAGCTCTGGCAAGTGCTGGGTGGAGTATAGCTGTATATATAGCTGTGGCAAGTGCTGGGTGGGGTATAGCTGTATATATAGCTCTGGCAAATGCTGGGTGGAGTATAGCTGTATATATAGCTCTGGCAAGTGCTGGGTGGAGTATAGCTATATATATAATATATATATATATATATATATATATATATATATATATATATATATATATATAGCTGTGGCAAGTGCTGGGTGGAGCATAGGTGTATATATATAGCTGTGGCAAGTGCTGGGTGGAGTATAGCTGTATATATATATATATATATATATATATATATATATATATATATATATATATATATATAGCTGTGGCAAGTGCTGGGTATAGCTGTGGCAAGTGCTGGGTGGAATATAGCTGTATATATAGCTGTGGCAAGTGCTGGGTGGGGTATAGCTGTATATATAGCTGCAGCAAGTGCTGGGTGGAGTATAGCTGTATATATAGCTGTGGCAAGTGCTGGGTAGAGTATAGCTGTATATATATAGCTGTGGCAAGTGCTGGGTGGAGTATAGCATATATATATATATATATATATATATATATATATATATATATATAGCTGTGGCAAGTGCTGGGTGGAGTATAGCTGTAAATATATAACTGTGGCAAGTGCTGGGTATAGCTGTGGCAAGTGCTGGGTGGAGTATAGCTGTATATATAGCTGTGGCAAGTGCTGGGTGGGGTATAGCTGTATATATATAACTGTGGCAAGTGCTGGGTATAGCTGAGGCAAGTGCTGGGTGGAGTATAGCTGTATATATAAAACTGTGGCAAGTGCTGGGTATAGCTGTGGCAAGTGCTGGGTGGAGTATAGCTGTATATATATAGCTGTGGCAAGTTCTGGGTGGAGTATAGCTGTATATATATAGCTGTGGCAAGTGCTGGGTGGAGTATAGCTGTATATATATATAGCTGTGGCAAGTGCTGGGTGGAGTATAGCTGTATGTATATAGCTGTGGCAAGTGCTGGGTGGAGTATAGCTGTATATATAGCTGTGGCAAGTGCTGGGTGGAGTATAGCTGTATATATATATATATATATATATATCTGTGGCAAGTGCTGGGTGGAGTATAGCTGTATATATATATATATATAGCTGTGGCAAGTGCTGGGTGGAGTATAGCTGTATATATATATAGCTGTGGCAAGTGCTGGGTGGAGTATAGCTGTATATATATAGCTGTGGCAAGTGCTGGGTGGAGTATAGCTGTATATAAAGCTGTGGCAAGTGCTCGGTGGGGTATAGCTGTATATATATAGCTGTGGCAAGTGCTGGGTGGAGTATAGCTGTATATATATAGCTGTGGCAAGTGCTGGGTGGAGTATAGCTGTATATATAGCTGTTGCAAGTGCTGGGTGGAGAATCGCTGTATATATAGCTGTGGCAAGTGCTGGGTGGAGTATAGTTGAATATATATATATAACTGTGGCAAGTGCTGGGTGGAGTATAGCTGTATATATAACTGTGGCAAGTGCTGGGTATAGCTGTGGCAAGTGCTGGGTGGAGTATAGCTGTATATATATAGCTGTGGCAAGTGCTGGGTGGAGTATAGCTGCATATATATAGCTGTGGCAAGTGCTGGGTGGAGTATAGCTGTATATATATATAGCTGTGGCAAGTGCTGGGTGGAGTATAGCTGTATGTATATAGCTGTGGCAAGTGCTGGGTGGAGTATAGCTGTATATATAGCTGTGGCAAGTGCTGGGTGGAGTATAGCTGTATATATATATAGCTGTGGCAAGTGCGGGGTGGAGAATAGCTGTATATATATATAGCTGTGGCAAGTGCTGGGTGGAGTATAGCTGTATATATATAGCTGTGGCAAGTGCTGGGTGGAGTATAGCTGTATATATATAGCTGTGGCAAGTGCTGGGTGGAGTATAGCTGTAAATATAGCTGTGGCAAGTGCTCGGTGGGGTATAGCTGTATATATATAGCTGTGGCAAGTGCTGGGTGGAGTATAGCTGTATATATATAGCTGTGGCAAGTGCTGGGTGGAGTATAGCTGTATATATAGCTGTTGCAAGTGCTGGGTGGAGAATCGCTGTATATATAGCTGTGGCAAGTGCTGGGTGGAGTATAGCTGTATATATAGCTGTGGCAAGTGCTGGGTGGAGTATAGCTGTATATATATATATATATATATATATATATATAACTGTGGCAAGTGCTGGGTGGAGAATAGGTGTATATATAGCTGTGGCAAGTGCTGGGTGGGGTATAGCTGTATATATAGCTGTGGCAAGTGCTGGGTAGAGTATAGCTGTATATATAGCTCTGGCAAGTGCTGGGTGGAGAATAGCTGTATATATAGCTCTGGCAAGTGCTGGGTGAAGTATAGCTATATATATATATATATAGCTGTGGCAAGTGCTGGGTGGAGTATAGGTGTATATATATATATAGCTGTGGCAAGTGCTGGGTGGAGTATAGCTGTATATATAGCTGTGGCAAGTGCTGGGTGGAGTATAGCTGTATATATATAGCTGTGGCAAGTGCTGGGTATAGCTGTGGCAAGTGCTGGGTGGAATATAGCTGTATATATAGCTGTGGCAAGTGCTGTGTTGGGTATAGCTGTATATATAGCTGCAGCAAGTGCTGGGTGGAGTATAGCTGTATATATAGCTGTGGCAAGAGCTGGGTAGAGTATAGCTGTATATATATATAGCTGTGGCAAGTGCTGGGTGGGGTATAGCTGTATATATATAACTGTGGCAAGTGCTGGGTATAGCTGTGGCAAGTGCTGGGTGGAGTATAGCTGTATATATATAACTGTGGCAAGTGCTGGGTATAGCTGTGGCAAGTGCTGGGTGGAGTATAGCTGTATATATATAGCTGTGGCAAGTGCTGGGTGGAGTATAGCTGTATATATATAGCTGTGGCAAGTGCTGGGTGGAGTATAGCTGTATATATATATAGCTGTGGCAAGTGCTGGGTGGAGTATAGCTGTATGTATATAGCTGTGGCAAGTGCTGGGTGGAGTATAGCTGTATATATAGCTGTGGCAAGTGCTGGGTGGAGTATAGATGTATATATATATAGCTGTGGCAAGTGCTGGGTGGAGTATAGCTGTATATATATAAATATAGCTGTGGCAAGTGCTGGGTGGAGTATAGCTGTATATATATAGCTGTGGCAAGTGCTGGGTGGAGTATAGCTGTATATATATAGTTGTGGCAAGTGCTGGGTGGAGTATAGCTGTATATATATAGCTGTGGCAAGTGCTGGGTGGAGTATAGCTGTATATATATAGCTGTGGCAAGTGCTGGGTGGAGTATAGCTGTATATATAGCTGTTGCAAGTGCTGGGTGGAGAATCGCTGTATATATAGCTGTGGCAAGTGCTGGGTGGAGTATAGCTGTATATATAGCTGTGGCAAGTGCTGGGTGGAGTATAGCTGTATATATATATATATATATATATATATATAACTGTGGCAAGTTCTGGGTGGAGTATAGCTGTATATATATAACTGTGGCAAGTGCTGGGTATAGCTGTGGCAAGTGCTGGGTGGAGTATAGCTGTATATATATAGCTGTGGCAAGTGCTGAGTGGAGTATAGCTGTATATATATATAGCTGTGGCAAGTGCTGGGTGGAGTATAGCTGTATATATATATATATAGTTGTGGCAAGTGCTGGGTAAAGTATAGCTGTATGTATATAGCTGTGGCAAGTGCTGGGTGGGGTATAGCTGTATATATAGCTGTGGCAAGTGCTGGGTGGAGTATAGCTGTATATATATATATATAGCTGTGGCAAGTGCTGGGTGGAGTATAGCTGTATATATATATATATATATATATATATATATATATATATATATATATATATATATATAGCTGTGGCAAGTGCTGGGTGGAGTATAGCTGTATATATATAACTGTGGCAAGTGCTGGGTGGAGTATAGGTGTATATATAGCTGTGGCAAGTGCTGGGTGGGGTATAGCTGTATATATAGCTGTGGCAAGTGCTGGGTGGAGTATAGCTGTATATATAGCTCTGGCAAGTGCTGGGTGAAGTATAGCTATATATATATATATATATATATATATATATATATAGCTGTGGCAAGTGCTGGGTGGAGTATAGGTGTATATATATATAGCTGTGGCAAGTGCTGGGTGGAGCATAGCTGTATATATAGCTGTGGCAAGTGCTGGGTGGAGTATAGCTGTATATATATATAGCTGTGGCAAGTGCTGGGTATAGCTGTGGCAAGTGCTGGGTGGAATATAGCTGTATATATAGCTGTGACAAGTGCTGGGTGGAGTATAGCTGTATATATATATATATATATATATATATATATATATATATATATATATATATAACTGTGGCAAGTTCTGGGTGGAGTATAGCTGTATATATATAACTGTGGCAAGTGCTGGGTATAGCTGTGGCAAGTGCTGGGTGGAGTATAGCTGTATATATATAGCTGTGGCAAGTGCTGAGTGGAGTATAGCTGTATATATATAGCTGTGGCAAGTGCTGGGTGGAGTATAGCTGTATATATATATATATAGCTGTGGCAAGTGCTGGGTAAAGTATAGCTGTATGTATATAGCTGTGGCAAGTGCTGGGTGGAGTATAGCTGTATATATAGCTGTGGCAAGTGCTGGGTGGAGTATAGCTGTATATATATATATATAGCTGTGGCAAGTGCTGGGTGGAGTATAGCTGTATATATATATATATATATATATATATATATATATATATATATATATATATAGCTGTGGCAAGTGCTGGGTGGAGTATAGCTGTATATATATAACTGTGGCAAGTGCTGGGTGGAGTATAGGTGTATATATAGCTGTGGCAAGTGCTGGGTGGGGTATAGCTGTATATATAGCTGTGGCAAGTGCTGGGTGGAGTATAGCTGTATATATAGCTCTGGCAAGTGCTGGGTGAAGTATAGCTATATATATATATATATATATATATATATATATAGCTGTGGCAAGTGCTGGGTGGAGTATAGGTGTATATATATATATAGCTGTGGCAAGTGCTGGGTGGAGCATAGCTGTATATATAGCTGTGGCAAGTGCTGGGTGGAGTATAGCTGTATATATATATAGCTGTGGCAAGTGCTGGGTATAGCTGTGGCAAGTGCTGGGTGGAATATAGCTGTATATATAGCTGTGACAAGTGCTGGGTTGGGTATAGCTGTATATATAGCTGCAGCAAGTGCTGGGTGGAGTATAGCTGTATATATAGCTGTGGCAAGTGCTGGGTAGAGTATAGCTGTATATATATATTGCTGTGGCAAGTGCTGGGTGGGGTATAGCTGTATATATATAACTGTGGCAAGTGCTGGGTATAGCTGTGGCAAGTGCTGGGTGGAGTATAGCTGTATATATATAACTGTGGCAAGTGCTGGGTATAGCTGTGGCAAGTGCTGGGTGGAGTATAGCTGTATATATATAGCTGTGGCAAGTGCTGGGTGGAGTATAGCTGTATATATATAGCTGTGGCAAGTGCTGGGTGGAGTATAGCTGTATATATATATAGCTGTGGTAAGTGCTGGGGGGAGTATAGCTGTATGTATATAGCTGTGGCAAGTGCTGGGTGGAGTATAGCTGTATATACAGCTGTGGCAAGTGTTGGGTGGAGTATAGCTGTATATATATAGCTGTAGCAAGTGCTGGGTGGAGTATAGCTGTATATATATATAGCTGTGGCAAGTGCTGGGTGGAGTATAGCTGTATATATATAGCTGTGGCAAGTGCTGGGTGGAGTATAGCTGTATATATATATAGTTGTGGCAAGTGCTGGGTGGAGTATAGCTGTATATATAGCTGTGGCAAGTGCTCGGTGGGGTATAGCTGTATATATATAGCTGTGGCAAGTGCTGGGTGGAGTATAGCTGTATATATATAGCTGTGGCAAGTGCTTGGTGGAGTATAGCTGTATATATAGCTGTTGCAGGTGCTGGGTGGAGAATCGCTGTATATATAGCTGTGGCAAGTGCTGGGTGGAGTATAGCTGTATATACATATATATGTATGTATATATATATATATATATATATATATATATAACTGTAGCAAGTTCTGGGTGGAGTATAGCTGTATATATATAACTGTGGCAAGTGCTGGGTATAGCTGTGGCAAGTTCTGGGTGGAGTATAGCTGTATATATATAGCTGTGGCAAGTGCTGGGTGGAGTATAGCTGTATATATATAGCTGTGGCAAGTGCTGGGTGGAGTATAGCTGTATATATATATATATAGCTGTGGCAAGTGCTGGGTGGAGTATAGCTGTATGTATATAGCTGTGGCAAGTGCTGGGTGGAGTATAGCTGTATATATATATATATATATATATAGCTGTGGCAAGTGCTGGGTGGAGTATAGCTGTATATATATATATATAGCTGTGGCAAGTGCTGGGTGGAGTATAGCTGTATATATATATATATATATAGCTGTGGCAAGTGCTGGGTGGAGTATAGCTGTATATATATATAGCTGTGGCAAGTGCTGGTGGAGTATAGCTGTTTATATATAGCTGTGGCAAGTGCTGGGTGGAGTATTGCTGTATATATAGCTGTGGCAAGTGCTCGGTGGGGTATAGCTGTATATATATATAGCTGTGGCAAGTGCTGGGTGGAGTATAGCTGTATATATATAGCTGTGGCAAGTGCTGGGTGGAGTATAGCTGTATATATAGCTGTGGCAAGTGCTCGGTGGGGTATAGCTGTATATATATAGCTGTGGCAAGTGCTGGGTGGAGTATAGCTGTATATATATATAGCTGTGGCAAGTGCTTGGTGGAGTATAGCTGTATATATAGCTGTTGCAGGTGCTGGGTGGAGAATCGCTGTATATATAGCTGTGGCAAGTGCTGGGTGGAGTATAGCTGTATATACATATATATGTATGTATATATATATATATATATATATATATATATATATATATATATATATATATATATATAACTGTAGCAAGTTCTGGGTGGAGTATAGCTGTATATATATAACTGTGGCAAGTGCTGGGTATAGCTGTGGCAAGTTCTGGGTGGAGTATAGCTGTATATATATAGCTGTGGCAAGTGCTGGGTGGAGTATAGCTGTATATATATAGCTGTGGCAAGTGCTGGGTGGAGTATAGCTGTATATATATATATATAGCTGTGGCAAGTGCTGGGTGGAGTATAGCTGTATGTATATAGCTGTGGCAAGTGCTGGGTGGAGTATAGCTGTATATATATTTATATATATATAGCTGTGGCAAGTGCTGGGTGGAGTATAGCTGTATATATATATAGCTGTGGCAAGTGCTGGGTGGAGTATAGCTGTATATATATATAGCTGTGGCAAGTGCTGGGTGGAGTATAGCTGTATATATATATAGCTGTGGCAAGTGCTGGTGGAGTATAGCTGTTTATATATAGCTGTGGCAAGTGCTGGGTGGAGTATTGCTGTATATATAGCTGTGGCAAGTGCTCGGTGGGGTATAGCTGTATATATATATAGCTGTGGCAAGTGCTGGGTGGAGTATAGCTGTATATATATAGCTGTGGCAAGTGCTCGGTGGAGTACAGCTGTATATATAGCTGTTGCAAGTGCTGGGTGGAGAATTGCTGTATATATAGCTGTGGCAAGTGCTGGGTGGAGTATAGCTGTATATATAGCTGTGGCAAGTGCTGGGTGGAGTATAGCTGTATATATATATATATAAATATAACTGTGCCAAGTGCTGGGTGGAGTATAGGTGTATATATAGCTGTGGCAAGTGCTGGGTGGGGTATAGCTGTATATATAGCTGTGGCAAGTGCTGGGTAGAGTATAGCTGTATATACAGCTCTGGCAAGTGCTGGGTGGAGTATAGCTGTATATATAGCTCTGGCAAGTGCTGGGTGAAGTATAGCTATATATATATATATAGCTGTGGCAAGTGCTGGGTGGAGTATAGGTGTATATATATATAGCTGTGGCAAGTGCTGGGTGGAGTATAGCTGTATATATAGCTGGCGGCAAGTGCTGGGTGGAGTATAGCTGTATATATATAGCTGTGGCAAGTGCTGGGTATAGCTGTGGCAAGTGCCTGGGTGGAATATAGCTGTATATATAGCTGTGGCAAGTGCTGGGTTGGGGTATAGCTGTATATATAGCTGCAGCAAGTGCTGGGTGGAGTATAGCTGTATATATAGGATGTGGCAAGTGCTGGGTAGAGTATAGCTGTATATATATATATATATAGCTGTGGCAAGTGCTGGGTGGAGTATAGCTCTATATATATATACTGTATAATATATATATATACTATATATATATATATATATATATATATATATATATTATATAGCTGTGGCAAGTGCTGGGTGGAGTATAGCTGTAAATATTTAACTGTGGCAAGTGCTGGGTATAGCTGTGGCAAGTGCTGGGTGGAGTATAAGCGGTATATATAGCTGTGGCATGTGCTGGGGTAGTGTGCATATGCTGGGCAAGTGGGTGGGGTATAGCTTGTATATATATAACTGTGGCAAGTGGCTGGGTATATGCTGTGGAAAAGTGCTGGGTGAGTATAGCTGTATATATATAACTGTGGCAGAGTGCTGGGTGTGAGTATAGCTGTAAATATAGCAGTGGCAAGTGCTGGGTGGGATATAGCTGTATATATATATGTGGCAAGTGCTGGGGTGATTATAGCTATATATATATAGCTGTGGCAAGTGCTGGGTGAAGTATAGGTGTATATATATATATATAATATATATATAAATATATATATATATATATATATATATATAAATATTAAATATATAGCTGTGGCAAGTGCTGGTGGAGTAATAGCTGTAAAATTTAACTGTGGCAAGTGCTGGGTATAGCTG